>NC_064642.1:608283600-608883600 GCF_023864345.2 Schistocerca serialis cubense
CAGACAGGGCTGTAAAGAGTCTAGAAATACAAGCAAGAGTAAACAGGAGGAGGAACAAGAGGAAGCTGGAGGAGGAGTTTGCAGAGGATGAAGATAATCCATCCTACGGACCTGGAATGCACTAAAAAGTTAATCCAATCTTTGTCGCTCGATTCCCAAAACTTTTATTTTCTCGTACTAATTACATGTTTTCTAAGGATCTTCCAAACATATTTGTTTCAAACTTTCAGTAAATGTTACACAGTACCTTCTGCGTAATTTAACACAGCCTTTTTCCAAAAAACTGTATATTTTTGAACATATAAATAAAAAATTGCAAAAAAATGTTGTCAATTTTCATTACAATTGAAAAAAAAATCATCTTTAATAACTGAACCAAAATTTTGTAAAATCCCTGTGTTAAGTTGTAGCCCATATTCCAATAAATAAGCTGTAAAAAGTTCAACTTCCTACCTCAAATACTTTGTGAGGAAAGATGTAATTTATAAGCTTTATTTTAACATTGCAAGTATAGGGCGTTGCGGAGCCCCTTAAACAGTTCTTGACAATTTTTTGTATTATTGTCATTCCTGGAGT
This sequence comes from Schistocerca serialis cubense, assembly GCF_023864345.2. NCBI lineage: Eukaryota > Metazoa > Arthropoda > Insecta > Orthoptera > Acrididae > Schistocerca > Schistocerca serialis. The sequence continues at coordinate 608,284,177 of NC_064642.1, forward strand.
GTAGGGCCTTCTGCCCAGATCACAGTGGCTTGCTTTAAAAAATTATCTGTTGTATCTGTATTTAATGGTGATCTGAGAAATTGTCACTCACTGAAAACACTATTATTTATACTGTTGTTTAATCCTTCATTAGTAACGTGTGGTATTTTTTATTTATTGTTGAGTCTGGAATTATTGGTTTAAAATAAATTGTAAAAGGCAACCAATAGTAATTGACTACGGCCCCGTCTACAATCGTAACCGAATCCTGCCTTCCCTTGACTACCACCAGATTTCACTATCAAAAAATTTTATGCATACTTGAAACAAGTACACTAGTATATGATACTGCATTTCCTTGCCTGAAGTAATAGCAACCATGCCAAGTTGAGCAAATAGAAAATGGGGAAGATGAACATCTAAATCTTTCCGTGCGAGCTCTGATTTCTCTCGTTTTATTACGATGGTCATTTCTCCCTATGTAGGTGGGTGTCAACAAAATATTTTCGCATTTGATGGAGAAAGTTCGTGACTGAAATTTCATGAAAAGAAAGCATCGCAACGACAAGCCCTTCTATTAATTATTGCCACCCCAACTAGCGTATCATATCCGTGACACACTCGCCCCTATTTCACGATAATACAAAACGAGCTGCCCTTCTTTGAAATTGTCGGATGTCCTCCGTCGATCCTATCTGATAATGGTCCCATACCATGGAGCTATTCTCGAGAAGAGGACAGACAAGCTTAGTGTTGGTTGCCTCTTTTGTAGATCTGTTGCATCTTCTAACTGTTCTTCCAATAAATCTCAGTCTTTTGTTCGCCTTTCGCGAAACATTTTCTATGTGATAGTTCATACTTAGGTATTTAGATGAAAAGATAATCTTTACATTTTTTTATTTATTGTGTAATCGAAATTTAACGGAATTACTTTCGTTGTCATGTGGAGGGTTTTACACTTTTTTTTATGTTTACGATCAATTCCCAGTTCTCGCATCACACACACATCTTGTCCGAATAATCTTGCAGTTCGTTTTGATGTTCTAATGACTGTACTAGGCCGTAAACGACAGTGGATTACATTATCTCGTGGATCATTCGCACAGACTGAACAGCAGAGGGCCCTCATCAGTCTCTTGGGGAATCTCTGCAAACATAGGATGACTTACAACTAAAACTAACATTATTCTTGTTACTTTATAGTTAATGACTATTTTGCAACCTTCCCCTATCCTTCTAGCAGATCCATCCTCTTAGTAAACAAAATTAACTTGTATCCTACGAAACACAAATGTAGTTGTACGAAGTGCATTCAAGTTCTAAGGCCACCGATTTTTTTTTCTCCGGACTGGAAAGAGATAGAAACATGGGCATTGTTTTAAAATGACGCCGCGTTCATTGTCAATACTTCCCAGAGATGGCAGCACCGTACGGCAGATGGAATGTTACCGCCAGCGGCGAGAATGAGAACTGTTTTAAATACTTAAAATAGCGACGTTTTCCTTACTTGAACAGCGTGCAATCATTCGTTTTCTGAATTTGCGTGGTGTGAAACCAATTGAAATTCATCGACAGTTGAAGGAGACATGTGGTGATGGAGTTATGGGTGTGTCGAAAGTGCGTTCGAGGGTGTGACAGTTTAATGAAGGCAGAACATCGTGTGACAACAAACCGAAACAACCTCGGGCTCGCACAAGCCGGTCTGACGACATGATCGAGAAAGTGGAGAGAATTGTTTTGGGGGATCGCCGAATGACTGTTGAACAGATCGCCTCCAGAGTTGGCATTTCTGTGGGTTCTGTGCACACAATCCTGCATGACGACCTGAAAATGCGAAAAGTGTCACCCAGGTGGGTGCCACGAATGCTGACGGACGACCACATGGCTGCCCGTGTGGCATGTTGCCAAGCAATGTTGACGCGCAACGACAGCATGAATGGGAGTTTCTTTTCGTCGGTTGTGACAATGGATGAGACGTGGATGTCATTTTTCAATCCAGAAACAAAGGGCCAGTCAGCTCAATGGAAGCACACAGATTCACCGCCACCAAAAAAATTTCGGGTAACCGCCAGTGCTGAAAAAATGATGGTGTCCATGTTCTGGGACAGCGAGGGCGTAATCCTTACCCATTGCGTTCCAAAGGGCACTACGGTAACAGGTGCATCCTACGAAAATGTTTGAAGAACAAATTCCTTCCTGCACTGCAACAAAAACGACCGGGAAGGGCTACGCGTGTGCTGTTTCACCAAGACAACGCACCCGCACGTCGAGCTAACGTTACGCAACAGTTTCTTCGTGATAACAACTTTGACGTGATTCCTCATACTCCCTACTCACTTGACCTAGCTCCTAGCGACTTTTGGCTTTTTCCAACAAGGAAAGACACTCTCCATGGCCGCACATTCACCAGCCGTGCTGCTATTGCCTCAGCGATTTTCCAGTGGTCAAAACAGACTCCTAAAGAAGCATTCGCCGATGCCATGGAATCATGACGTCAGCGTTGTGAAAAATGTGTACGTCTGCAGGGCGATTACGTCGAGAAGTGACGCCAGTTTCATCGATTTCGGGTGAGTAGTTACTTAGAAAAAAAAAATCGGAGGCCTTAGAACTTGAATGCACCTCGGCAATGTGATACGTTGCGCGACTGGCGCCAGTACCCCATTCTGGTAGTTTCGTCTTTGCCATCGATTTCGCCTTGGCCGACGCAAATCAGGCTATTCAAGTCCGCATCGTCGAGGCAGCAGATCTCACTGTGTGGTCTGTCGATTGCGGTTACAGCACGGTCGGGATGGTAGCCCTTACTTGGTGCGCTTGCTCATTGCGATTGGTATTACTGGAGTGCTGCGGCCGGAAAAGGCGGAAAGGTTTTGGGTTCCGGCACGAGGCGTGGTGTTTGGCTTTTCTCGCCACGCAGTGCATGTTGACAAGAAGAGCTTGCCGGAGCGTCGTCTGGCATTAACCGCTCTCCTGTGCATATGGTGTGTGTGTGATTTAAACAAGTGCAATTATGTGCTTATATACACTCCTGGAAATTGAAATAAGAACACCGTGAATTCATTGTCCCAGGAAGGGGAAACTTTATTGACACATTCCTGGGGTCAGATACATCACATGATCACACTGACAGAACCACAGGCACATAGACACAGGCAACAGAGCATGCACAATGTCGGCACTAGTACAGTGTATATCCACCTTTCGCAGCAATGCAGGCTGCTATTCTCCCATGGAGACGATCGTAGAGATGCTGGATGTAGTCCTGTGGAACGGCTTGCCATGCCATTTCCACCTGCCGCCTCAGTTGGACCAGCGTTCGTTCTGGACGTGCAGACCGCGTGAGACGACGCTTCATTCAGCCCCAAACATGCTCAATGGGGGACAGATCCGGAGATCTTGCTGGCCAGGGTAGTTGACTTACACCTTCTAGAGCACGTTGGGTGGCACGGGATACATGCGGACGTGCATTGTCCTGTTGGAACAGCAAGTTCCCTTGCCGGTCTAGGAATGGTAGAACGATGGGTTCGATGACGGTTTGGATGTACCGTGCACTATTCAGTGTCCCCTCGACGATCACCAGTGGTGTACGGCCAGTGTAGGAGATCGCTCCCCACACCATGATGCCGGGTGTTGGCCCTGTGTGCCTCGGTCGTGTGCAGTCCTGATTGTGGCGCTCACCTGCACGGCGCAAAACACGCATACGACCATCATTGGCACCAAGGCAGAAGCGACTCTCATCGCTGAAGACGACACGTCTCCATTCGTCCCTCCATTCACGCCTGTCGCGACACCACTGGAGGCGGGCTGCACGATGTTGGGGCGTGAGCGGAAGACGGCCTAACGGTGTGCGGGACCGTAGCGCAGCTTCATGGAGACAGTTGCGAATGGTCCTCGCCGATACCCCAGGAGCAACAGTGTCCCTAATTTGCTGGGAAGTGGCGGTGCGGTCCCCTACGGCACTGCGTAGGATCCTACGGTCTTGGCGTGCATCCGTGATTCGCTGCGGTCCGGTCCCAGGTCGACGGGCACGTGCACCTTCCGCCGACCACTGGCGACAACATCGATGTACTGTGGAGACCTCACGCCCCACGTGTTGAGCAATTCGGCGGTACGTCCACCCGGCCTCCCGCATGCCCACTATACGCCCTCGCTCAAAGTCCGTCAACTGCACATACGGTTCACGTCCACGCTGTCGCGGCATGCTACCAGTGTTAAAGACTGCGATGGAGCTCCGTATGCCACGGCAAACTGGCTGACACTGACGGCGGCGGTGCACAAATGCTGCGCAGCTAGCGCCATTCGACGGCCAACACCGCGGTTCCTGGTGTGTCCGCTGTGCCGTGCGTGTGATCATTGCTTGTACAGCCCTCTCGCAGTGTCCGGAGCAAGTATGGTGGGTCTGACACACCGGTGTCAATGTGTTCTTTTTTCCATTTCCAGGAGTGTATATTTGTTAGTGGTTAACTAATGTTGTCTTCAGTGACGAGTCTGATGCGTCAAAGTTATGTCACATGTGGCATGATAACGGGGCTTGGGCTTTTTATTTTAGTTTCCTACCACTTGAGGAAAGATCTGCACCTATATATAAGGAAACCCGGTGAGATCCTCATTATTGAGTGATGGTATATCAAAAATTGTTGTAACCTTGGTGATTAAGTACCAAAATTTGCAGCTTTACTAACGAGTAACGAAATGTTGTCTCGTAGAGCTACATCAGATTCCATGAAAGTGCAGTTCTGGTGGGCTCAACCCCGTTTAAAGTAATACTCAGTGTTGCTATTACGTTTCAAGGAACCATCTTAGCCGGCCGGAGTGGCCGACCGGTTCTAGGCGCTTCAGTCTGGAACCGTGCGACTGTTACGGTCGCAGGTTCGAATCCTGCCTCGGGCATGGATGTTTGTGATGTCCTTAGGTTAGTTAGGTTTAAGTACTAAGTTCTAGGGGACTGACGACCTCAGAAGTTAAGTCCCATAGTGCCCAGAGGCATTTTAACCATCTTATTTATGCACGTACTGCAGTGTTTAAATGAATTCTTAAGCGTTGAGCTTTAAAAAAATTGGCGAGCCTTCCTGTTTAATGTTATCTTTCATTCTTTTATGTAATATGAATGTCGAATTGCAAGTGTGCTGTTGTAGTTGATTTATGTGTCAGTTGGGCGGAGCGCAGTGTATTTCGTCCGGTACAGTGGGACGTGACACCAGGGCTTGACGACTTGGCCGTTGCCAGTGCAACTGTATTTCGTTAGACCGGGCTCCATGTTCCTAGCCTCCTGTCTCGATCTCGTCCTTAATTTGAGTATTGCTGTTCTCTTTGTTCCTGACTCTGTCAGGTCGCTAAGCTTTGTAGCTCGTTCTTCCGCCGCCTTGGCGGATGCACCTTTCGCTCGAAATAAGAATTTAAACCTGTAAAATTGGGTCACTCGGTAATCAGTGCCCGATCAGATTGCTGGAGGCTCCGCCTTATTAATTCTGTATTCCCTTATCAGCCATTTGTATCATATTTGTACCTTGTACGGTGATTGTGAAGTTTAATTTTTATGAAGGAGGGTTTCATGTGCGTATGTTATCAGGGAATGTTTGGATGCTGAGGCGCTGTTTTTTATTAATTGTTTGTTATTTAATTAGTGCCTACCTGTATTGGCATAAACTGGATTATTCCTTAGTCAGAAGTTCTTCTGCCCGGTGTCTTCATTGCAGAGCGGTGAAGTTTTAGAAGTTGCCTTAGTCAGAAGTTCTTCTGCCCGGTGTCTTCATTGCAGAGCGGTGAAGTTTTAGAAGTTGCCTTATTGTTATTTGTGTGCCTTATGTTATGCCTTAAGGTTATACCTTGGTATTAAATTATACTGCAAAAGAGAAGTCATTGTACAGGATAGTCTTGCGGTTTCAGAGTTTGGCGACTTTGATTGTATTAAGTATTTACACTAACAGAAATTTTCTTAATGTTTTATGCATTTGTTATGCAGATTTCAACAGGGTTTTATTGTATTTAAATTGTGCAAGCTAATAAACATTGTTTAACACAAGCTGTATATATCTGGTAATTATGGCCCTGCTGCTTCCTGTCGTATTATTGGACGAAATAGCACGTTCCAATACGTAATTCTCTATTATTACTTTGGTTTTATTTTCATACAAACATTACTAATCCTTCTGAAGCGCACATAAAAATACAATAACTTCTGAAGATTTTGACGAAAAAAGAAGGAAGTCGGCCCGATCCCACTGTCTGAACTTCCGGCACTGCCTGTCTAATAGGAGAAAGTCGCAGTCTACCAGTGAAATGGCGCCAAAGCTCTGGCTCCACTCAGTACCGGCGCCAATATTGCAGTATTTCCCGAACGCTGCAAAAACAAGGTGCAGCGCATCTACGGATCGGTCGGCGGTCCCTGCGTGGATATCCATCATTGCTATTTAGGTCTCTGCGTGTATCTGTAGGTGGCAGTTCATCATTTCTTGGGATTTCGTGAGCAATGCTGCACTTGGAAGTACGGTAGTGATGTCCTAAATTGAAAGAGTTAAATAATGTAGGAATTTAGTATTGGAAAAAATGAAACGTGCTGATGTGTTAAGGAAAACTACGAGTGAGTGAAGCGGCATATGGAAATCTACAAACCATATTTTATAGCTTACGCTAGGGAACAGATCACCAGAAGGAAACATCCAACAGCTCCAAACTTCGTATCTGAAGCAGTGAGGACTATTATTTTCCTTGATCTTCATTCTTAGAACAGTTTTCCAGTGTTTAAAACAAAACGCTTTTCATAAATGTAGCTGATGATTGATGCAATTTATCTGCAAATGCTTAATTTATCAATCCATATTTCTCCGACAAATGATTATGTGTCCAGTTCGAAGGGCTTGCTCATGTGGGGAAAGTAAGCAGTTTGTGAAAAGTAATAACACCTTCACTCGCGCGAGAGTCGGGCGACGTTTCGTAACGGAATGATTCGAAGTGCATCATTTTACAGAAATCGTGCTTCTCCCTACCGTAGCAGAGTCTGAACTCTTAACTGGAAACACTGAGAGAGACCCCTTGCGCACTGCATAGGCCGGCGCTATGCTGGGCCCTGCAAAGTCTCCGAAGAGTGCAAACTTTAACACAGTATCAATAGGCCTACCACTCATTAACGCAGCTACGCAAGTAAGCGGAAGCTTGAAGGGGGGGCTTCTGCAAGCATTTTGTGCAAGCATGTACAAATCCCCTTCGCATCCATGCAGTTGAAGAATGCTTGAACAAGCAAAAGTTTCGTGCTTCCAATACGTGCAGCTCTGGCGAAGACTATTTGAGAGAGAGATAGAGAGAGAGAGAGAGAAATCAAATGGCTCTAAGCACTATGGGACTTAACGTCTGAGGTCATCAGTCCCCTAGGCTTAGAAACTAAGGACATCACACACATCCATGCCCGAGGCAGGATTCGAACCTGCGGCCGTAGCAGGCGCGCAGTTCCGGACTAAAGCGCATAGAACCGCTCGGCCACAACGGCCGGCTAGAGATAGGGAGGGAGGGAACACAATGTGTGGTGAAAAGACTTGCTAACGAAACTAAAAACTTATTTTCGCATTAAGTTACTCTGTGTTTCAAAGATATGGTGACATAACTGAAATAATTATTTAAGGATCAATGGAAAAACATATTCCAATCACTATCACTCGTAACACTAGTGATCAAAAAACAGGATACAATCCTGAGAGAAGCTATAACGCCACACGAAAGACAGATTGCAAAATTGCAATTTATTTCGTGCTGAAGGTGCTATGAAATCTCAAATACGCATCTATACACATCTGTAATAAGTGGGTATTAATTTATGTACCTCATCTCATCCCGCGTCAGGTTCATGCATACCCTCCATTTCTTCCCTCCTCTCGTCTGTTCTGGACCACTGATCTTTTCAGTAACGACATGTCTGTCTGTGGCATGATCAATTACTTTGTATTGTGCAGAACACCATCCATCTTTGCTTCACAGTGGTAGACTTTAGATTTAATGCTTTCGAACCACGGTGAGCTTTTCCAGCGATTTGCTTCACATCACTCGACACAGTGTCTCTACGAAATTGCCTCAGTACTGATTGATTATACAAACCAGCACATTGTCAGTACAAACGCTCTAGCCTGTGCACCTTGGCATGCTTGCATAAGCTTGCTTAGCTGAAAATCGATCAAACCTCAAGCAGATTGAGCAGTACGAATGCACGCGTAAAATTACCTTACATATGGGCAAGCGCTCTTGCACAGTTCTTGAGCATGCATGCTTGTCACCCCCGTCGTGTCGTTTATAGAATTCAATAGCAAAATGTTTCCTCTATAAAAGATGGTCGTCACAGGTACTGTTATTTAGAGGAAACGCATGAAATGGAAATGAAGGAATTGGTGTCACCCATTAACCAGTGCAGTACGTTTAGGAGCGCTTTCCATTTGCCTTCGTCAAACACTTCGAGTAGATTCTGGAAATTTTTTGAACAAAAGAAGTAGTTTTTGTTTGCAAAATTAATTAACTGACGAGGTACTGCGTACTTGAACTACATAGGAAACACTAAATTTCTTCACCGGCTTACTGTTGACGAACAATTCGATGCGTTGTCGACTTCGCTAGTGGGAAGACAGTAGCGTCGTGTACAAGTGCCCATTGTTTGTACTGAGTCAGGCACTTCCCTACCCATCCTCAAAGGAAACATGATGATGCGTAGTAGTGGATATTAGCAGGTTATATTTACCACACAGTCGCAAATTTAGCCCCTTTTTGTTAAAATGTTGTTTTCTTCAGGAACACCTTTCAAGTATTTTACAAATGGTAAGTTTTATTATGAATCCCACTCTCTGTGTTTTTGATAGTTTGTGCACAATGCATGTAAACTGTCCAGTCACAATAACGTGACCATCTGAAAAAAGGCTGAATAACCACCTTTTGCTGCACAGACCGCTGCGAGGTGCGCAGGGTGCAGGGAGGTACCGACATGGATGCGGAGCCATGTCAACTCTAGTGCCGTGGACAACTGCGCTAGGTTACGCGGTTGAGCATCCACGGCGCGAACAGACCTATCGAGGCGGTCCCGCTGATTCTCGATTGGCTTTAAATCCGGAGAGTTTCGTGCCCAGGGGGGGGGGGGGGGGGTGAGGGGGGGTTACGGTAAATTCATCGCGCCTCTTTGAACCACGCACGTACAATGCGAGCTGTGTGACACGTTGCGTTGCTCTGCTTGTAGAGGCCACCGTGCCAAGGAAAAACAAACTGTACGTAGGGGTTGCCCCCAGTGATAAATGCATACTCGTGTTGATCCATTGTGCTTTCCAGAATGACGCAGTCACCGATGGAATACTATGTAAACATTCCACTTCCGACGATTTTTGCAAAGTGTTCCCTTTCAGACATTTCGCGCCGCCCACGCCAACGGCCATCCGTCCGATGGAGAGTGAAACGTGATTCATCTGAAAGAGCGCCTGTCGCCACTCGGTGAACCCCCTGTTGCGGCATTGGCGTGGAAATTCCAGCCTTCGTCGCACACGAGCCAGGCGTCTGCTGCGGAGGCCCGTACGCAGCAACGTTCGCTGAACGGTCGTTGAGGAGACACCGTTGGTAGCCCCTTGGTTCATCTGGGCGGTCAGTTACTCAATAGTTGAGCGTCTCTCCGACCGTACACATCCCTACAGCCGTTGTTCATCCCCTGTCATCAATGGTCTGTGATGCACCACAGTTGCCTCCGCCCCAGTTTCGCATAGCGCTGTTTTGCCATGCACGGTGTACTCTAACCACGACGGCACGCGAACAGTTTACAAACTTAGCCGTTTCAGAAATGCATCCATCATTGGCCAGAAGGCCAAACCGTTTTTAACGTCAAATAAATCGCTCTGATTCTGTATTACGACAATGACTGCAGTGTTTTTCGCGTTCCCCCAACACGCTTTACGTATCCTCCACTGCTAGTGCTGCCAGCTACCCCCTGAGTGGCTATTGCACGCTGACGTCGAATCTAGTCGGTGTATACCATATGTACCAAACTAATTCTCAGGTATGTGTCTTTCATGCAGTACAACGTTACCAAATTTTCCTTACGGTTGAATGAACAAACACATGTTTAACTAGCTAACAACGGGAGGTCACGACATTGGGATCACAGATCTACTTCAAACTTACAGTTTTAGGTAGGCCGTTAAAAACAACATAACGCGCAAGTAGTAAGGTCCACAACTCTGGCAGTTCCGAGAATATGGCAAGAGAAGTTTTACGTGTCTATAACGCAACGGACGTATCTGTGCATAGGGGCTGGATGTTAAGAGTGCATGGTGATGAGCTAGTTAGCGTTTGACCTGAATAAGACGAACGTGTATGAGGCGACGGTTCGTCTCACTCAAACTTAATTTTTAATCTAGTTTTTTCATGACTGGTCATATTATTTAATTTATATGACATGTAAGTGATAATATAATTTTAAAAAACCACGTGTATATGCATGAAGTTTTAGTGAATTTCTTGTTATTTGACTGATTACGATTTTTAATTAAATTTAATTATTAGAACAAACATATTTATAACTGTCGACATGTAAATCAAGAAACGTATAGAGTTTCCTGAAAATGTTTGCCAGTCGTGATTTGTGAAATCCCTTATACATGCAACCTGGTAAGATACCCGGAACTGCTTTGCACCTCGGTGCTTCGAGCTGTAGACAAAGACGCAGTCGCCATTTGTCATTTAACCTGCGTGGCGGTGAGACGTTGCTAATGTAGCAAGAACGAATAGCGTAGGTGCATTTTTTTTTAATATCACAGAATTTACACTTGTACTACAATTATTAAGACTTGAGCGGGAGTCGAACCGTCACCTCATACATGTTTGTCTTACAAAGCTCAAACACTAACCACGAACTCTAACGTCCGACACCTACGCACAGATACATCAGTTACATAATAGACGCGTAAAACTTCTCTCGCGATTTTCTCAGAATTGCCAGAGTAGTGCACCTTACTACTTACACATTATGTTGTTTTACCGGCCTACTAAAAGCGTACAAAGTTTGAAGTAAATCCGTGATCCCAAAGTCGTGGCTTCCACTTGCAAGATAGAGAAATGAATTTGTTGTGTTTTTTTTCACTCCATTTATCGAGAGTGGACTGGTCGAGAAGTAGTCTGATCTATGAAACCTCTGCCAAGCTGTTACGTGTGAACTGAAGAGTAGTCATATACGAGTAGATGGAGATGTAGATGATCTCCGTTTTCTTATAGAAAGTAAGGCTACCACCATCCTGAACACTGCAGTGCTTCACTACGCATGGCCCTCTTGCTCCTGGTATTCTCTTGCCTCCTTCGGACTTGGAACTGATCCACTTTAAAGTGGACTGCGTAATACACTGTAACTTATCATTTTTCACATTAACAAATCACTGACCTAGGTAAAAGAAGTAACAGGTGACAGAATAAAAATAATAATAAACTATATTTGAAGCCAGTCACCTACTGAGCCACCAGCTGTATGAGTCTAAACATATTTCTTTATTATCACAAACTCAGTAATATACTCTGAGAAACGGGGGACTGCCACAACATACACTACGAAACTCTGTTAGCCCTTTTTCTTGAAATGAGAGCGACCACTTTAAGTTTTAACTACTGATACCTATTCGGAGTGCGTATTATGACATTTCTGGAAACTGAAAATCTCATCTGCAGGAATCAACATGGGTTCCAAAAATAACGATCGCCTGATACCTAGCTCGCTCTGTTCGTCCACGAGACTATTAGAGAGCAGTAGATACCGGCGCTTAGGCATATGCAGTGTTCCTTGACTTCCATAAGGTATTCGATGCAATTTGGCCCAGTCAACAAAAACCAAAAAAGGGCGAATACTGGAAAAAAATCGTGTAGTCGCAAATTTTTGTACAGTGGTAGGGGGGAATGTCATGAACAATATACAGGGCTATTACAAAATGATTGAAGCGATTTCATAAATTCACTGTAGCTCCATTCATTGACATATGGTCACGACACACTACAGATACGTAGAAAAACTCATAAAGTTTTGTTCGGCTGAAGCCGCACTTCAGGTTTCTGCCGCCAGAGCGCTCGAGAGCGCAATGAGGCAAAATGGCGACAGGAGCCGAGAAAGCGTATGTCGTGCTTGAAATGCACTCACATCAGTCAGTCATAACAGTGCAACGACACTTCAGGACGAAGTTCAACAAAGATCCACCAACTGCTAACTCCATTCGGCGATGGTATGCGCAGTTTAAAGCTTGTGGATGCCTCTGTAAGGGGAAATCAACGGGTCGGTCTGCAGTGAGCGAAGAAACGGTTGAACGCGTGCGGGCAAGTTTCACGCATAGTGATGTGAAAGATTCAGTGTTTAAACCTCCTCTACCAAGAAACGTGCCAGAACTGCGAGTTCGCATCAACAATGCTTTCGAACTCATTGATGGGGACATGCTGCGCCGAGTGTGGGAGGAACTTGATTATCGGCTTGATGTCTGCCGAATCACTAAAGGCGCACATATCGAACATTTGTGAATGCCTAAAAAAACTTTTTGAGTTTTTGTATGTGTGTGCAAAGCATTGTGAAAATATCTCAAATAATAAAGTTATTGTAGAGCTGTGAAATCGCTTCAATCATTTGTAATAACCCTGTATTAAAAATCCACACCTGGGCGACATGATCGTTGGGGTGGGGGGTTTAAAGATCACTTCTTTACATTTTTCTTGAATAACTCGAAAATAGCGGCTTCTATCGAAAATGTTACCGCTACAAAATTAAACTACATTAAATTTCCTATAAAAAAAAGTTCTATTCATTTCTTCTCTAGAACTAACCGTTTCCGCGTTGCAGGGGATGGAATAATAGCAAATTATTAAAAATGGTGTTTTAGTGATGTAAAATTAATGTTTACTGTTAAATGAAGTGGGTTAAGACCAAATATTAAATGACTACAATACCCAAGTACAGTGAAGCCGTGCTGACGGATAATTTGTGGTCTGTTGGCAGTGGGAGGGAAAGGGGGTAGAGGATAAAAGTGTGAGAGAAGGCAGGTCGCCAAAATGAGGTCACTTACTGCCCTCATTTGTGTGTCTGCAAAACGAAATGCGTGCAAGTGAGTCCCCATCGTACACCACTAGGTCGCAGGAAACAATTACACACTGTTTCCCAATTATAGCGACCCTTCCGCTGCGCACCTTGTAAATCACTGGAGACGCGGTGCGCAGACACAGCTGGAGAGAGTTTATTTTCTACAAAATGCGTTGTGCACAGCCATGACTGAGAAGCCTTTATTTTCCATACATGTGTTCACGCTAAAAAGAATGCAGATATTGGTTACTAATAAGACTACATTTACGAAGAGTCTACGTACATCTCCGCACACCGCCTTACTCTGCTAGTACGGAAGCTTATTGTTAGTTATCCTGCACGACTGTTGCTTTCTTCAGGGATTGGTCAGTTCCCCCACCACGAGAACTGCTCGCTCTTCAGCTCACACACAGAATAATCGACTACACTCTCCCCAGCATTTCGTGTCCAGTTCTCTTATGTGAGTAGACAAAATAACTTCACTGTGCTCGTGTTTAAATAGTGGAGAGACTTTCAGTTCATTAAATAAGTACTTATTTGCTGTAATTAAGAGAATTTTTATATAAAATATGTATCTGTAAACAACGAATCAGGAATGTATATCTGTGGGAGTGATATCAGTGAACTATGCAATTTGTTGGTGAAAAAGGAATACATGGATTGGAAAATACCAGTTACTTGAGAAAAGAGGGGAAAGTTGATGGTTTCAGGAACAAAAAAAAAAAAAATGGTGCGGTTCATGCTTCTCGCAGAAAAGAGTACACCAGAGCAAATACAATTACAAGATTTCTAAGAGAGGCTGTTTCGGAGGCATTAGTCTTCATCGTCAGCTGGACGACTTCAAACGTTTGCGTTCAGCTTAAACGAAATTTGATTTTAAAAATAGCTGTCTGTTTTGTGCGAAAGCCATTGACGATGTATTTTTTCATAACCAAGAGAAAAAAATCAAAACGGTCGCGAAAGGTTTCGTGCTTGGTCGTTCGGTTACGATAACACAATTATAGTCCGTGCAGAGGAGAGGAATGATGAATGGGGAGATATCACCCGAAGTCGTGTCTGCTCTGTTGGGGATCTACACATAAAGAGAGGAAAGGGCTGTCCTTGACTTGAATACGATTAGCTCCATTCCATATGCCAATATAATACCCATTCTGTCACATATACTGTGGATATGTGATAAGTGGCTCCATTTCATGCAGTCAGTTCTACAAGTACCAGCAGTTCCTGAACGGAAGGGATTTATGAAGTCTGCCAGTATCATAATTAATGGTGAAAGAAATACAGTACATTTCCTACCATTCATTAACTCACCACCAAGTGACTACAATGCAGTGTACACAGCTTTACAATACACCACTAATGATAGCCAGCAACAAGGTGGCGTCATTTCTTTTGTTACTTTCGAAAAACTGTTCCTCTGGTCAGGAGAGCTAGTCTCTGAGATTATTTCCCTGAGACTGAGAAGATTTCATACACTCATGTCCTACATAGGTTGCATTGGTCACACAGCGGCAGGGTGTGGTCTGGTAGAAGTGTCAATTTAGATTATGCTGCAATTTCAGTTGACCATATGTTAACTGGACGCTCTTTCGGCATAGTTGTTTGAGGACACTTACTTGTTCAAGCTGTTTTAGCTCGAATCATTCTGAAAGGCGCTAGTGTCTCAGGAGATGAAAAGAGGCGTGTTATGAATATTTTGAGCAATATAGTAGATATTAATGTTCAAAAATTGAGGGAGATGTTTGTTTGGCATCAATTTTAAATAATTTCAAGAATGAGCTGGCTCGCTTCAAGGATATGCAAGATGGTGACGATGATGATGATGCAATGTTTGATTTGTGAAACGCACCCATTCAAGATGTTATTTTGTAATAATTAATGTAGATTTCCTGTTGTTAAAAGTTAAGTGGGCATTAAACATAAACTTTGTATCATTCAAACACTATTTTAAATAATTTGCGACGTTTCCATCCCCTAAAACGCAGAAACTATTATTTCTAGAGAAGAAATGAATAGAACCTTTTTTTATGGGAAATACAATGTAGTTTAAGTTAGTTGTAGGGAACATTTTCGACAGAAGCTGCGAATTTCGCGTTATTCAAGGAAAATGTAAAAATGCGACCTTTGAACGCCCTCCCGCCTCCTAGCACAACCACAACGCTAATATGCCACAGGTGGGGATTTTCAGTACGTTGTTCATGATACTCTCCCCTGTCAATGTATAAAATTTTGCGAGTAGGGGAATTTTTTCCCCAGTTTACTTTCGTTGACTGGGCTGAGTCCGCATTGCCACCTATTGATCAACAGACCTGCGTACGGAGTATCAGATCAATTGTGTGGCCGCGCGGAGTGGCCGCGCGGTTGGAGACGCCATGTCACGGATTGCGCAGCCCTTCCCGCTGCGTCCGGCACGGATAGCTACCATCGCACGGTTAAGAACTTCGGAGAAGAAAATGAGAAATTCATCTGTTAGGAAGCACCTCGTTTCCCCTTCGTTATCTGCTTGTCCACAAACACAATTTTGGTGCGGTACATCCTTTGCTTGATTCTGAATGTTGTCGATACCTGTCAACTTGGAAATGTGGAAAGCTGGTGCTACGAACTGCTTTCTGGATTAAGAATTCTGAATGACGTCTCAGAAGAGAACTGAAGAAAGGTGAATGCAAGTCTTAATACCAACAGACAAGTAAAGATGAAATGCCTCGCGGGGTAGCCGCGTGATCTAGGGTGCCTTGTCACGGTCGGCGCGGCTCCCCCAGTCGGAGGTTAGGGTCCTCCCTCAGGCATGGTTGTGTGTGTCTGTGTGCTGTCCTTAGCGTAAGTTAGTTTAAGTTAGGTTAAGTAGTGTGTAGGCTTAGGGACCGATGACCTCAGCAGTTTGGTCCCATAAGACCCTACCACAAACTTAAAAAAAAGTTGAAATGATATATAACATTATTTATCGGGAGATTCCGTCTGGTGTTGTATCTACTTGATGTCACTTCGGCGACTCGTGCGTTGTCGAAGGCGAAATGAAATGATGAGGAGAGCACAAATGTACAGTCCCTAGCAAAGAAAATCTCCGAGCCGGCTGTGAATCGAACCCAGGAACCCGCGATCTAGAGGCGGCGATCACTAAACACTGAGCAGCGGACAACAGAGAAGAATAACATTATTGAAACAGTATTTACTCATTTCGATAAGTTACTTTGCGTAAGAAACGTGTTTCACCGTCGTACTGAGAGCATGTGCCGCTTATGATTTTTAGTAGCAGTTCTGGTTTGAATCGCTAATCCTCATTCTCTACAACACATGCTCCTAGTACAGGTCTCCTAACAATTCGCTTTATGTCCTGGGATATAGCTCACTCATTTGCCGGGAGGGGTGGGAGTGGGGGGGGGGGGTGGAAGTGGAGAGAGAACCATTTTCAGCAAGGTTTCGAGATTCGACCACTGGACTGGAAATTGTACACCGCTAACAGTTCATACACAGCCCCCAGCTAACTTATAGAAGCTTACGCCAGTCACCTTCACGACAACAGAATATGAATATACAAGGGTTGGACAAAAATATGGTAATTGCGAGGAATGTATGCTTGTCCATAAATGCAGATGCTAGCCAAGCCTGCAGGTTGCGCTGTCGCACTTGACCACGAACGGCACATGTGGAATGTCCTCAATACGTTGCAAGTGTCAGTCGTGGCCAGAACAGTGTTCTGTGTAGTTGTGACGCACCATATCATACGTACATACCACATACAGGGAAAACGGAAAAGCATCATCCACTAAGTCACAATGCAGATGAAAGTATGTGTTGAGTGATCGTGGCATATGGTCACTGAAGAGCATTGTGGCGAAAAGCAAGAGGACGGCAGCCGCAAAAGTCACTGCAGAATTTAAAGTCGCACTAGCGGACCCTGTCAGCAGTAAAACAACATGAAGGGAGCTCCACAATCTGGCAATTACAGGGCGACCTGGAATCCAAAACCACTCATCAGTGATGCAACTGGTTCAAAAACTGTTCAAATGGCTCTAAGCAATATGGAACCTAACATCTGAGGTCATCAGTCCCCTAGACTTAGAACTACTTAAACCTAACTAACCTAACGACATCACACACATCAATGCCCGAGGCAGGATTCGAACCTGCGGCCGTAGCAGCAGCACGGTTCCAGACTGAAGCGCCTAGAACCGCTCGGCCACGAAGCAAGTGGCCATAGCAGGAAAACGTGGTGCTGAAGCCATGAAACCTGGGTTATTAGACCAATGCAAGAAAGTAATTTGGTCGGATGAGTCTCGTTGTACACTGTTTCCAACTTTTGGCCGAGTTGACGCGCCAAGAGTGAAACACGGAGGGGTTCGGTGATTGTGTTTAACACAGCTCGCATCGTCCAGGTCTGGTTTTGTGAGCACGAGCATGAACTGTCGCTTCTCTCTCGGTCACCACAGTCACAAGATCTCAATATTATTCAGACTTTGTATTCTACATCTGATGAGGAACCTGCGTAATCAATCGGCTGCTGTGGGCGAGCGGTTCTAGACGCTTCACAGTCCGGAACCGCACTGCTGCTGCGGTCGCAGGTTCGAATACTGCCTCGGGCATGGATGTGTGTGTTGTCCTTAGGTTAGTTAGGTTTAAGTAGTTCTAAGTCTAGGGGACTGATGACCTCAGATAGGGCTTAGAGACAAATGAACCTGCGTCATCGCTACCCATCTCCATCATCATTACCTGAACTTCCCATTATTTTGCAGCAAGAATGGTATATGATTCCAGTGAGAACCATACAGAATCGGTATTTAACCATTCCGAGGAAACTGGAAACTGTTCTGAATGCCAACAGTCTTCGTACACCGAAATGACATGGCAGTGCGTCTGTGGTGTTTCCATAATTTTCTCCACCCCTTGCAGTTCAATTTCCATGGAGATGGCTTCGTTCACTGAACACCTCGTCCAAATAGCCACTTGGCTCTACAAGATGAGGTCTCTGCCTACTGTGCGACTTTACATTCGGTAAACGCGACAATCGTATAGAAAACCGGAATGGTTCACCCGGAAATCCTCACCCGCGCACAGGAACGCAATTTCGAAATCTCTCAACTTCCGTAGAGCAAGAAATAACTAAGTTGATCACGAAGAATCACCTACTACAGACTTGTGGAGTACACTACGAGAACACCAACTCCGCCCCCACTACGAGGACACCAACTCCGCCCCAGAGGGTTCACTACTCCTACACCCCACCAGGGCTACCGGTCGACTTCTCCGTTTTCGCGGAACTCCCAAAACTCTCCATTCAGGACTTGGCAATCACAGTCAGGAGCACACTGTAGGCATTAGCCATTTCCTGCTACCGCTCCAAGAGCTTCTGTAACGTGCTGCTTCCTGCCCAGACTTCTGGAAGTTTCTCTGCAGCGGGTGGTGAAAAACACCGAACGTCACGGGAAAATTCCTCGCTCCTGAGGTCAGCCTAGCAGATTCCGGCCATCGCCCATTTAGAAGAATTAGTGAAAGATTGGACTCTGCGACCACAGCAAACAGGCGCTGCTAGGAAATGATACGTTACAGGGCTACACATTTGTCGCTCGCGGACAAATCCTTCACGTTTCAGCGATAACACAAGCGGATGGTTTTATTCGCAGAACTTGAATTGGTATAGGAAGCGTGAGCACCCTCACTAAAAAATCTACTTTGTCATTTGGCACGAAAATCAATATTTATTGCCAGTTCGAACGCGCCTTTGCACTGTGGCATGCCCTTGAACAGCGAGAAATCTTATCGTTAAACCCGATATTTTTCTGTAATTATGAGAATATAAACTGACCGTTTTGAGGACTGCAGTGCCTGACGCTCTGCTGAGAATCTACTCCTGATGTCCCCATCTCCGTTGTCGCTACCTCTGCCTGTGCACATCAGCTCTGACACTGAGGTGCTTCTGTAGACAAAAGATTTACAGTGAATTCTTAGGTCAGTACTGCATGTCCCAGAAACAAGCGACAGCACAGTTGAATAATCGCCTGACTGCTGAAAATAGTTTACTTGAGAACAGCTCGCTATTTATGTTTTATCAGAAGATACGTAAAAGAAAATCAGTTTCAATGCACGAGTATGACAGCGCGTAAACATTTCTTTAGACTTCGTGTTAGAGCTTATTACAAGGTATTTTATAGGGTAGTAAAATGACTAAGGTCAACTTCATAAGTTTGATTCTTCACTTCAAAAAAATAAATATAAAATATTTTACAGTCAGCATCACAGTTCAGACACAATCCTTTTAGTGATGATCAGGTCTTATTCGCTATTAAAAAGACTTATCTACAACTGGCAGGAAAGCAACTCAGTTTTAAAAACCTAAGGACGTTTATTTTTTTTAAAAAATGCGAAGGATTGGCATTTACGGAGAAATGTGCAATCCACTCCAAAATTTTAATTCACAGTAGCATAATGGAACAAGTTACAAAAATCTAACTGTTCAAGATTTTTTGATATTCTGTGACCTTCTCAGAAATGTGTGGCACTAGAAACAGAAAACTTACCAACCAAACAAGAAAGGATAAACAAATGAAATTTGTAAAATAATGGCAGTGTCTGTATCTTTGTTTTGTGGTTAACATCGGGCTCTAAACAGGACATGAATATGAAAATGAAATTACAACGGAAAACAGACCAATATATCCTAAGTGATGAAATAAGAAGCGAAAATAGGATTGGAAGCAACAAAATTTAATACAAATAAGATAGAAGAACAAAAGTCATCTGTTGCGAGACCCTCTTCCAAATGTAAGCTAATAATTAGTCTTCTGACCAGAGAGATGTAGAACGACCAAGAGATCGAATGAAGATATCGGGATTCCTATTTGAAGAGAACGGACTGCATGAAGATAATGTTTTGAAGCTACCATACTTGCGGCGGAAATTAATGAAATATCTCGTCGGCACATGTTACAATAATACTCTAGAATTTGATCTGCATCATTTTATCACAATATTATTTTGTCCGATGCTCTTTCTAGCACCGGGATTCTCTAATCTTATCTCAATAATCTCGAAAGAACGGAGACACAATCTTGTGGTTGCTTTTACTGGACTGGGCACATTTTGGGCTACATGACAATTTGTAGTGCATCCTTACTCGTCACGTCTCACACAATCTGCTTTATGATACCATTTGTTTTAGGAACTATGGCTGGTCAATAGCTTAAAACGGCTATCTGACTTACCTAATGGCTTTTTTACATTTCGATCGAGACAACTACATTTATGGTAAACTGAAATAAAGATAGTACCGGTACATCCGGTTCGCTTGAAATAAAAGTGTTGGCCGCACACGGAACATACTTGCGAAATAATTGTTTGTGATAAGTCTTGTTAACTACGCGTGCATTGTCCTGTACGAATTCATAGCAACGCAGATGTTACACAGCGGTAAGGAAATAAGAAAGTAATCAGATAACACTATTAAAAACCCGATCTAATGTATATTATACAGCAGGCGACACAATTAAAAATGATTACACCGAGGTGACGAAAGTCATGGGATAGCAATATGCCCATATACAGATGGTGGTAGTATAGGCATTGTGGAATAATTAAAAGACTGTGAAAAGTTTGTCAGTGTTTAAAAGATGTATTGCAAATATAAAACACTATAGACTTATCGGGTTCTTTCATTTTGTTACACCGTTTGAGCCTAGTTGACCAAACCGCTTCTGAACATTCAATTTCTAAAAAATGGTACAAATGGCTCTAAGCACTATGGGACTTAACATTTGAGGTCATCAGTCCCCTAGACTTAGAACTACTTAAACCTAACTAACCTAAGGACAGCACACACGCCGGCCGGTGAGGCCGAACGGTTATAGGCGCTTCAGTCCAGAACCGCGCAACCGCTTCGGTCGCAGGTTCGAATCCTGCCTCGGGCATGGGTGTGTGTGATGTCCTTCGGTTAGTTAGGTTTAAGTAGTTCTAAGTTCTAGGGGACTGATGAGCTCAGATGTTAAGTCCCATAGCGCTCAGAGCCATTTGAACCATTTTATTTTTGAACCAAAACAAGGAAAAATCCAGTAAACACGGGCTCGAAATTTCTTACTTTACGAGCTGCGAGCACTTTGATCAATAGAGGAGATGTGTTTCATAGTAGCGAAGATGAAAAAATGCTCACAGCTCTCATTGTACGCATTTTAGAGCCCATTTTTATTAGATTTTTTCTTGTTTTGGGGCAAGGAATGTATCCTCAAATTATGTTAAGGGAATTGAGTTACACCCTGTATACGTCGACAATTCACCCTGTGTGTCTTGTCTGGAATCAAAGCTGTTCCTTTCACTGGGAACGGTATTTGCTCTAAACATCAGTAATGCCCACCTCGCTGCCCGCAAGCTTGCATTCAGTTCTGCTCTGTTCTGCCTTCGGTTTGTTTTTCCGTCAGTGTTAGTTGTATGTTAATGGTGATAAAATGTTTATGTATATTTTTACTGGTCGATATGCAGCTCAATTATGGATTCGGTGGAATGGAATGGAAGAACGGCGCAATGACGCCTTCCTTTACACTGCTGTGCAGATACTGTCTTTATAGCACAGGGACAAAGATAAATGGAGGAATGAAATCGAAGTGCAATTATTCCATCATTTTTCGGGTGTGCATCCGGGATATCAGCAAGCCGTGTGTCGACATTTTGGTTGATAACCGATCTGCCTGTCTCAAGGTGAGTCGCTTGCAAGATTTTTAACAGACTTTACACTGTGGAGTAAACGCGCATGCGTCAGAGATAATACTGCTGGTAATAAGAGCGTCAGTCATAGATAAAAGGTTGGGTTACACTCATTTCACAAGACGTCATTTTGACGTCACACGCAGTATCGTCAACCGCTGGAAGTGCTATCGACTTTCGTTGGAGTTCGATACGAGCCTCTCGCAAGACTTGATGCACGGCTATCCGTGATTTACAAAAACATATTCTTGCTACAGTTTATTATAATTATTGTTATAATTAAACGTCACATAAGGATTTATTGACAGATAATGCTTTCTTATAAGAGAGCTCTCTCAGGAACGAAATGTTATTGTCAATAATTTACAAATTAAGCGTGAAACAAGTTCGTATTACAACTTGCCGTATGCAATCTCACGGTAACGTCGCACTGAAAATTTATCACAAATATGTCAGTTAATAATGACTCAACGATAAAAGCCTTCAAAAGATACTACGATAATCAATTCAGGAGACTACTAACACATAACGGAATGCTACAATAACGGTTAATGTTGTGGTTCGTGGGATAAAAGGATGCAAGTTCGCATCCCGCCGCATACAATTTTTTTTTTCTTCTTAGCGTTGTTAACGTATTTTAGGGCTTGCCCATAAGTGTTATACAAGTATGTTCTGCATTATTCGACGTTATTAACTTTCCGGTCTGATTATACAACGAAGAATGAAATAAATATTTTGTGATTTCCGAGTCTGTGGTTAGACAGGAACCTAAGAGGACAGCTTTAACTCCTGCTAGTGAAATCAGGAGCAATAACATTCATATTCTTCCTTGTTACAAATATTTCGCTGTTTATTTCCAAATACGTGGCGATTTCCGAGTGTGTGGTTAGGCATAAACCTAAGAGGATAGCTTAAATTGCTGCAACTGAAACGAAGAGCAATAAAATTCATATTCTGCCTTCTCACAAATATTTGGATCTTTACTTCCGAATATATGGCGATTACCGAGGGTGCGGTAAGGCAGGAACCTAATGGGACACCTTTAATTGCCGCAATAAAATTTATATTCTTTCTTGTCACAAAGTCGATCGCAGTTCCTACATGTGACAACAAAATAACGTCACATTTGCAGCAAGTCTTGTGAAATGTGTGTTACTCTAAAGCTTTTGCGCTTCTATGAGTACAACAAAGCAAGCTCAGAGTCATCTAATCCACAGTGATGACGAAATATTGGATGATTATTATGGACGGCATATGATGTAATGCCAGGAACTGAAGACCTAGAACAATATTTCCGTAAAAAAATGTCGAGTGACAAGGGCATCCCGTCGAGTTGACAGTTCGCCGGGTGCAAGTCTTTCGATTTGACGCCACTTCAGCGATTTGCGCGTCGATGGAGGTGAAATGATGATGATGATTAGAACAACACAACACCCAGTCCCTGAGCGGAGCGGAAAAAATCTCCGACCCAGCCGGCAATCGAACCCGGGCCCTTAGGACTGACATTCTGTCGTGTTGACCACCCGGGGGCGGACAATATTTCCGTGGAGAGCGCAGACCTAAAATGAGGGGTTTCTATGATTTGTCGAGCTAGGAATCCTCGTCAGGATTGAGCTGATTGCCGGCCGGAGTGGCCGATCGGTTCTAGGCGCTACAGCTGGAACCGCGCGACCGCTACGGTCGCAGCTTCGAATCCTGCCTTGGGCATGGATGTGTGTGATGTCCTTAGGTTAGTTAGGTTTAAGTAGTTCTAAGTTCTAGGGGACTGATGACCTCAGAAGTTAAGTCCCATAGTGCTGAGAGCCATTAGAACCATTGAGCTGATTGTATTTGCACAGCTTCCTTGACCATTGAATCGCTGTAGGGTGAGGTTGTGGCCAGTATCTTAACTTTCCCGTGGAAATACAGTGGCCAGTGGCCAGTGGAAATACAGTGTTTAGCCCCTGCATAGTTGGGCTGCAGTAGGCGAGTGCATCGATAATGTTCAACGCAAGGTTATTTTACAGAGCGTCCCGTTCATCCCACGTACTTTTTACCACAGTTACACAGAATTTCGTAAACACCTCCTTTCATAAAAGCAAATCATCCTTCACAAATTCCAAAAGAGCTGTTGTCTTGGCCTGCGGTAGGAATCTTGCAAGCGACTCGCTATAGCGTCCCCAGTGCCATATTACGAAAAGACAATATTTATAAAGAAGACATTCATAATTTGTAAGAGATTTTTTTTATCATGTAGCCGTAAAATAATAATTTCTCTGTGTAGGTTTAGATTGCAAAGAAATAATTTATGACAGAATGATCTAAAGAGACGCCCAATTACACTCTTTTGTTAATTTTTTAGTCGACTTCACTTCCTCTTTTGTCTTGAATGTGTCTAGAGGGACATCTTGCGTGTGCTGACAAATGTAAGCATATTTGTATGAGTTAAACATATAATATAACGATATCATATTATTGTGCACTTTTAATTTGTAAGAGGTGATCCCGATTTCATGTCCGCCTTCCTTGAATTAACCTGCATTCAAGTAATTTACAGCGCAACAATCGCAGCGGCCGATGCAGCCAACGACGCCATTACGTGGCGATATTAACTTATGAAAATTTAACGGAAGCTGAAAACTCGCCCGCTATTAGCATAATATCAATTTTTCTCCACAGCCGCACGAAGTTGCAGAAATACTTAGCTTTAAGTTTCTTATTTTCAGTACCATAGCCGAGACCCAGAGCCAGGACTCTGACTACAATACAATGGTTAACGGAGGTAAGAAAATACTCTCGCGCGTGTGTGGGCCGCAATTGTAATTAATAACTAAAGATCTTTTGCTTTAACGTCAACTGACTAGCCGAGGAAATTTATATGAAAAGTTTATTACATTGTTCAACTTAAATATCATTTTTATTAAGGCCCACCACGTAAGTCGGCAACAATCAAAAAATAATAATAACAATAATAATATATACATTAAATTACGACGGCCGACGGACGCGAGATTGGCGCCCAACGTGGGGCCCGATTAATATGATTCTATTGTAATGAATGTAATTATGTATGTGTCTAATTGTTGTAAAATATTAATGCTTGTATGAATTCTTTTACATGTACAACAACAAAACCACACCCTGAGGAGATCTGGAGAGGAAAAAGTGTAGAAAAGAAAAAGGATTGCGAGAAAGAAAAATAAGTAAGGTAAGGCCTATTGTGCAAGCATCCTGTGTAGCTCTGTGCGGAATATCGAACCCATGTGCACATGAGATACCTTCGGTGTTTTGTGTATTTATGTGTTTATTTTTGGAGGGATAATTATTCGTTTTGTGTATTTATGTGTTTATTTTTGGAGGGGATAATTAATCGTGTGTGTATCAGTGTTAAAGATTCGTCAGTGGCTTAAAGTGAATTTAGTATGGGTAAGATAGGACAACCTAAAGCATCCGTACCAGAAGAACAAAATTCTGTTAATATGGAAAGTGAGGATCATTTGCAATACGTAAACGAATCCCAAGCCACCGCCTCGGATAACATAATTTCCGGAGCGGGGGGCGAGGATCTGTGGACGGTGAATGACGCTCCACAGCAGAATGGGAATAGAGTAACAACTCCACTGCCTGGGCAGGGGGGCCAACCGAGTGCTAGATTAAGCGGGGCACCAGTATGCTCACCGATTGCAGACCAATTTGCAGAATTTCTGCGCAGGTTAGAAGAAAGAGATAGGGAAAGAGATCAGAAACTGGCTCAGATGCTCCATGAGCAAGAGCAACAAAGAGAACTGAAAGAAAGGGAAAAGGAAAGAATGTCAGAACAGAGGGAAAAACAAAGAGACGAAAAACTGGCTCAGATGTTCCATGAGCAGGAGAAAAAATTAACGCAAAAGCTCATTGAGCAAGAGCAGCGCAGTGAAGCAAAACTCGACAGTATCCAAAGCGAACTTGCCGAGATGCGGGACGCGTGCAAAGAAATACCCGATCTTGTGCAAAGCTTAGCCGGAGAGATGCAAAAATTACAGATATCGCAGGCTAGGCTTGAAGACAATGTCCAGACTTTAACCAACCGCGTGGATAATGTGGAGATAGATGCACGGAAAAGTATTGACGCATATTTGGAAGTGCAAGCTCAAAAAGTAGAAAAAGAATTAAATGAATGGCTAGAAGTAAAGGATCGCGAGATATCTGCAAAGATTGAAAGCGATGTAAAAACAGCTGTAGAACAAGCGACTGCGGCCGCGAGTGTAAATATTGACGCTAGCGCTGCCGCACTACGTGCCGAATTAACACAGATCAAATCCCGTGTGACAGCGGAGTTGCCAAATTGGCAACAGGAGGTCGCGCGGAGACTGTCTGCGTTGGAAAGCAATGTAAACAGTGGCGGACAGATCATGAATCCGACTTCGCGCACTGATTACTATAATAACGCTGACGGTAGCCAGGGTGCGAGTGCGCAACCGCAACCTAATGCGAATTATGAGCACGAACACCATGCGATACCGTGCAGCGCACATCACGAAGTGATGAATGTCCCAGAATGTAGCAATCAGACATGCAAAAAAGAGGACAATGTAATAAAACACAGGACATTCCAACCCTTCAATAGCGAAAAACGAAATGTCCACCCTGTTGTATTTATTAAGAGCTTCAGGAATGTGTTTCCTAGGACATGGACGGAAAGACAAAGAATACAGTTCGTGGTCTCCTTTATTCAAGGTGACGCGGCACTGTGGGCCACCGACGTGTCCGAAAAATGTCTAACGATGCAACAGTTTGAAGGTGCATTCTTGCAAAAATTCTGGTCCGATAGCGTCCAAGAAAGACTACGAAAGGAGTTGTACAGTCCAGAAATGTACAATCCTAAGATGGGAACGTTACGCAAATATTTCGAAAAGTATATAAACAAAACCAGGTACTGGGACGAGCCAATGTCCGATCGTGACATAATCAGATTAATAAAAATGAAGTTGCCCAGTGAAATTAAAAGATATTTCATCAATGTGCCGGAATACGATATAGAACAATTCATGGAAATAGTGGATTCTGTTGACCTATTGATCGAAGATATGAAAACCGAAAACAAGTGGAACCATGCAGGCTATAATCAACACAAAGCCGATTACAATAGCAGCCACAGTAACGGTAGTAACTTAGTACCAAATGGTAACGGGAATAGGCAAGAGCACCGGCAACAGAATCAAGGCACAAACAATGGCAATGGTTATAACGGCAACGGTTATAATCGTGAAAATCGAAAGAGACATCATGATGGACGCATGAGTAATGGACATAATGGTAACGGCAATCCGCAATGGCGGAACAACCGAAACCAGTGGCGTGGTCGTAACGAACCGACACCACAGTGGCAACAAAACACAGCGCCACAATGGAACGCCAACCCAGGTCCGTCACAGAATATGTCAGGGAGTTACAACCGACCACCGCAAAACCAGAGCCATACACAATATCAAAATACACCATCGGGGAGGCAGGGCGGCCAACCCAACAGTAGCAACAACAACAACCAGAACCACAATGTGAGGTTAGTGGAAGTGACAGACAACTGTCAACCCACTAATGCTCATCCGTTAAACTAAAGACAGCCACAATACGCTCTCCGTTGTTGGCTGCAGGATGGTGTAGTGAGGGCACATTCACAGATGACAGCCATAAACTTTGTATGCTGAGATACAATGAAGGAACAAAAATAGAAAAGGAACTTGTAGACATACCGCAGACATGTAACCGAACCGACAAAAGTGTTGTGCAGGCTATATTGCAAGCAGATATGTATGGAGCACCAATACACATAATAGTCGATACCGGTGCGTCAACCAATGTCATGAGCGCAAATTTTTACAAGTACTTGAGTCAAAATAATAGAATACCAGTATTGCCAGTGAAGAATTGTCGTGTTACAGGTGCAATAGGTGCACAATCTCATATCATAAAGCACCAGGTGCAAGTCGAGTTTACGGTAGGAAATGAAGCAATGAAAAGCTCGTTCCTAGTAGTTAAGGGATTAGGTGTTGCTTGCATCCTGGGGATGGAATTTTTACGCCAGAGGGACGCAAAAATCGACCTCTTGTGCGGGGAAGTAAGCCTTATGAATGAGGATAGACGTGTAATTTTGCCGTTGTTGAGGACACGGGAAGTGCACGGTAAATATTGCCGGAGCTTTCAAACGAGATTCGAAGGAATACAGGTAATGAATTTATATTCTGACTTAAGTACAAGACAAGCATGTTATAAGGAGTTTATTACTGAAGACAAAGAGGAAAAAAGGAAACTGATAGCCATGAAAGTTAGGGAGTCAGAACATTTGACTGAAGCACAACAAAACGAATTGACTCAGCTACTTACAGATTATGAGAATGTGTTTTCGGAAAAACCCGGTGTTATCGAAGGCTACACGTATAACATCGAAGTGGTACCTCACGATACTTTCTGTCACGCAAACTACACCATTCCGTGGTCAAATAAGGAGGCAGTTACCAAGGAAATAAGAAAAAAAATACTTACAAAGACTTAAAGAAGTTCGCTCAGTAGAGCAAAGTTTACATATGTGTAGTAGGTTAAGTTTTGAGTGTATTTTTTTTCTGTGTGTAAATGTTAAGATTTTAGTGTAATATTTAAAGACAATGAGGCACACAAGATTAGTGCGATTCAATTTTGTAGATGTTAAGGAATAATAGTATTTTTAAGCAATTGCATTTTGAAGAAAAAAATGAACGTAGGTTTAAGAATATGTTAAAAATTTCATGTTGAAAAATGCTTTAAAAATATTTTTAAAAAATTCAATAGCATGTAATGATGAAAGAATTTTTCATTAGTGTGTCATGAATATTTTTGAACTGTAGTAGTAACGCAACTTATGAAATTTAATATTATAGTGTATAAGTCGTTTCATGTATTTATGTCTATACCGATCTTGAAATATGCTCAAGCATAATTTACTTAACAATGTGAGTGCAGGGTGTACATCACCCAAGGTACCTCATGTGTTGTGGACAAGGTACAAAGCAAATCAATAAACGCGACTACCGCTAAGCACTGTTAAAATATATTGCCATCTGCTAAGGCAGAGATTTGCACGAATTTGTAGTGTAAACAAAAGTCACAAATCTAACATTAATCTAGGAACTTGCACGCTAGGCCTAGATTATAAAATGTGTACAATAATGCGAGAGGCAAGGTTTTGTAAAGTCGAGCCTGGCTCTGGAGAGCAAGTACGCAATGAGTGGGCAGACATGACATGGGGACTTACCTCAGATGAGACGGAAATACAATTGTATAGTCAAAAAATCTGAAGGCAAGTACGACTCTAAGTGGAAAATAAAAAGAGATAATTAGTGCGAGGGACTGGTAAAATCCAGCACTAGCCAAAATCCAGTTCAGACTGAATGAAATACATTAGTGTTTGTGAACTAATCAAAACAGTTACTTTAAGCAGTGTGAAAAACTGTGAAGGTGAAACTGTGATATGGACAGTGAAGTGCTAGTATTGAACGTTCAACAGCGGTGAGGACGCCAAACGCCAATATTACGCACGAAAAACTGTGAATTTGCCTATAAATGTGAACTGTTAACGCGAAGTGAACCCACAGTCAATATTTTTGGGACAGACTGTAGTTTCTGTGAGCACAATAATGCGAGATTGGAATGCGATGCGTGGACTGTTGCAAAACAGCGACCGCAGAAACGGCGAATGTTTGTGCTAAGCTCGTATTGGGACACTCACCAGTGCCTGCGAGTGCGGCGAAAACATAAATAATTTTATCAAGACAAAAACTGACGTGTAATGGAAACAGTATTGCATCAAAACTGCATTCACGGGAGAAGGTCCATGTCATGTTTTCTGCAAGACAGTGCTAGCTTGACACTCGGAAACTGGCGAAAACTTAACAACAACTGCCGCACTAATAAATGCTCCTTTCCCACTAGCGTAACCATCTGAAGCGGGAAACAAATATTACGTTGGTTGTGTGTGTGTTTCATGTACTACGTCGGAGATGCGTAGCAGAGCTGACTCCTGCCAACAAGAGCGGGGGGCGGATATCATCCCACTCCGCCACGCCCGGCCGAGACAGAAGCGCATCGCCAACGGTGCAGCCGATCAGCTGATTCTGACGTTCCGCGACGGCGTGACACACGCTGGCGTCGAGCGGGCGTTGACCTCTCCGCAGCCGCCGCGAACGCCGAGCACCGAACACACCAACCGACGCCGTCGCGAGCCAAACGTCGCGGCGTAGATCATCAACGACACCGCAATCAATTGTTATAATGACCTCATTTTTTGCATAGTGCAACAAAAATATTTGTATGCACATCCTGTACTCCAATGACATTCCAGAAACAATTAAGTGAGTGACCAAAGCAGTTAGTCTGTCGCTCCGCCGAGGTTTTCCCCAGGTTTCCCTACGGCCGCGCCAAATGGGGAGCGAACAGTTGACACCCCTGGGACTTAAAGTTTATGGACTAACTCGTGATTGTATACCTTTGAACACTGCAAAAGTTGCAACCCTAAGAAGAAGCAACCAAAATAAAACTAGTTGTATTCTATGTCCTTTTGTACATGACTGCATACGTAACCAATTGTATATTATATTGTTATGTAGATAACTTCATCTGTATTACACTTTGTGTGCAACACACCTCAGTAATTACAACATACGATGTGACATATGTAAACTGTGAAAGAAAAATCTGCGTGTGGACACGGTGGACATGAAAGAGGAAATATTTATGTCAAAAACACGAACATTTTTTATGACATAAACATTTCGGGGGGCAATATAGCGTCCCCAGTGCCATATTACGAAAAGACAATATTTATAAAGAAGACATTCATAATTTGTAAGAGATTTTTTTTATCATGTAGCCGTAAAATAATAATTTCTCTGTGTAGGTTTAGATTGCAAAGAAATAATTTATGACAGAATGATCTAAAGAGACGCCCAATTACACTCTTTTGTTAATTTTTTAGTCGACTTCACTTCCTCTTTTGTCTTGAATGTGTCTAGAGGGACATCTTGCGTGTGCTGACAAATGTAAGCATATTTGTATGAGTTAAACATATAATATAACGATATCATATTATTGTGCACTTTTAATTTGTAAGAGGTGATCCCGATTTCATGTCCGCCTTCCTTGAATTAACCTGCATTCAAGTAATTTACAGCGCAACAATCGCAGCGGCCGATGCAGCCAACGACGCCATTACGTGGCGATATTAACTTATGAAAATTTAACGGAAGCTGAAAACTCGCCCGCTATTAGCATAATATCAATTTTTCTCCACAGCCGCACGAAGTTGCAGAAATACTTAGCTTTAAGTTTCTTATTTTCAGTACCATAGCCGAGACCCAGAGCCAGGACTCTGACTACAATACAATGGTTAACGGAGGTAAGAAAATACTCTCGCGCGTGTGTGGGCCGCAATTGTAATTAATAACTAAAGATCTTTTGCTTTAACGTCAACTGACTAGCCGAGGAAATTTATATGAAAAGTTTATTACATTGTTCAACTTAAATATCATTTTTATTAAGGCCCACCACGTAAGTCGGCAACAATCAAAAAATAATAATAACAATAATAATATATACATTAAATTACGACGGCCGACGGACGCGAGATTCGCCTTGAGAATGGTCGAAAGGTTTTCAGCCAAAATATCGATATACCAATTAATAATATCCCGGATGCACTCCCGAAGAATGATGATATACAATGCAGTCATTTTGTAATGAGTCAGCTGAGAAGACGGGCCCCTTATATCAAAATATTCAGAAAATATCGCCGAACGACTTCCGAAATCTTGTTGGTGCAGTTCTGGTTCACCCTGTTCATCAAAATTAGGAGAAAAAATATTGTTTTAGAAATTTATTCAGAACGAACGATAATCGGCTAACAAGCGGTGCAACACAGCAATTTTCACAATGGTAAATCACTATCACCGGTGAAGTCAGTAAGTATCAGAAAACAAATAGTAGCAGCGACTGGAGATATGTTCATATGTAGACTGGCCATTAGCTACTGAGCCATAGAAGTAATTCTCACATGACTAACGAAAAACATACAAACAAAGATATAACAATTCGAATAAATGGGTGTGTTTATATCTCAGGTCAATTAAGTTCCGAAAACACGTTGGGTCGTAATAACAATAAAAAAACAGAAATACATAAATCAGCTAGATAAACATAGAGACCGTGGCTAAGATTGGCGGCGACTTCGACGTGTTTACTACGTGCAATGGCACTGCTGGAAGTGAACGTTGGTCCCGGTGAGTCAGTCCTCCAAAACGCAGCGGACACGAGTGCGTGGGCCGCATGCTAACCAAACAGCAAATGACGTCAGACTTGCCCTGTAGACTCTCGTGTGCATCAACTCTCGCGACACCCACGCCCCCTCTCTGGTCGACCGCCACATGTGTCCACCGTCTCACCACTCAGTCCACTGTCCATAAGACGCTTGGGCATCAAGGTCTTCAGATAATAAACACAGTCTCAGTCTGACGCTGACGATGTGAATCAAACGTGGGTTCAGAAAGAAGGCGTTCGTCTGGTGTAGTCCAGCGGTACCCCAGGATCCAAAAGTGAATCAAAATCGAGAGGGGAGGGGGGGAGCATATTTCCTGAATAGTGTCGGTAAGGTTACTGAATGAGGTAAAACACAATTTTTTTGAGTCATCAGTCTTCTGACTCATTTTATGCGGCCCTCCACGAATTCTAATTCCTTTCCTGTGCCACTTCTTCACCTCAGTGTTGCACTTTTAACCTACGTGCTCAATTATTTGCTGTATGTATTCGAATCTCTGTCTTCCTCTATAGTTTTCACCCTCTACAGCTCTCTCTAGGACCATGGAAGTTATTCCGTGATGGCCTACCATCCTGTTCATTCTTCTTGTCAATGTTTTCCATATATTCCTCTCTTCGCAGATTCTGCAGAGAACTACTTCATTGCATATCTTATCAGTCCACCTAATTTTCAACATTCTTCTGTAGCACCACATCACAAATGCTCCGAGTCTTTTCCGTTCGGGTTTTCCGAAAGTCCATGTTTCACTGTCACGCTATGGTGTGCTCCAAACATACATTCTCAGAAATTTCTTCCTCAAATTAAGGCCTGTGTTTGATACTGATAGAATTCTCTTGGGCAGGAATGTCCTTCTTGCAAGTACTATTCTTCCTTTTTTGTCCTCTTTCCTCCGCCCGTCATGGGTTATTTTGCTGTCTAGGTAGCAGAATTCCTAAACTTTATATACTGTGTGACAGTAATGCTGATGGTAAGTTTCTGGATGTTCTAATTTCTGCTACTTCTCATTACTGTCGTCTTTCTTTGATTTACTCTCAAGTCATATTATGCACTCCTCAGACTGTTCATTCCATTCAGCAGAGCCTGTAATTCTTCTTTCCTTTCACTGAGGACAGCAATGTCCCCAGCGAATGTTATCACTAATATCCTTTCACTTTGAATTTTAATTCCACTGTCTAATCTTTCTTTTAATTCCGTCATTGCTTCTTCGACTTACAGATTGAACAGTAGGGGGCGAAAGACTACCTCCCTGCCTTACACCGTTTTTAATCCGAGCACTTCGTTCTCGGTCTTCCACTCATTATTCCTTCTTAGTTCTTTTACAGACTGCTGTGTGTTAATCGTCTTTCCCTACAGCTTATCCTTATTTTTCTCAGAATTTCGAACGTTTTGCACCATTTGGCATTGTCGAACGCTTTTTCCAGGTCGACAAATACTGTGATCGCGTCATGATTTTTCTGCAGTCTTATTTCCATTATCAACAGCAAAGTCATAACTGCCTCTCTAGTGCCTTTATCTTTCCTAAAGCCAAACTGACTATCGTCTAAAATATCTTCGACTTTCTTTCTGGTACTTCTGTATGTTATTCTTATCTTAACTTAGATGCAAGTGCTGTTAAGCTGACTGTGCGATAATTCTCTCACTTATCAGCTCCTGCTATCTGCGGAATTGTGCGGGTGATTTTTTTTTCCGAAAGTGAGATAGTATATCGCCAAACTCATATAGTCTACATACCAACGTGAACAGTCGTTCTACTGCCACTTCCACGAATGATTTTATAAATACTGATGGAATGTTATCTACTCTTTTGCCTTTTTCGCTCTTAAGTCTTCCACAGCTCTTTTAAATTCTGATTTTAATTTTGGATCCCCTATCTCTCCTACATCGACTCCTGTTTCTTCTATCGCGACATCGGACAATTCTTCCCACCCATACACGGCCTCACTGCACTCTTTACACCTATCTGCTCTCTCTCCTCTGCATTTACCAGTGGAACTCCCATTTCATTCTTAATGTTACTTCCCTTGCTTTTAAT
The DNA here is from genome assembly GCF_023864345.2 of Schistocerca serialis cubense. Lineage (NCBI taxonomy): Eukaryota > Metazoa > Arthropoda > Insecta > Orthoptera > Acrididae > Schistocerca > Schistocerca serialis. The sequence continues at coordinate 608,318,224 of NC_064642.1, forward strand.
TTCACCGAAAGTTGTTTTGACTTTTCTATGTGCTGCGTCAGTCCTTTCGACAATAATTTCTTTCTCGATTTCTTCACATTTTTGAAGCAGCCATTTCGCCTTACCTTCCCTGCTCTTCCTATTTATTTCATTCCTAAGCCTTACCTTCCTTGCACTTCCTATTTATTTCATTCCTTAGCGACTTGTATTTCTGTATTCCTGAATTTCCCTGAACATATTTGTACTTTCTTCTTTCATTGATTAGCTGAAGTATTTCTTCGGTTACCCATGGTTTCTTCGCAGTTATCATCTTTGTACCTATGTTTTTCTTTCCAGCTTCTGTGATTGCCCTTTCCAGGGATGTCAATGTCTCTCCAACTGAACTGCCTACTTAGCTATTTCTCATCGCATTATCTATAGCCTCAGAGAACATCTAGCGTATCTCTTCAAAAAATACAGGAAGTGACCTTGTTTCTACACTTTCAAATTCCTCTCCCACGACGCACGTAATAACTACAGCGTGAGCGACTGCTCCGTCAATTTCCACATTGTTCGTCTGCAACAAATCGCATGTCATTATCACTTCAAAATGATAGTATGTGGCTGCTTCTACTTTAGAAACTAGCTATGGCTACGAGAACATTATCGTGTAATAACAGTAGCGAAATCTTGCAGGAAAAATTTAGAAAACCTGGGTCCGAAAAAGACTGTGGGACATTTGCGCTGCCCATATCGTATATCTCGTGTATGAATCATGAGAATAAGATAGGAGACTATGGCACATACAGAGGCACGTAGATACTCATTTGTCTCTCGCTCGGTACGCGAATGGAATACGAAAGAAAGTCGATAATATCGGTACGATGTACCCTCCGTCGTGCACTGTACAGTTGCTTGTTTGTATGTATATTTACATGTGGATATCACATCACTGAATGACTTGTAACTTACAACGCACCTTTCGTCAAAGTTCAGGACATCCACTGCTCCAAACTGTGTAAACATTTTTGATCCGTTTTTAATTTTGTTTAATATTTATTTTAAAAGTAATTGGTTGGCTGGATGTTTTGGCGATTTCTAGAGCATTAAGCAGCATGTAGCAGATATATCTATCTCATCAAATTAAGGGCGCCCATCCCCCCCCCCCCCCCCCTCCTAGCTCTCAGGGAAAGGAAAGAAATATAGTGCTAACAGATTTCTTTCAAGAAAATGATTTAAAAGTCCGAATTACGCAGGTTTTTAACAAAGTCGAAACTGGAACTTTTTCATAGCTATGTACAAGGTGCCATTCGCCTTCCAAAATGTTAACCCCCCTCGGCCCCGCACCTGCAGACATGTTCCTGAAATGTAAAAGAATTGTTCGGAGTTTATAGCAATGTTCCACTGGGAATCCACTTTCACTTCGATTGTTTGAAAGTAGTAAACATACAGAGAACATCTATAGTTTCACAGAATAAACATAAACAATCGGAACAGGAGAATATAGAAACAACTGCATCAGACGTGCGAAAATACTAGTAATAATTATTATTGTTACAATTAATACTTCCTAACGTATGATACAACTGTTTCTTTATTCTTTTTTTCTGATAGTTTATGTTTACTTTTTGAAAGTACAGATCCAAATGTTTGTTACTCTCAAATAAACGAAGCGACAGCGCACTGCCAATAGAACATTTTTTAAATTCCGAACAGTCCCTTTACATTCAGAAACATGTCTCATATAACAGTTTCACAAGCACTACAATACAAAAAAACTGGCATGCGCGGAGCTGGAACTAGGGACCCTTGATACGATAAAGTAACGCCCTACAGACTTCGCCATTGGATCTCTAGACAACAGTCCCTCACAATCATGGTTTTCCTGTACTCCGTTCGTCAAGTGTGACTTATTACTTACCGTTTGCACGTCTCTTGGACGACAATATATAGTAGCACAAACTGTGTGTGTGTCTGGGGGAGGGGGGTTATGGTTGATACTTTTTTGTCTATATACAATGTTTGGTACCGAACTGACTGTCTGATATCTGGAGGTTTGGGTGTCAGCTTCACCTAACACGTTTTGAAGAGACACCCAATTTGACGTTGTGTGAAACAGAGACTCTTGCTTCTACTGCACTTTATTTTGTTGTATGTTACAGATGTTTTGAAAGATAAAATCTCTGTTCTGATTTTTTTCATGGATACAATAATATCTCCCACTGAACGATGTCCATTAATCCTAATAGTCTATTTTTCATCGTCTTGACTTTTTATTAAAACATACTGGTAAGTAGACCTAACAGTTGAATATTCTGTTTTCAATGCGTGAATAAAAATATTCGTAGCAGATTCTGCTTTTCTGGCATTAGTTTTATCTTCTCCTTTACAAGATCGCCATATGCCTTGGAGGTCAATGTCTTTCTGAAAACGACGGCTATGTCCTCGGTCATATGTCCAAAGCAGCACAGTATCAAGAACTTTGATTGATCTTAATCACTAAATAATCTAGATAGTTCGTAACGAGAAATCGAGCTCGAAAACTAAGGTCAAATACCGTTGTTATGAGCACAGCTTGTAATACGTCTGTACAAGCGACATTTCCCGCCTGGAACAATTAGGAAGTCTGTTGCAAAATAATTTGATTGGTGGAAAAAACATCAGCCGGCCAGTTAGAGGCTTGGACACACCCATAAGATATTGCTGCAGAGCACCAGGTGAGCTATCAGTTTAGTGAGGTGAATGGGGCAGGGGGGGGGGGGGGGGAGTTTCTGTCTTCAAGATAGCAAATAAAGCAAATAAGACACATTTATTGTGAGACTTGCGAGCAGACATTTCACTTGGGGACGCCAGCGTAGGGATTTCGATACTATCCATGTTGAGACTCGGCTTCTGACCGTCAGTGAGAACCTTTTCTTATTGTTAATGGGCAATTATAATTTTACTTCATTAGCAGTAATTGAAAGTGGTAAAGCATTTTGTAACATTGATCTGTCAAGCATTTTGTTCCGAAAATAAATGTCTAATTACATTCTTACGTTTATGTGGCCCCCTGCCGCCCACAGCATGGGAATTTCAATCGCTGCCTGTACCAGCTTTACCAGCTCGCCGTCATGCTATTCAGAAAGTTATGAACCTCTTCTTTCACCTCGTCGTCGGAGCTGAATCGCTGGGACCACAATTAACGCTGACAGGTACTGTGAGATTCTGAAAAAACTCAAACGAGCAATTCAGAACCGGAGAAGAGGAATGTTGAGCAAGGGCGTACACATTCTCCATCACAACGCTCGCTCACATATCGCTCGCCAAACCGTTGCTCTCCTGCAACAATTTCAGTGGGACATAAATACCCACCCACCCTACAGTTCTGACTTGGCTCCCTGCGACTGTCACCTGTTCCCTAGGTTAAAAGAACATTTGGCCGGAAAGCGATTCAGCTCCGACGAGGAGGTGAAAGAAGAGGTTCGTAACTTTCTAAACAGCATGGCGGCGAGCTGGTATGACAAGGGCATACAAAAACTTACAGCGTCTACAAAAATGCATCGTCAGAAATGGTGATTATGTCGAAAAATAGCTAAATGTACAAGCTGTAAACTGATGTAAACCATTGTAGAAATAAACAGGTCTATGTACTTATTAAAAAAATAGATCTTACTTTTGGGATTACCCTCGTATCATGTTGCTACGACGAGTCTTTGCTGTTGTTTATTTTTCATTTTCCAATAGTTAATTTGAGTGTCGTGACTTGCTGCTGCTGAAAGACATTGACAATGCGAGCGTACTTAATGTGTCGGGTCTACACTGAAATACTATTGCCTCACCGCCCCATTCCGCAGTTGCCTGTCACAAACATAGCTGAGTGCTGTGGTACCCAGTGGCACATTCGTCCCCTCCGCAAAATCTCACACCGCTGCCACGCGTCCGCGGCGTTCCTGTCTCCCTCCGACCTGTCCAACAGCTTTTCCGGTGGCCACACCAGCAATTACAAGTGAAGCGCCATGGGGCCTCCGCACGAGTTGGCACTCTTCCCAAGCACAGAAAACAGTCGGAGGTGACCGTCAGGGCCGAATCACTGCTCTATTCGCCACCTGTGACATTCCGACCTGTGCTATGGCGCTCAGTAACCGATGCTGTATCTTATCCTGACATGTACGCTAACTGAAAAAAATAGGGCATTTAACTGACAGCCTCTGCCGATGTTATCTGTTTTAACCAGTCCATGGACAAGTATTGACAGCACGTTACGCATAGTTGTGTAGCTTCCCACCTCCATCTCGAGAGAGAGAGAGAGAGAAGGAGAATCTTATCACCGACCGCACTGCACTAACAGCAAATAATCGTCTATGGAGGAAACACGGCCGGCCGCGGTGGCCGAGCGGTTCTAGGCGCTACAGTCTGGAACCGCGCGACCGCTACGGTCGCAGGTTCGAATCCTGCCTCGGGAATGGATATGTGTGATGTCCTTAGGTTGGTTAGGTTTAAGTAGTTCTAAGTTCTAGGGGACTGATGACCTCAGATAAGTCCCATAGTGCTCAGAGCCATTTGAACCATTTTTGAGGAAGCACGGTGAGTCGCTAATCAAGTAAGTCAATGCAGTGTTCGCCAAAAGAAGTGAAATGATTCCCTAGTACAAACATGCTGCGGTGCTACAAAAAACAAGAGAAACATTTGACATGAAACCAGGGAACAGAATGCTACGCCGACATCACTTCGAATTTTTGCATTGTTGATCTCAAAAATTCCACAAGGGCAATCAAGTCATTTCCAGGTTCTTTTCCCGATAAGTTACAATTTCGTGTTAAAATCTTCAACTATAATCATTTTAGCCCCTGCGAGCCGATGTAGTAAAAGTGATTCACTTGACTACTCTGAACAAAATACATAGTACAGTGATAGTTCACAATACTAGTGTGTGCCTTGACGTCGTAAACGTGATAGGTAAGCAGCGTAATGGTACCATTAAGAAAGACCGTAGTCGCCCCAACGTCCAACCAGCCACGAAGTAGAAACAGTCCAAAGATCAACCACAAGGGAGTCCGAAATCACAGCCAGTCATAACTAGGCACTGTGTCGGGGATAGTCGTCAGGGAAGAGCCTATGCTCCGCCGGACGGTGACTTACGTACGTATTACTCGTGTGACGTCAGTGGTTCCTTCCACATGAACGCCATTTCTATCACAAAATTATGACCTAGTTGCATGGCGAGTTACGTTTCCAGCAGTTGTCTCCATTTGTCTTGGGCTGTTCTTCCTAAGCGGTTCCAGTGAATTTTCGGATATCCTTTTCTCAACCGTCTGGTGGACTTCTCCTGGTCTTTTCCTGCTTTTTGAACTCCACCAAGGCACCAGGTTTGCGCATACCATGTCCGTCCTCATGCCAACGTGGCCAGACCAGTGCTACGTCAGTGAATTAAACAATTGCATGTCACTGACTGTAGAAAGAGATCACATATCTCCTGGTTCTTTGCATACCTATTTAGAGAGTCTTGAGCTTTCCCCTGGTGAATTCGTTCAATGCCCAATTCTCGGAGCCATGTTCAGCTCTGACAAAACACATTGTTTGTAAACTATTTTCTTCAGATTAACTTGCTTCAGTGATCTAAACGCTAGTGCTTGTTTACCAAAAACCTTGTCACTCGAGTTTGATACGGCTGAAGCATTGAAGTATTTAGAGCTTACATCATAAGATTTACACAAGACATAGGAGGGCGAATCAGACAGTCTTTGCCCCTATTTCTTATTAGTTGAAATAAGACACATAGATGTAATTACAAATATACATACTATTCTACGTATCTTAAACTATTTTTCCACAGTAACCAAAGCGGTTCAGACATTTGTCCCATCGCAACACTGAATTTAAGATGCCCTGCGGTGGCATTCGTTCGGCTGACTAGGAGAACCACCGTCAGACTGCTGTAAAGGCTTGGTCCAGACTCTCCCAGTGAAATGACCGGAGCTTGTCAGCAGCTCTGACTGTCACGTGTGGCCTCGCATTGTAGTGCAGGATAACCACGTTGTCCACATCGAGAATCGCTCATCGCTTCTTCCTGAAAGCAACTCTCACACGTGACACAGTGGAAGAGTAACTGTCGGCGTTGATAGTTGCACCTAGAGGCACGAAATCTATCACGAGTAGTCCACGGCGATCCCAGAATGTCGTCAATATCACCTTCGCAACGAAATTTTTTTTTGCCCAGGCGAACCCATATGCTACCGTACACTGCACTGCTGCTTCGATTCCGGCGTAAAATGCTGTATCCGTGTTTCATCGCCAGCAACAATGGGGTCCAGGAGACTGTCACCCTCCTCGGCCTAACGCTGCAGCAATCACTCGCTTGCCTTTATCATGTAATCCAACCGCTTAGGCTCCCACCAACACTGAACCTTCTGGAAGACTGAGTACCCGTAAACGATGTCGTAGGCGCACTCGCCGATCCCTTTCACCACCACCAAGCGAGACACTTTTCTCATATGTGGGCTGCATTTCCCTGTGGATTTCGATGAGTGTTCGTCCCTTGCTCCATGGAAAACGGATTACACTTTGTTGCTCGTACGCCATGGACATGTGAAGTACAACCGCCATCTTTGCAACACTTCATGCCCTCTGGCCTCTTCATACCATTTTTAAGGGCCATCAAGCCAGCCTATCTTGATTTCTAAAAATCTGCATTTGCATACATGCAAATTAATGCCATTTCTCCACCGTATTACACTATCATGCAAAGTAGGTAAACGGATGCTATGTAGCGGCATACACAAGATAGGTGATAGGATGCACGCATGTCGTAATTCTGTTCATTTCAAGTAGGAGAACTCTAGGGGCGTGGGGAGGCCAACCGCCCACAATAGCAGGAGGTGGAGGGACATCCGGAATTGTGGACAGAATACTGATCCATAGCTGGCGGCTTTCTCTTTTGATGTCAGGTCTCAGGGGCTAGAAAGATGGATGCTCGCTATTTTTATAATGCCTCGTGAAAGCTCATGTTTTGGTTAGGAACGTGCCAGCTGTTGTCTGGGTCGGTTCGGGGAAATGGTCGCCGAGCTCCAAGAGATAGCCAATAGAACGGCGCGGACTTCGCACCCCAATCATCATATTTTGATGACGCCCGATGCCAGGAAGATTTCCACCAAAAGTCCTGGCGGAGGCTATGACTGGCTGCTCGACTGTTACGTCAGCACACGTCTGCAGTCGCCGTCGGGAACTGGCGGGAAGGAAAGTTATTGACGCCTAGGTTGATGGAGTATGGTAATGGGAGTCTAGGCGAATTTGTTGCAAGGCCATAATTGACAAAAGCTTTGTTTGTCGGCGGAGGTTCGAGTCCTCCCTCGGGCATGTGTGTGTGTTTGTCAAAAAAAAAAAAAAATGTTCAAATGGCTCTGAGCACTATGGGACTTAACTACTTTGGTCATCAGTCCCCTAGAACTTAGAACTACTTAAACCTAGCTAACCTAAGGACATCACACACATCCATGCCCGAGGCAGGATTCGAACCTGCGACCGTAGCGGTCGCGCGGTTCCAGACTGTAGCGCCTAGAACCGCTCGGCCACACCGACCGGCTTGTGTTTGTCCTTAGGATAGTTTAGGTTAAGTAGTGTGTAAGCTTAGGGACTGATGACCTTAGCAGTTAAGTCCCATAAGTTCACGCACACATCTGAACATCTGTTTATCGGCGATGATTGGCCGAGTTGTGGCACAAGCAGAGCGGACGCTCTCTGGGCGCGGGGCGGAAGAGAAGAGGTGGTTCCTGGCCGCAGCGCGAGTCGGTCGCGGACTTCGACTCCATTGCTGCAGAGTAATTTCATTCACAGTTTCAGTTGTCCGGGCACCCGGACAAACAGTTATTTTCGCGCTCGCCCTTTGCTCGGTCTCCTAGGTGGAGCCATCTCCATGCAGCAGCTAACCACGAGTAGCAGCCGTCATCGGCACAGCGCCTTGCGTCGTACTGCCGGTAATATACGCATCTCCGGCTTCCAGCGTTTCAGTCGATTTTTTTAGCCGCCCCAACATTCTAGTTGAGGTTTCGCAGAGGTTGAAACCGCGTAACCACTTTGCCATCTTAAGTGATATCGTGGTATTGCATCCGATTACCCACTTATTTACAGGCATTATACATTTACTCCCCTTTCTCGCAGTGGAGAAGCACACTAGATTTCATGATGTGTCGTCTGTACTAGGTTCTTGCCAACACCTCTGTCAAGTTAGGTCTATTTATCAAGTTAGGACTATTTAAATGCTTGGTTTACGTTAATATACATGAATGTTGCTTGTACAAATTCATAATCGATTTCCATTTAAAGAAAATAAATGTAATTGTAAATTTTTAGGATGGCATTTACCTGTTAAACAGTCACACTTACCAGAATCCTTTCCCATCATTTTTCACGGGAGCTTTGGTCAACTAATTTAATGAATAGATTATACTAGAGGTCAGCTACTGCACTTAGGATTTATATCAGGGCCATTACAAGATTGTGTTACACACCTTGTGCAGGTTCAGTATAAACCAACTTGGGTGTGATTTACATAACATCGTGATTCTGCCCCCTCACTTGCACATCAGTTAAAAGCCCGACGATAACAAACACACAGTTAGTTTTCATATTTAGTAATTGATAGCAGCGCCGTATCACGGATCTACCGACAGATAAGGTCGCCCCAGTCCAAGAAAGGTTCGCCGCTGGGAATGGAATATTGACGGTATTTACAGCAAAATGGGACAATGGCTCTGAGCACTATGGGACTTAACTTCCGAGGTCATCAGTCGCCTAGAACCTAGAACTACTTAAACCTAACTAACCTAAGGACATCACACACATTCATGCCCGAGGCAGGATTCGAACCTGCGACCGTAGCGGTCGCGCGGTTCCAGACTGTAGCGCCTAGAACCGCTCGGCCACTCCGGTCGGCGGTATTTACAGCAGTAATTTGTCTAAAAAAAATAAGTAAGGGTAAAGGCGTTCTGATTTGCCCTCGTACAACGAATGCTTTCATGACCGGATGTCTTAGCTACTGGTAAATTTTCTGGATTGGATTGGATTGTTTGGGGGAAGAGACCAAACAGCGAGGTCATCGGTCTCATCGGATTAGGGAAGGACAGGGAAGGAAGTCGGCCGTGCCCTTTCAAAGGAACCATCCCGGCATTTGCCTGGAGCGATTTAGGGAAATCACGGAAAACCTAAATCAGGATGGCCGGACACGGGATTGAACCGTCGTCCTCCCGAATGCGAGTCCAGTGTGCTAACCACTGCGCCGCCTCGCTCGGTCTGGTAAATTTTCAGGGTTGTGTTGTTGTTATGCATGAAATTTTTCCGTTCTGGGTCTGTGCTGCACGAAATCCTACGAACGGAAAAGTCTCATGGACAACAACCATACTATCCTGAATATTACCAGCAGCTTACACAAAACAGATGTACACGCTGACATTTCCCAAAGCCACGTAATAAATGCAAACATCTCTTGCTCTGACCCATTCTCTCGAAAGGTTTATGTCGAGGCCAGCTAGCCTATTAACTGATTCAGCTCTTTAGCTTTTTGTCCAGAGTTACTTTACTTCCTCTAAATATCCATAAACCCTTGCGCGTCTGCTGCATTATCACCATCTTTGCACCAGCACCCTGGCACAAGTTTGAGAGATTCGAATTAGAGTTCGCGTGTAGTCACATAAATATATACATCTTTAGTGCAGACGGAAATTCTCTTCGCAAGGTCTGCACACGGTGGAGTTGGTCCTACATGATTAAATCAGAAAGCAAGTTACACCTCGTGATTCCAGGGCAAGCTACTTCTATTGGTCAAGGCAGCACAGTACGGTGTGACTCATAAACGGCACACCAGCTTTTGCCCACTATCTACGAATACGTCTGAACTTCCCACTCATTTTTCGACTACATGAAGACAGAAATCGCGAAGCTAACGATCTCCTTCGGCTGCCGAACACTCAGAAGTACTCATTAACGCCTGTGTAATTAGATGCCAACAAAATGCGGTTTTAGATATTTCGATGGAAGCCGTGGAAGTGAACAGTGAATTATAGGAAAATGCTTTTGACATCATAATGGAAAACTAGTCATTTTACAACGCTGCACGATTCCCACTGGTTTTGTGTTTAGAGAACGAATACAGGGACTGTACCGAGCCATTTGGGTCAAAATTATAAACGTGTTAGGCGATCTTAGATCGAATACTTTGATATGAACTAATTGTCAGAAATGAAAATTTAGTTTTTACTGACATGAACAACTTAAACCGTGCTATAAAATCATCCCTTGTACAGAACCAACTGCAAGACATTTGACACTGCGGTATTGACCAGAACTAAACCCTGGGTTCCAAATTATTTGGTTCCATATCATGTACACGTTGTTTATGATAGAAGACTAACTGCTACTCTGCCTATGTAGTCTTTTAAGTTCTCCTACCGTACGGTGCGACAACATCTTCTCATATTATACTGAGCGGATAATGCATACAAGATCTTTTTCACAATTATTTTTGAAACTGGAGAGAATGTCACTCGAAAATATCAGTGGTTTCCACCCAAACCGTTCAACTATTAATAATGTGAAACTTCCTGGCAGATTAAAACTGTATGCCGGACCGAGACTCGAACTCGGGACCTTTGCCTTTCGCGGGCAAGTGCTCTACGGACTGAGCTACACAAGCACGACTCACGCCCCGTCCTCACAGCTTTAATTCCGCCAATACCTCGTCTCCTACCTTCCAAGCTTGACAGAAGCTCTCCTGCGAACCTCGCAGAACTAGCACTCCTGGAAGAAAGGATATTGCGGAGACATGGCGTAGCCACAGCCTGGGGATTTTAGAAACATCCCCCAGGCTGTGGCTAAGCCATGTCTCCGCAATATCCTTTCTTCCAGGAGTGCTAGTTCCGCAAGGTCCGCAGGAGAGTTTTTGTGAAGTTTGGAAGGTAGGAGACGAGGTACTGGTGGAATTAAAGCTGTGAGGACGGGGCGTGAGTCGTGCTTGGGTAGCTCAGTCGGTAGAGCACTTGCCCGCGAAAGGCAAAGGTCCCGAGTTCGAGTCTCGGTCCGGCACACAGTTTTAATCTTCCAGGAAGTTTCATATCAGCGCACACTCCGCTGTAGAGTGAAAATTTCATTCTATTAATAACGTGTTTGCTCTTGGGCAAACTCTTGAGAAATCTCGGGAAAGAGAAACGTCTAGGAACTGTTTACAGATTTTCAAAGAGCTTACGACAGTATTCGTCGAGATACCTTCTATAAAACCTTGATGAAGTTACGAACCCCAAATAAAATCAATGAAATTATTAATGTATGAGTGAATATTACGAACGGAAGGAGCGTACTCGAAACCTTGACCCATAAGAATTAGATTAAGACATGGAGATGCATTGTCAAGTGTACTGTTTAATCTCACCCTCGATAAAGTCATAAGTAAGAGCATAATTGGTGTAATGGCCTACGCATGGTAGATGGTAAGTTTCAAGTATTTTCTTACGTATACGACGTAGCGTTAGTGAGCGACAGCGAAGGAGGTCTTGAGGAGATGCACAAGAGTGTCGCCACAGAGGCAAGTAAAGCAGGACTACTCATCAATAAACATAAAACAGAACATACGCAAGTAGGAAGAATTAAATATGCGCAAGAGCACTTCACGAACTCGGACGTCAGTTCCACCTGTGTGGTCTGTGTGCTAGTATCTGGGATATCAAGAGTAGTCGTGGCCCAGCTTGCCTCAGGAGGGGTTACAACGGCTTTATGAGACTCTTCCCAACCGATTCAGTGCTTGCATCCACGCCAGGGCGGTTGCAACGAAGCACTGCCAAGTTATTTGCAAATTTTTCACTGAAATAACGTCACATACACCACATACCCTCTCAACCAGTAGAGTTATATTTCGATCGTCCGGTGTTCTACAGGATGCTTCACTTTTTTGTCAGACGGTATAGATAGACAGATAGATTTAGTAATTAATAAAAGGAATTTAAGAAATTTCAGTCTTATTACAGTGGTGTTAAACACTTTCTACAATATGTTCCGTTAGAATGCGAGTAATGAAATCTAAAAAAATGTATGACGGCAGCACAGAAGGAAACAGATGGGTAGAAGAAGTCAAATAGTCACGGGAAGAGCAAAAACAACATTGTAAGATCAGCAGATGGGACTGAAGCACGAAAACGAATGGACAGTGACGAGAAGAGCATGAATCGTGTTGACAATGTGACAGAGGCACTTCGTCACTTTTGGACAGAAAGAAAACAGCTGGGATATGTCGACAGCGACGCTAAACCGATGGTAACGACAAACCATTAACCTCCTCTTTAATGTAGAGTGTTTTCTTGGATAAGACGTAGGTTGCAGGGTAGATTGTTCCAGAATTGTGTTGCTGAAATGAAGAAGGAGATGGAGAGAAATTTAATGTTAACGCAGAGGTGCAGCCGTATCCGATCAGGCACGTCGGTTATGGAATGATAGGTACCTGATACGTGAAGAGAGGTACTGATGCCTTTTGCGAAACTGTTTCTGTACGTTCGTTTGGCTTTCTGGGCACTACATCTGTTACATCGCACTTTAAATGACTGACTGCATTACCGCGAGTTTTTCCGGTCGCAGGTTCGAATCCTTCCTCGGGCATGGATGTGTGTGATGTCCTTAGGTTAGTTAGGTTTAAGTAGTTCGAAGTTCTAGGGGACTGATGACCTCAGAAGTTAAGTCCCTTAGTGCTCAGAGTCATACGAATCATTTGAACCGCGCGTTTCTATAACGTGTGAAGCTCAATCTTCGACAACCAGAAATCAAATGATAAACTCTATTGTGAAAGCTCCACAGACTACTGTACATAGTATTTCAAGGTAGCGCCGTCGACATCGACGTGGCAGGCAATTGTTTTGTTAGGAAACATAAGCATTTTGCAAACATATAGCACACACATGTCTTTTAATTAAAAGGCATTTCCTTAAAAAATTGTAAGAGCAACGGTTCTTGCCATTTTTAAATATCTCCTAATTAAAAGGAATTTTCAATTACGACATTGCAGTAAACTTTGGCTGTTCTGCACTCAGACATCGCTCGCCTTCCTCATTCAACACTTGCATCCTGCGTTTTACCCGGTCTGACAAATCATTAATGGAGGCCATCCTGATGCTGCTTCAATTGGCATGAAAAATTACTTTTTATTTCTATGTTATTCCAAATGCGTAGAGTTGACAAATTAAATTAGATATACTTCTCTTTTCTTTATTACACCGCCCGATAAGAAAAGTGAAGCACCAAGAAGACATGGTGGGATGTCACTGTAGCTTCGTTCACGTACCCACCATCTTTGAGCATGTAAATGATTAGAGATACCATTTTCCGTGAAAGGTAGAAATGCCATCACAATAGATTCGTGTTGTTTGCGTTTAGTGTTGTTGCGGAGCCTGGTGGTGTGAATAAGGGGCTTCAGATGTTGAGCGATCACTGCGAAAGAAACGCTATGAACTCGTGTGAGACAGTGTTATCAGCACCTGACAGTGTTCGAAAGGGGCCTCATGTTCGGTTTCCATTTGGCCGGCTGGTCGAATCGTGCAATATCCTGGTATTCGGATGTGGCAGGGTGTAGTTGTTGGCCTGCATGAGAACTGAGGGCAGGCACACTTCTCCTCAAGACTCCGATAATCCATGTCTGAACATCACAAGGGCCTGTATTGTGAACCCAGCACATCGTTGCCTCTTCACAACCGCGCCTGTCATCCGAGAACAAGTAATGGACTGTAGTTAAAATCTTCTGGGTTATTAGGCCACGTCATATTTCTACTAAAATGATCGACATTTCGACCCCTCTGCTGGGATCTTCCTCAGGATCTTCTGGTGTCCACTACTGCTAGAACACTGTCAGAGACAAGTGTCGCGTCCTCTTATAAAGGGGAGTTTCCTCGCGTTCGTACTGGAGAAGTGATAGTATTGGCTAGAGAAGGGATATTGGTTGAAATTCCTGCTAATGCTGCCTATTGGTTGGTCGTCATCACTGGCTAGATTCGAAACGGACAGCGCAAGAGAGGGGGAATGTTTACGCACACTATTATTGTCCGCCGCGGTGACTTGAAGTGCGTTGTTTATGTCGCTCGTACACCGCGGCGCGTATTCACTTCCTTGATGGCGGGGAGCAAAAAAAAAGTTCAAATGTGTGTGAAATCTTATGGGACTTAACTGCTAAGGCCATCAGTCCCTTAGCTTACACACTACTTAACCTAAATTATCCTAAGGACAAACACACGCGCCCATGCCCGAGGGAGGACTCGAACCTCCACCGGGACCAGCCGCACAGTCCATGACTGCAGCGCCTCAGACCGCTCAGCTAGTGATGGCGGGGAGCCACGATGCCGGAAGCCTATAGCCGTCCTCTCTATTGAAATTATCTGCATTCTTTGAAATTTCAACCGCTTCTCGGACTTTTCTTCTATAAATGTTTGTTTCCTTAGCCAGTACACGTACGTTATTAATGTTAATAATGTTTTGGGTAAACATTCCCCCTCTCTTGCGCTATCCGTTTCGAATCTAGCCAATGATGACGAGCAACCAATAGCAGTAGCAGGAATTTCAACTAATACCCCTTCTCCAGTGTAAGTTTAGAATAGTGCCTTTCTATCCAATGACGATGGGCCGTCCACGGTATCTATAGGAGATTAGCCAACAACGCCCCTTCTTCTTATGCGTCTGAGTGGGAATATTAGCCTTTGACTATGGCCCACCAATGGTAGCCACATGAATTTCAACGAATACCATCACTTCTCCAGCACGAACACGAGAAAACTCCCCTTTATAAGAGGACGCGACACTCGTCTCTGACAGTGTTCTAGCAGTAGTGAACACCAGAAGATCCTGAGGAAGATCCCAGCAGAGGGGTCGAAATGTCGATCATTTTAGTAGAAATATGACGTGGCCTAATAATCCAGAAGATTTTAACTACAGTGAACACGGCCACGAAAGTCCGCAGAATTACATAAGTAATGGACTCCCTGGAACTTTCTGTCTCATCCCGCGCGATTGGCTGTAGATTAGTAACAGCCAGACTAGTGAATTTTCGTCCCAAGCGTAGGGTACCGTTAACATCACAATTGCGATTATAGTGATACCGTGACCGGGAAACATGGACTGCTGACTGACGTCGCACTGTGTTTCAGCAATGAACCGCGGTTCTGTACGAATGACCATCGTCGGCGAATGTGGCATCGACCTGGGGAGACGTCACATTGTTGCTCTATTTTGAAGAGGCACAACGGTATTACTCCTGGCGTCATGAGATGAGGATCCATCGAACATTACTTCAGGTCGCGGCTGATACTGACTGAGGGAACTCTAATGGCACAACGGTACGTCACGAACACTGTGCCACCTCATCCGTTACCTCTCATGCGACCGTATTATGACCCGCGTCCGGCCACCCTGATTTAGGTTTTCCGTGATTTCCCTTAAACGGCTCTGAGCATTACGGGACTTAACATCTGAGGTCATCAGTCCCCTAGAACTTAGAACTACTTAAACCTAACTAACCTAAGGACATCACACACATCTACGGCCGAGGCAGGATTCGAACCTGCGACCGTAGCAGTAGCGCGGTTCCGGACTGAAGCGCCTAGAACTGCTCGGCCACCGCGTCCGGCGTGATTTCCCTAAATAGCTTCAGGTAAATGTTGGGATGGTTCCTGTGGGAGGGCACAGCCGACTTCCTTCCTCGTCCTTCCCCAATCCGATGGGACCGATGACCTCGCTGTTTGGTGCCCTCCCCCGAATCAACCAAACAATAAACTATTATCATTATACGATTTTTCAACAACAAAATGCTGGTCCACATATGGCATGTGCCTCTATGAACTGTCTGCGTAATATCGAGGTTCTCCCGTGGCCAGCAATATCCCCAGATCTGTCTATGATAGAATATGAGTGGGACCATCTCTGACGTCAACTCTGCCGCAGTGTCAAGAATATCAGAGATCAGTTACCAAAGTTGTGGCGCAGCTTGTATCAGGACAATATACAGCAGTTTTATGACACCCTTCCCAAACGAATTAGGTCATGCTTTCAGCCAGAGGGGTTACAACGTTCTACTGACAAGTGGGCTCATACTGCCAAGTTCTTTGTAATATTTTTCTTCCCAGGCAGTGTAGTTCTGATGGTGGCCAACGATGGCCGAAAATTAGTTAACAGTATTATGTGACTGCATCAAAGAAATTACAGGGTGTTAGTAAATGAATATCGGGGATTTAACGCGTTATAATATTTATTACATTAAACTGACAGTTATAAATATTACGTCAAATGAAAGCGCAAGTCCAACAGTCTTACCAAGAACCTTACAAATGTTCAATGTGAGCACCATTTGTCACACGGCACACGTCAAGTCTATAGCCCAAGCGCTGCAAGGGCCGCAAGGGGCCCAATGACAGGACTTGATTTGCATGGCCTCCACGTTCACCCGACCTAGCGCCATGCGATTTTTTCCTTTGCGGCTTCATCAAGGGTCGTGTGTACGTGCCTCCGCTACCGGCAGACCACGCTCAATTAAGCAGCCAGATTGAAGCAGCTATAGACTTGATGAGTGCCATGCGACAAATGGTGCTCACATTGAACATTTATAAGGTTCTTGGTAAAACTGTTTGAGTTGCTCTTTCATTTGACATACCATTTATAACTGTAAGTTTAATATAATAAATATTATAAAGAGTTAAAACACCGATATTTTTGTATTAAGTGTACATTAATGTGTTAAGTATACTGACACAATGACAAAAACTTGCGTAAGGGCTGTAGTTGTTTCATTTTTCATATATACTTGACAGCTGGAATAGTTGTGTCCGTACCTAGTATGGCTGTCCGAAACCCTTATTAGCGACATCCCTCAAACGCCCGTGTGGATCATTACTGCTGTAAGCATAATTTCTCATGGGGTAGATAACAGTGCGTGAGTCTGCTCAGCCTGTGGCTCGGGTTCGATCTTTACTACCTCCCATGTCCAATTTTTGAATTGCTCTTTTGTTTGGTTTTAGCAAACCACACGAAGAAAACATTTGGCGACACCGTCTCTGGCGGGCCGCTTGAATTCGGGCGCGCAACTGCCTAAGTGGCTACTTTCAGTGCCAATTAACTCGAAAACGGCGCAACGGTTCTATTTTTTTCGTAATAGTTATTTCTGAGCACAACTGCCCTGCAACACTCTCACAAGCTTTTCAGACTGTTCCTGAGCTGTCCGTATACTGTTAATCAGGCTTAAGGATCTATATTTCACCAGAAATTAGATAAATATGAGAATACCAGGGGTCGAAGTATGAAACCGGAATTTCCCCATAGATGGTGTTAGCGTTCAATGTAGAGCCGGTGAGACCGCGTCTGCAGCGCCATCTGTTCCCTGTAACGGCTGATGACGAATGTCAACGCACGGTAACCCAAGTTCCATACATCGGTTATCTGTTTCAAACCCGTAAACATGTCGTCGAGTTTTGTGCCTACGAACTATGATTTGCAGACAGCATTGGTTTTCTGTTATCATTTGAAGAAAACCGCTGCAGAATCGCATCGAATGGTTGTCGAAGCTTTCGGTGACCATGCTCTTGGGAAGCACAGTGTTCCGAGTGGTTCAAAAAATTCAAAAGTGGTGATTCTGACATGAGAAATGACGAGCGCGGGAAACCACCGAATTAGTTCGAAGACAAATAATTGCTGGCCTTATTGGACGAAGATGATACTCAAACTCAACAGGAACTCGCGGAACAATTGAATGTGACGCAGAAAGCCGTTTCTCTTCGCTTGAAAACTATGGGAAAGTTGCAGAAGGTTGGAAAATGGGTTCCACATGAACTGAATGAAAGACAGCAAGCAAATCGAAAGACCACTTGTGAAATGCTTCTCGCCAGATACAAAAGAAAGAAGTTTCTCCATCAAACAGTGACACATGATGAAAAATGGATATATTCTGAGAATCCTAAGCGTCGTAAATCATGGGTGAATCCATGCAAACCATCGACATCCACTGCAAGACCAAATCACTTTCGTCAGAAGACAATGCACTGTGTTTGGTGAGATCAGAAGGGTGTCATCTATTTTGAGCTGCTAAAACCTGGTGAAACGGTTAACACTAATCGCAACCAACAGCAGATGATCGATTTAAATCGAGCATCACGTGAAAAACGAGCGGAATATGGAAAAAGGCAACACGAAGTCATATTTTTCCATGATAACACCCTATCACATACAGTTCTCCATGATAACACTAGGGCATGCGGCTTATTCTCCAGACTTGGCTCCGTCCGATTATCGTCTATTTGCATCACTGGGACACGCTCTCGCTGAACAACGCTTCAGTTCATATGAAAATGTACGAAAATGGCTCGCCGACTGGTTCGCTTCAAAAGAAGGACTTTTTCTTTTTGGCGTGTCATTCATAGCCTGTGGGAGAAATGTATAAATAGCAATGGAGATTATTTTGAATAAAATATTGTTTATCTGTTTGAAGTAACAGACGTGTAATTATTACAACCTAATTCCGGTTTCACACTTCCACA
Organism: Schistocerca serialis cubense; assembly: GCF_023864345.2. NCBI lineage: Eukaryota > Metazoa > Arthropoda > Insecta > Orthoptera > Acrididae > Schistocerca > Schistocerca serialis. The sequence goes on from NC_064642.1 coordinate 608,336,700, forward strand.
CCTGGTAAGTGGGATGTTACAGTTATGTTTATTGACAGTAACGTAAGCGCCTATCCAGATCTACACGTACACGTACGTATCACCTTATGGTCTAATTTGGAATAATAATAATAATAATAATAATAATAAGTTGTTCGAGAACGGAGAAAAGCAGGTGCACCAGCACACAGACTGGGACCAAAACGTAACGGCATAGAATTACACTGTTCAGCATTTGCTGACGACATGGCACTGATCGCCCAAGACATTACCGATGCACAGAAACAGCTAGAATTATTACAAGAGCAGGCAGCAAAAATAGGATTACAAATTTCATTTGAAAAAACAAACTTTATGACTGACATCAAAGATGCACCTTCTGATCTCAAAACTGGTAATAACTACATCTCTCGAGTAAAAGAATTTAAACATTTAGGTGAATGGATTGCAGAAAATTGTAATGAAAAGAAATCTGTCACATCAAAATACCAGAAAATGGAGACGGCGTTTCAGTTAACAAAAAAAGTTTACAACAAAAAGAGTCTCTCGTGGAACTACAAAATACGACACTACGCAACAACAATTAAACCCGAAGCTCTCGACGCATCTGAGACACTAAACCTTCAACACAGAACACTAAAAGGGGAATTAGAAGTGAAATAACGTAAAATAATAAGGAAACTCCTAGGACCAAGAACTAAAGATGGTGTGCATTATCCAACACCCAGTGCAGAAATATATAAAAATATCTCCAAACTAACAGACACAATGCGAATGAGAAGAATCCAATTCATGGGGCATTTAGAAAGAATGGACTCAAACAGGTTAACGCACAAAATCCATACATTTTTAAAGAACAAAACTACAAGACCGAACTGGTACAAACAGACGGAAAAAGACCTGAGATAATTAGGCTCTCCAAATCTACATGACAGAAACGAAATCGGAAAATTAACAAACACAGGGGGTTTTGGGGAAGAAGAGAGAAAAACTAACCGGCATACGTGGTCTACGCAACGAAAGCTATCCCATTCGTTGCTTATGAAGGAATACTGGGCGAAAAGGAAGGCCAGCAAATGTTGATTACGCGTGGTCCTAAGTGATCCATCCGCGAATAATAATACTAATAATGGCGATAAAGCTTGTGCCTGGAGATAGCGGGATCGAATCTCGATCGGACTACGGAAATTTTCAGTCTGCCTTCAATCTAGCCATCTATCCCAAGGATTCAGAAGTCGCCAGGAACCGCACGTGGTTCGGATTCGACATTAAACCTCCGATCGTCACGTCCCTTTTCCTCCCAGCCACAGTCGCTCTGCATCTGTGAGGTGCTTTATCGATTTTTACCGGTAAAAAAAAATCCCGAACGTCTGGGCACTTCGTAAATGCATACAGGAAACAAGAAATTTTATGTAAATAATAAACATCATTGCATTTTAAAGTAAACGTATATGTAATTGATTTAGAATGCATGTCCTTGTCTCATTGACCTGTGAGGTGCGCACGACTAACGGACGGTTAAAATGTAGGTCCCCTTTCCCCGACTGGATAACTGGTGTAGATCGCGGACACGCAAGTCGTTGAAGTGGCGTCCAACCGAAACACTTGCGCATCGCCATTTAGCCACACGAAATTATTATTATCTTCAGCTACACGATTGCCCTGCAGTTCACAGTTACGTGTGAAAGGTTACAAGCTGTCTGGCTTGCCTCCTTCCATTTATATGCTAAATTCATCCGCACCTTGTCACGACTGGTGATAGGCAGGGCATTTGAGTTTCATCATGGTAAAAGTCTCGTAACACTATTTAATGCTGGGGACTGTATTTTATAAAACTGCAATGGTCGGCGGTCAAGACTTGTACTGTTCTAAGAATGCGCGACAACCGCTCAGTTCGCACAGAACTCTGAAAGAGACAGTGGAGACCACACGGCATTTAGAGGCTTGCCACAGTACCGTTAATCCCGGTTCCAGCGATAGTATCGTTTTCATTTATTATTCAATCAATCAGAGGAGTAACAAAAACATCTGGCGGGTTGCATTCGTATTAGTGATTGAATGTGCAACTATGTGCAACTAGAATATGATAGTGCTCTGCTAGTTGCTTTGTACTTTTATTGCAATCACTTTTTCTAGAAGCCATGTCATTGCCTTCAATGTAATAATTTAATTTTATTTTATTTGTTTTTCATTTGAAGTAACTTGTCATTTCCTCCAATTAATTATCATTACTCGTATTTGTCATCTGAGAAAAAACAGTCAATCAGTAGGATTTTTATGAATTTCCTACCTTAGGATTCCATGTTAGGGTCATTTTTGAGATAGCAATTAAAATATTACATCGGGTCTTAATGGGCGTGTGACGGTGTCTGGGCAATTCCATCATTCAAGTACAATTTCATATCCACATACCACGGGTTTCTGCACTGGTCAGGCATAGAACTACTTTCAGACAATTTCTCTACCGTTCCACTACGAAAATCACGTGGGGAAAAAAATGAACACCCTAATCTTTCCTGTGATTTCTATTTCTCCCTATTTAGATGAGAGTAAAAAAAAATATTTTAGCATTCATAATAGATAGCTGCTGATTGTAATTTCACAAAAAGATAGCTTCAGCGAAAAATTCTTATAAAGATCAATAAAAAAAGTCTCGATTGCGTTTTCAGATTTTTAATTTGTTGGAAAACTGTTTCGGCCCTTTCCCTCGGACCATCTACAGGCTTACTCGGCTGGTGGCTGCTTACGGCTGCTGGTGGCAGCAGTCAGTGACAGCCGTATTTCTAAAGATCTCGCTCCGCCTGCCGCCATCAGCAGCCATAATGGCGGGGTAAGCCTGAAGGTGGTCCGAGGAAAGGGTCGAAACAGGTTGCCAAACGACAAAAAATCTGAAAACACGATCGAGACTGTTTTTATTGATTTTTAACAATTTTATACCGATCGCTGTCCTGCAGTCAAGAATGCTTTCTAAAATATTAAAAACTCTTTTATTTTAACGCTTGCCACCATCAACTAGCTTATTGTATCCGAGACATTCTCTCCCCTATGTCATGATAATACAAAACGGGCTAACCCTCTTTGAACTTTTCCGATGTGCTCCGTCAATCCTATCTGGTAAGGATCCCATAGTGCGCAGCAGTACTCCAGAAGAGGACGGACAAGCGTAGCGTAGGCAGTTTTTTCAAGTAGATTGTCTACCACGTATATGCTCTGTCAATAAAACGTAGTCTTTGGTTCGCATTCCCAATAACATTTTCCTTGTGAAACTGCCAAGTTCTTAATCGACGTGTTACGCAACTGTGCTGCACAGAAAATACAAGTTTTGCGCTTGAAATGTTGGTATGTAAACTTGCGTCGGGGCATGGACTAATATGGGGCCAAAGTGCAAACTTTGCGGGTGAGCTGAACATGTCTGATGCTCCCGGTGGATGCGGACGCGTGGGAGTCGACGACTGATCCATCCCAGCTGAAGGGCACGGCCAGGCCAGGGCAGGGCAGGGCAGTCCCTTACGTAAGGCGGCCACTAGGACGTCCTCGGCAGGAATCGACCCCCGTCATCGATTATCCTTCCGTCTGCGAGCTGCTCACCTCGCGTGACGCTCCCCCAAGTGCACACCAGACCCAAGTTTCCTCTCCAGAACAAATCTGGCTGCGTAGTTCGGTAACACTCACGGATAGCACCAATCCTTTCGTTGGCGCGCAAAACGTCGGCCCTCCGTCGTAAACCCTAACTACATTTCAGAGTATTGCTTACTAAAAGCGTAGACCACATTCCTACTAACAGGCGATTAGATTCGTAATGACAATGACCGCAGCCCAGTGTCACGAATACTGGATGGAACTGGTCACAAGAAAGTAAAATGTAACACGTCACGCCGAGTTTGTTGAGGCGAGAGCTCAGAGGTGTGAGTATCTCACCTGGATTTTGACGTGAAACCGTCTACTCTATTCGCTCGACGGTCGAACTTTCTTGTGTGACAAAACACCGTCAGAGCTGAATCGCTAATGACTCCGACGCTAGTAATGCGTAAATAATGGCTGACAAGGGACCGTACGAACTTCCCCTCACAGATTTGATTCGCGGAAGGCACGACTGGGACTTCAACAAGTGTAAACAGCAAGACGCAACTCTCACCCGTTTTCGAGAAAATAGTGTTTCAGATTTTTTTGACAAGCTTATATACCCAGTATGGTCGCTAGCATTCAATGAGTCCGCAACCGGACGGGCAAGCGCTTAGCTTCAAAATCGCGAGAATTCTGGATCGAATCTCGTTTGCGGTACTTTTTTTTCATGCAGAGTAATTCTCTAACGATTCTCTTTTGTTTTAACGATTGCTACGACCAACTAGCTTATCGTATCCGAGACGCTCTCTTCCCTATTTCATGATAATACAAAACGGGCTAACCCTCTTTCAACTTTACCGGTGTGCTCCTTCAATCCTGTCTGGTAAGGTTCAAATGACTCTGAGCACTATGCGACTTAACTTCTGAGGTCATATATTTTGTGATGACGGAGAACCGTTTATGAATGTAAACCAAGTTGTTTGGAATATGTTGTTGCTGTTGTTGTGGTCTTCAGTCCTGAGACTGCTTTGATGCAGCTCTCCATGCTGTTTGGAATATACATTGAAAAAACCATGCCCGTGAAAACATTCGGCTTTCATTATGTGTGCTGTATGTCGCAATAATTTTATTGTTTTCCATGTTTCTATGGTCAGTATCAGCCTGAATCGTGCAGTGCCCCATAGTTTACACAGTATACTTTCCAAAACTGTAGATACAATAACATAAAAAAATGGATAAACTGATTTGATTGAAAGTTCTTGTGTATTCTGTTTTTATATCCAATCTCCTTACTAAAAATATTTTGTTTTCCTTCTTCCAAGACAAAGATTATGAAAATAATAATTAATCATTAAATATTTATAATTTGCCCAGTCATAAGAAATCTGTTGTTAAAACTGCCTGGGAGTGAAAAAAAAATGTTGCGACAGTGGCATTTGATATGGAGATCTCGCGCTTATGAAACTAAGCGCCTACTCGTTTACCTGGAGATCGTTGATTAATAGCGATAATAAAAAGTATATAAGCACGACTAAAATTTTTAAACTTCATTTTCTCGAAACCAGTTGAGAGTTGCGTCTTCCTGTTTACACATGTTGAAATCCCAGTCGTGCCTTGCGCGCCCTGTCAACATGAATCAAATCGCCGACGAGAATTTCGTACGGTCCCCTTGTGAGGCCACAACGGAGAGCTCATGTCTGTACGGGTTTGTCGCGCGGTATTCGTTTTGCCTCTGACGTCATCCTACCAGCCAAGGCGCATGCGCCTGATTGTTACTTATTGGCTTTGTGTAAAGAGTTATAAACCGGCATAGCATGGAAACGCGTTCAGCTAGGGTATTGTTACGGTTGTCACTGTGAAGAGCTTCCGGAGCAGTACTAGACCCACAAAGAGAGACAATAAGAATATTCAAAGGAATGTAATTGACAAAGCCGGCCGGTGTGGCCGAGCGGTTCTAGGCGCTACAGTCTGGAACCGCGCGACCGCTACGGTCGCAGGTTCGAATCCTGCCTCGGGCATGGATGTGTGTGATGTCCTTAGGTTAGTTAGGTTTAAGTAGTTCTAAGTTCTAGGGGACATGACCTCAGAAGTTAAGCCCCATAGTGCTCAGAGCCATTTGAACCATTTATTTGTAATTGACAATCAGTATTAAACTGGTAATTACGAAATAGTGAAAGATGTCTCATATGACTCGCTCGTAACTATAAAGGACTCAAACCAGAGGAAACCTATTGTCAAAAGGAATCCAAAAAGCCTAAAAAGTCCAGTGGCGAGCGAGTGCGAGAACTGCTGCACCATGAAAAAGCAAATGAAAACATGGAGCAAAACGATACGTAGCTGACCCATCGGGCGTACAGAGGCCAACGACAATCCAAGTTTGTGATTTATGTGTTCTTTAACCATCATACTATTCTGAATAATTCTGTATATCCGCTGTTTTAAGACATATTTATAGGTAAATTATATATTAATGCGAAACACTTTATATGATTTTATCCCGACGTTTTCACGAAAAATCTACGGCGCAGTTGAGAAAACGATTTTTTTATATGAGTCCGATCCGATAGACGGATAGACTTGGAACATGATCTTGGACAAACAACCGGTTTCTGATATTCTCCGAGATGTTTGTGTCCAGTGTGTTAGGTGGTCGCTTTTATGTGCAACAGGTGTTGGGGTTGGGTTGTTTGGGGAAGGAGACCAGACAGCAAGGTCATCGGTCTCATCGGATTAGGGATGGATAGGGAAGGATGTCGGCCGTGCCCTTTCAAAGGAACCATCCCAGCATTTGCCTGGAGCGATTTAGGGAAATCACGGAAAACCTAAATCAGGATGGGCGGACGCGGGATTGAACCGTCGTCCTCCCGAATGCGCGTCCAGTGTGCTAACCACTGCGCCACCTCGCTCGGTCGCAACAGGTGTGATGGATCATTTGCTAGGGATATTAACCACGCGGTATGTTTCAGTTCAGCTCTCATTGGTTACAGGCGTTGAGCAAACCTACAACTGACGGCTGATGCATCCCGTCCGGAGAGGAATAACATCTGCCTGGCTAATGGTCCTCAGTGAAAGCGGCCTGAGTGTATTACTCAGTGGCTAGGAAAAGCCGGAAAGCAGGCTTAGCTATGCGGTCGGGTACAAAATCCTTAGGAATGCTGGACACAGAAAAAATTATCCAATACACGGTGACATTTATTACGATGTTTTGTGGTACTTTGATTAGCTATGGAACCCACAGCAGCTCCGGAAAATCCGAGAGCTATTTGTCGTTAGCTGCAAAGTTGTGCTGTCCTTTTTTTAGGTGATTCACTGCCGGAAAAAAATTCTTACGCCCTTTTAGAGGTTTCCAATTCACTCACGATTTATTGTTGCAACACTACATAAGAAGTAAATGAAATAATTACATTAAAAGATCATTAGCTCAAGCGGTACTGAGGGTCCTGTTATCGACCCATGCTACAACACCCATATCCGTACGTGATGTAGCCTCAATGGGCGGCAGTGCAGGCTGAGAATACTGTAATGGGATACGTTATGCACGCCTGCTCGACCTGTTCACGTAATTCTGTAAGAGTTGTTGGCTGACGAGTAGCACGAGTCACTATATCCCATACGTGTTCGATTGGAGACAAGTCCGAAGATCGTCCTGGCCAGGGAAGTTGCTGCACCTTTTTCAGAGGACGTTGAGTTTCACGTTTCAGTGTATGGGCGAGCAATAACCTGTTGGAACAACACATCACCTATCTGTTGCAAGAACGGCAAAAGAATGGCTCTAACAACATTCTGCACGTAGCGAACGGTGCTTTGCGACTCCTCCAGAAACACTAAAGGTGAGCGAGAGTTGTAGCTTATCGCTCCCCAGACCATAGAGCCTGGAATGGGACAGCGTTTCTTAGACGAATGCACTCTACGAGACAGCACTCACTAGGTCTATGTCGTACGTGTAAACAACCATCATTTGCGTGCAGACAGAATCTGCTTTCATCGCTGAAGCTCGTGGCGCGTCATTCCATCTTCCAAGTGATCCTCTGACGGCACGAGTCGAGCCGTGAACATCGATGCTGTGGTATGAATGGAAGACGGGCGAGAAGTGTGCATGCACTTAATCCCACTGCTAACAACCCGTTTCGCAAAAGTTCATGATAACAAGTCTGGGCTCACAAGACCTCTTATATGAACTGTGGTAGCTGTAGAATCTGCCACTACTCCCCTTCAAAGCGACTATCCTGGCGTGCGTCTGTGCTGCGTAGATGTCCAGAACGTCGTCAACAGAAATGGTTCAAATGGCTCTGAGTACTATGTGACTTAACATCTGAGGTCATCAGTCCTCTAGAACTTATAACTACTTAAACCTAACCTAAGGACATCACACACATCCATGCCCGAGGCAGGATTCGAACCTGCGACCGTAGAGGTCGCGCGGTTCCAGACTTAAGTGCCTAGAACCGCTCGGCCACAGCGGCCGGCCGCCATCAAAATGTGGGAGAATGTTCCGGTGGCCACTGACACCAGCATCGTTGCACAACTGACGCAGCACGTCCAACTTGCGTGGCAGTTCTCCGAAAGGTCCATCACGCCACTCAGATGGCCACAATTTGACCCCCTTCAAACTCCCTCAGTTGGCTGTGAGAAGCACGAGTGTGTCTCCGTGGCTTCGCTGCCTGCTTGCTTGCTACACACGTTTGCACAATACTGAGCTTTCTGTTTTTTTTTTCTTTACTGTATTTCAATTCCTCATATGGGGCGGACTGGCAGCAACATAGGCGCCGCTCTTCAGCCGAGAGATAGACAGTAAGTACAGAACATGGAGACATTTAAAACAACATAATGGAGGAAATAAGCCGAAATGCATATAAAAGGGGAAACATAATGAGAGATAGTGTAAAAAAGAGGTGACAGTAAAAATGGCGATAAAAATTTAAAAACTGCGCACAAAAAAACCACACACTGTGACGATTAAAAGAAACTCAAGGCGAAGTACGGCCGGAGCATGAAAGTTGCAATGGGCGGCGTAGCACATAACAATCACTGACAGCAACACTACGTACAAGTCCAGCACACGAAGCTTTCTGGCTGTGAGAATTCCCTATTAAAGGATAGAACAGCTATGCCACTACGCTATCTGTCGTCGGGCGACGTTGAAACCATTATCAGTACATCTGCTACCCCTCAGTTGACCCATGCTGTCATCAGATCAAAATCGATTATGTTGAACATCCGCAGCATTAAAACCACCTTCTTAACATGTCGCTATTTTTTACGTGGTGCATTCAAGTTCTAAGGCCTCCGATTTTTTTTCTCCGGACTGGAAAGAGATAGAAACATGCGCATTGTTTTAAAATGAGGCCGCGTTCATTGTCAATACGTCCCAGAGATGGCAGCACCGTGTGGCAGTGGAATTTTACCGCCAGCGGAGAGAATGAGAACTGTTTTAAATACTTAAAATGGCGACGTTTTCCTTACTTGAACAGCGTGCAATCATTCGTTTTCTGAATTTGCGTGGTGTGAAACCAATTGAAATTCATCGACAGTTGAAGGAGACATCTCGTGATGGAGTTATGGATGTGTCGAAAGTGCGTTCGTGGGTGCGACAGTTTAATGAAGGCAGAACATCGTGTGACAACAAACCGAAACAACCTCGGGCTCATACAAGCCGGTCTGACGACATGATCGAGAAAGTGGAGAGAATTGTTTTGGGGGATCGCCGAATGACTGTTGAACAGATCGCCTCCAGAGTTGGCATTTCTGTGGGTTCTGTGCACACAATCCTGCATGACGACCTGAAAATGCGAAAAGTGTCATCCAGGTGGGTGCCACGACTGCTGACGGACGACCACACGGCTGCCCGTGTGGCATGTTGCCAAGCAATGTTGACGCGCAACGACAGCACGAATGGGACTTTCTTTTCGTCGGTTGTGACAATGGATGAGACGTGGATGCCATTTTTCAATCCAGAAACAAAGCGCCAATCAGCTCAATGGAAGCACACAGATTCACCGCCACCAAAAAAATTTCGGGTAACCGCCAGTGCTGAAAAAATGATGGTGTCCATGTTCTAGGACAGCGAGGGCGTAATCCTTACCCATTGCGTTCCAAAGGGCACTACGGTAACAGGTGCATCCTACGAAAATGTTTTGAAGAACAAATTCCTTCCTGCACTGCAACAAAAACGTCCGGGAAGGGCTGCGCGTGTGCTGTTTCACCAAGACAACGCACCCGCACATCGAGCTAATGTTACGCAACAGTTTCTTCGTGATAACAACTTTGAAGTGATTCCTCATGCTCCCTACTCACCTGACCTGGCTCTTAGTGACTTTTGGATTTTTCCAACAATGAAAGACACTCTCTGTGGCCGCACATTCACCAGCCGTGCTGCTATTCCCTCAGCGATTTTCCAGTGGTCAAAACAGACTCCTAAAGAAGCCTTCGCCGCTGCCATGGAATCATGGCGTCAGCGTTGTGAAAAATGTGTACGTCTGCAGGACGATTACGTCGAGAAGTAACGTCAGTTTCATCGATTTCGGGTGAGTAGTTAATTAGAAAAAAAATCGGAGGCCTTAGAACTTGAATGCACCTCGTTTTAACCGCGTGTCGAAACTTTTGGTACTGACGGGGCGGAATAGAAGGGAGCCAAGTGACCAGTGCGACCCGGTTATTATTGATGTTTATGAGACAACCAGTGACACGAGCAAAAAGTGTTGACAGTGCGTCGGGTATGGGAGCAGACGTGGTGACCTGGCAGTCGGGATTCGGTTAGTCGTCGGCACCATTGCGGCAATACACGGTACGGCCATAGAGGGCAGCAAGAAAGGAAAGGTTGGTAGATTCTCTCCGGTGCGGTGGAAAAGGTGAGAGACGCAGTCTTTGCAGCGTAACGTAAACTGCCGAAGGGTACTTGCTGTAACCCAGTTATCAGTGATTAAGCATGACTGGCGATCCAGATTAAAACTGTGTTATAACTGCAGCAGTCCTGAGAATTTATCCGCGCCCGACGATAAAGTTTTCCTCGCTAATGACAGGTGCAATATGTTGCACATCATCTCTCGCGCGCGGTACATCGCTGTGAGCGCGTAGATTCCATCCGTGGAGAATTCCGGGAGTTCGCGTGATGCCACGTCACAGAAAGCGACATCAAGGAACGATTAAAAATTACTTTACATAGGAAGTATGAATAAAAATGTCACAATTTTTAAAAAATTAGACGATGCATTTCGGACCCAATGGGTCCATCATCAGGTTCAAATCATCTAATACGTAATTTATATTTGCTCTCGAGTAAGAGCAGCTACCCACAACGACCTTCAGTAGAATCACAAATAGTAGAAAAAGGAGATGGCAAACTAAGATTCAGGGAAAGAGATCTCAAAGGAAACGTAAATCCTCCACAAAGTAAGTGGCATACATGGCGATTGTTCGACCGATTCTTGAGTACTGCTCATCTATGTGGGATCCTTCCCCAGTAGGACTGAAAGAAGAGACAGAGAAGATCAAAGAAGAGAGGCGCCTTTCGTGATGGGATCGGTTAGTGGACGCGAGAGCGTTACAGAGATTCTCAGCAAACTCCACTGCCAGACGTTATATGAAAAGTGTTGTGCATCAAGGAGAGGCTTACTATTGAAATTTCGTGAGTGTACTTTCTAGTAAGAGTTGGACAACATATTACTTCCTCCCACAAACATCTCGAGATATGACCACAATGAGAAAATTCGGGAAATTAGAGCTAATACAGAAGCTTACTGACAATCAATCCTCCCACGCGTCATTCACGAGTGGAACTAGGAAGGGTGGTACCAGAAGTAATTTCCGTCATATATAATTGGGTGACTTGCGGAGACATACATGTAGATGAAATGTATGCTTCTGTTATGAGAAAGTTAGATGTTTGGTTTTGTATTTACTGAATCAAATGCGGAAAATCTGTGAGAAACAGTCGAAAAAGAAACAGCGAAAAACTTACAGAGCAAACAAGGAAGAACGGTTTTAACTTCTTGTCCCTCAAGGCACACATCTGTTTTCACACCTTACATTACTTCACAGATGTAATTTAGCATGATGTGATCGAAGATGAAGTTTATCATGTAGTGTCAACACAGTCCAATAAATACAGTCACGACACTCTCTGGTGTGAAAGTTGTTACCGTTTGACAGCAGGACCGACACTGGCGCTCCAAGCGGTCAGGAAGCGGATAATCACTCTCATCGTAAGGATAACGTTTCTTTCTAATTATTTTTGTACTTAATTAACGAAATATCTTATATTTTTTCGCTATCATACTCAAAAATGTAACTTTTATCGACTAATCAGTGAGATTCGGCTGTTTTTACAGTTATTTCACGATGATTCTTGTCTCTTGTTTGTTTTACATTGTGATTTTCATTTTAGTTAAAGTATTGTGCGAGGCCTTTGACCGTGTATTAATTTAGTTTTTTTTTAATTTTCCATAAAGGCCTTCAGCCGTATTAAATTAAAATTTTAAGCATTGATTGTTTTAGGAAAATTTTATTCTTAGAAATTGTTCTATCTGAAATTGTTTGTAGTCCAGGCCCTAAGTCGTTAGTTGTTCCATGTGTTATGTGTGGCCTTCAGCCGTGTGTATTCTCTAAAGGAAAATTTTTTATAGGGACCAAAGGGTTTATATTAATTATTTATCTGACTTGTTGTTCAGGCCGTCAGCCGTTGTTTCATATTTATTTGTGGCCTTCAGCTGCGCAATAAGTTAATCAGGCTTCGGCCGTTCTGTTGTAAGTTTAAAAGAAATTTTCTTGCACAGAAAAAATTGTTTATTAATGTGCCTTAATTACAGTTGTCCTTTAGACGTGCAGTGGAGGCCTTCAGCTGCTAATTGTTTTCATTGCATGTTTTTTTTTTTTTTTTTTTTTTTTAATTTTACCTTCTATTTTGCTTTTGATTTCGGAGCCAGGCCTTCAGCCGTTCTTGTGTTTGCCGTGGTTTTGGGGCTTTCAGCCCGGAAAGCATCTCAAGTTTTCTTTAAAAATGGCTCTGAGCACTATGGGACTTAACATCTAAGGTCATCAGTCCCCTAGAACTTAGAAGTACTTAAACCTAACTAGCCTAAGGACATCACACACATCCATGCCCGAGGCAGGATTCGAACCTGCGACCGTAGCGGTTTCGCGGTTCCAGACTGTAGCGCCTAGAACCGCTCGGCCAACACGGCCGGCCAAGGTTTCTTTAACTAGGCCTTCTGCCGTATTGTTTAGTTGTGATCTTTTACGCCAATGTGTAAATAAGTGGTTCTTAGAAAATAAAGTTGTGTGTTTGATTGTGCAACCCACAGTAACTGTTTACAGCCCCATCTACAACCTTAAACTTATCCTGTGCGCTCTCTGGTTACCTACCAACCAGGGCCCAGTGTTATTGGTGGACTTTGGTGAACACGGGACCAGTGTGAATGCTGCAGCCTACATTGAAACTATGGTTACGTTCCATCGTGTCTTTCGTGACAAACGCTACAACATTAACGATGACGGTGTCAAACTTCTTCAAGACAGCGCTCGCCTCCATGCAGCTGCTCCTGTTCGTGAGAAAATCCCCAAATTTGGGTGGGAGGTGCTCCAGCATCCACCATACAGTCCGGACCTTGCACCGTTGGACTTTCATCTGTTCGGTCCTACAAAGAGATTCCTGGCTTTACGACAGACGCGGAAGTGAAATCAGCAGTCCGCAGATGGTTATACTCCAACCAAGTGGACTTCCTCAGATAGGGAATGTTGAAACAGGTATCACGATAGGAGAAATGTTTCGAGAACATTGGTGACTATGAAGAAAAGTAGGTGAAGGATGTCAGGTCATTTGTATATTTTTGTTTTGTTACTACCAGACTTCTTAGCAATAAAATTATTGAGCGCTACTTTCCGACCTTCCCTCGTATAATTAAGGCAAGGGCAGCCAATAACCACTTAAGCGCTGGTGTACACCACGCTCGAACTCTTTTGGGAATCTGCGAAATGCCGCAAGTAAAGAGGATAATGGGCAAGGCGCGCTACATCAGTAGCATGTAAGTTGAAGATTTGGGTCTGATGGAAGGGCGTGCAGCTGCGAGATGACCACTGTGTCTGGGTGGCGCAGTGGTCAGCGTATCTGCCTACTAAGCACGAGACTCAGGTTCGAATCCCGGTCTGGCACAGATTTTCATTTCCCCATTGACTTAAATCAATGCCCACTGGCAGCTAATGTCATTAAAACCTTCGAGTCTTGAAATAAATTATGTTAAACTGACACGAAATGCTACGGCGAGAGCAAACAGTGGCAAGACCCGTTGTGGAGATAATACCAAAAGACGTAGAGAGTTCGCAGAATGAGCTAAAGCTCGAAAATCAGAAGGAGTTATGACTGCAAACATTAATTCAGTTATTAAAGCTTGTGTTACAAACGACATGCCCTCTCTAAGACAAGGGAGTACGTCTTTTTCGGTTATTTTTCCGATTACAATCCACAGTATACTAGTAACAGTATATTTCATGGAGACAGTACCAAAAATAAGTCGTTAGATCGTGCTGCGATCGAAAGCCCCAGCAAAGTCCGGGATTTTCCGAGAAGTGGTGACAACTGTTCGAAGAGATCGAGTCGTGTTAAAGCACAGCACTACGGATCAGAATAACAACGTGATTGACAGCTATTATTTACCGGGCGGCTACCATATCAAAAACGAATCAGATAGTGAGCTTGGTCACGCTTGTATTCTGTACACCACTGTCATATCGCTCTGCTACTTCTTCTTCCACTTGCCACGGTCAATTGTAGACGACGCTTGTGGCCGATCACGTAACAGTTATTGTGATTCTTTTCCGTTTGCATCGTTTCTCGGTCCTCCTTCGTGAAAAAGCACAGACAAGTGATAAATTCCCATCACACTAAGAAAGGACATGGTGTAAAAAAGATCTGAGGATGGTCATTACAGACTGAAACCGGGTATCGTCTAAAGAGTTCATATTGTGATCAGAGACTGGAATAAAAAAGCATCATACTAAGAAAACCCAAACGTGTGTTAACGGGCAGCGCATGAATGTACTCAAAACGCAGAAGCTACAGCTGCCGCAGCCATGTTGTGTGTACAGACAAACGTGAGCTGCCAAAATCACCCCCCCCCCTTCCCATACTTGATTGTCAATCAGTTCGTTGTTTTAATCGACGTATAGCTCAAGTGATGTAAGTGATGTTCACCTTTGTGGTCTCATTAAGGATCGTCTGTGCAAATCCGTTTTCGCCAGATGATAATTTTGTGGAGGCGGTGCGAGTGTGGATATGCACGATGCCACAAAGCTTCTTCAAGGAATGGAAGTAGGAAGCCTGTCAAGAGACGGAACAACTGCACAGAGTTCTACAGAGATTATGAAGAGAAATGATAATACTTGCAACTTCGTCTCTCAGTACTAAGAATCTTTTTAAAACTGCCTATACTTTTCAATGCACCATCGAATATAACGGCACTCAAGCTTTAAAATTTCGTTTATGTCTATTGGGCCGTTGCCTGAGTGGAAACGTTCTTGTAATAGCTTTCGTCGGGAACTTACAAATAAACTGCGAAACTACGAACTTCTTAGGCAAAATTTTGACCTGGCATACGTTGCGTAACGGCAGTAACGAGACAAGCTATTAAAGCTCCTTCGTCTGGGCCTCGGAATAGCGTTAATAATGCGTGACCCTTAACGGACCGCCATCACGAAACAGGTAGTGGGAATTTTCCAACACATCAGCACACCTCACAAGAAAAACACTAACATGGCTACTGCACAAGCATGCAGCAGCCATTTAGGAATCGTTTTGAAGAATCCACAATTGTTCGGCAGTATAATGCTTTTCAGGAACAACTCGTATAAATTTTTCATCAATAAACATCAGTTAATGTCTTTAGCTTCTTTTACGAACAAGTTTTTAGGTTCATCGCTTCTGTATCACGAATTTTTTTGAAATCTGTATAAAATGAAATACGATTTAAGAAATTCGAAGCGTCGTTTTGGACAGACAATCTCATCAAGTCCGACTCAACACTACGTATAAATGCAAAAAGCAGAAAGATAAATTTAGTAACTGCTGTTAAAATACCATGGCTCTACGTAAAGTCAAATGGTTCAAATGGCTCTGAGCACTATGGGACTTAACATCTATGGTCATCAGTCCCCTAGAACTTAGAACTACTTAAACCTAACGACATCACACAACACCCAGTCATCACGAGGCAGATAAAATCCCTGACCCCGCCGGGAATCGAACCCGGGAACCCGGGCGTGGGAAGCGAAAACGCTACCGCACGACCACGAGCTGCGGACGTAAAGTCAAACATGTTCATTAGCGAACACCTTAAACCAATATCGTTGTCTCAGAGTGAGCTGAGATCGTGGAAAAAGTTCACCGTAATTAGTCAAAGAAGGAATTCTGTTATTTGAAGTGTGTTAGTAAGCAGTAATAGCTTAACGCGTGTTTGAATTCATTTTCTTTCTTGTCGCTTGCAGAGTTTTCGGAGCAAAAAGTGCAGTTGCAAATTAAGGTACATCCAGCAAAAAAGTTGCATCGTCGAGACGTCATCCCACATTCGAAGATCGGTATGGTGAAGATGATGTCATTGGTGAAAGGAGAGTCAACATTGTGCGAGAAATCAACAACATTAGCGGAACTCTAGATTATTCTTAATGCGACGGGGAGCTCTAGTTTTGCTGACGTTGTCCTCTTGAAGTTGGAATAGAAAAAAGAATTGGTGCCATATTAAAGAGTGATACCTTGTTCTTTAATTGTCAAATATCACATTTTCCTAATTGCTGTAACTGTTAACTTCATGTAGAACGTGAGATGACACAGGCACAACCAAGTTTCACTTCTATGGAGATACGGAGCATCATAAAGTTTTTGTTTGTCCAGCAAAAGTGTCTAATGGACAGTCATACTCATTGTGACATACACTACGGGAGGCTCATCATTCCTATAGCATTATCAAAAACTGTGCCTTGTTCCAAGACCGGACATTTCACCATTGAAGACGAATCCCTTAGTGGGCGGACATCATCAATAGAATCGACAACAAACGCACTGGATGTCTTCTACGAGAGTTTGGTATCATTATCAACAATAAAGCAGACATCTTGCAGGAGCTTCTCGGATTCATTATCAACAATGTAACAGACGTAAAAAAAGCTTTCAGCGAAGTGGATGCCGAAATATTTGCACAGTTAACGGAAGACGGCAGACGTTGAGTCTTGTTTTAGCCCATGTTGATGCACAAAAAGGCTTTCTGACCAGATTAGTGACTGAGGATGGTACCCGGTTCCACATTTATGTCAGTCAGAAGTAACTACGCACCCACAAGTCGGACAAAATAGTCGTGGCGTTCATCTTCTGGAACAAGGACAAGACAAAAACTTCATGAATAGTTGACTAAACAGACCTTCTTGTTGAAGGGCACCTTCGCACACGTCCGAAGTTGTAGCTGGCAAATGGAATGCCCTGCGTTTCCAAATTGTTGACAGTTCGCCCTATTCACCTAACCCTACCCCTCCGTAATGTTTCCTCATCTCAATAAACAACTGAAGGATCACCATTTGACAACAATGAAGACGTCAAATATGCAGCTGAGAGCTGGTTTGCCTATCATATGATCTCCTTTTCAATGCTAGAAAGGCTACAACAATGATGTAACAGGGGCATTAGTCGGCGGGAGTAGCAGGGAGGAGATCTGTTTAGCAGAAATGTGCTGGCAAAACTTTATTCTTTCTGTGCCAGGAACGTCTCAGCGTCCCTCCTCCCTGCCCTTTTATGTGTATTTCTTGACTGCTCAATGTGTATGGAAAATCAAACGACGTACAGAAACTGCTGAAGCGAATCGAAAAACTCTGAAACATTTTTTACGCAAACCAATGTTTACAGAGCTGTCGTGACGTATCTGTGGCTCACAAACGACAGGCTGGAAGAACACAAATCCAATAATCCAACTAATTCATACGTGAAATTGTGCTAATTTACAGATTTAATGTAGTGTGACTTGTGAACGTAGCACGTTGGCCACTATGTACGCAAAAGGTTTCGGTAGAGACCCAAGTGGAAGAGAGGTCATAATTTTGGAAATACAATAAATACTTCCTCCGAGTTTTGCTCGCTGAGTTACTTCATGAATGTTGTCGAGCTAATACGGCACACTTTACCTTCTAAGTTCTTTTTTATTATTAATTATATCAGTCTTCTGACTGCTGGTTTGATGTGGCCCGCCACGACTCCCTCTCCTTTGCCAACCTCTTCATCCCAAGAGTAGTATTTACACCCAACCTTCTCAATCATTCGTTGGATACATTCCAGTCTCTGTCTTCTGCTATTGTTCTTACCGTCTACAGCTCCCACAAGTACCGTGGAAGTAATTCTATCATATCTTATCACATGGCCTATCGTTCTGTTTCTCCTTCTTGCCAGTGTTTTCCATACATCCCTTTCCTCGTCGATTCTGCGGAGAACCACCTCATATCGAATCATATCGGTCCACCTGATTTCTTACATCTTTCTGTAGCACCATATTTGAAACGCTTCGATTCTTTTCCGTTTTTCCCAGTCCATGGTTCGCTCAAATATAAAACTGCGTTCCAAAGGTGCATACTTAGACGTTTCTTCCTAATATTAACGCCACTGTTTGATACTAGAAAACTTCATGTGGCTAGCAATACCGCCTTTGCCTGTGATGGTCGTCGATAACACAATCCAGTCATATATCATGACGTCACAATCAGAAGATGAAGAGATACAATATATGAGGACACTGAACGTGCAACTCAGTATCTAAAGGAAGATGATACTCTAATAGTCAAGGGGGATTCAAACGCTGTGGTAAAAAGAGAAAGTGAACACGGTGTTGCGGGAGAGCATGGGTTCGGTGGTAGGAATGTGAGAGGAGAAAGGCTGGCAGAGTTCTTCGGTGAACTTCAGCTGCTACTAGCGAATGCAATGTTCAAAAACAAGAAGAGGTATAGTGGAAGGTGATCTGGAGACACGGGAAGGTCCCAGCTGGATTATATCATGGTCTGCCAGGGAATCCGAAATCAGATATTGGATTTAAGGTGCACCCAGAAGGAGATACAGACTGAGACCACAGTTTAGCAATGATAAAAACTAGACCGAAGTTTAAAAGAATCGTGAGGAAGAATCAACGTGCAAAAAAGTGGAATACTAAAGCACTAAGGAATTATGTTCTCTGGATCACCACAACAGGCAATTCAGTTGAAGATGAATGGATATCTCTAAAAAGGACAATCACAGAAGCTGGGCAGACATATGTAGGTACATGGAAGGTAACTGCTAACAAACCTTGTGTAACAGAAGAAATTTCTCAACTGGGCGAAGAAGGAATAACGTACGTAAATGCTCAGGAAAACGTAGGAATACAGCAGTATAGGTCTCTTAGGAATGAAATACATAGGAACTGCAAGCATATTAAGGCGAAATGGCTGCTGGAAAATTGTGAAGAAACCCAAAAATAGAATGAAGTCTTAGCGACAGATCCTGCATACACGAAAGTCAAAATAATCTTCGGTGACATTAATAACAAACGTGCCAACATGACGAGCGCAAGAGGAATTCCGCTGTTAACAAAGAAGATAGAGCGATGGAAAGAATAAATTGAAGCTATCTGCGAGGGGGAGGAACTCTCTGATGACGGACCAGAAGAAGAAATGGAAGCCGACTTGGAAAACGTAAAGGATCTAGTATTACAGTCAGAGTCTGACTGAACTTTGAGAGATTTGCAGACAAATAACGAAGAAGGCATACGTGACATTCCTTCGGTATTTCTAAAATCATTGGGGTAAAATGACAACCAAACGACTATTCAAGTTGGTATGCAGAATTTGTCCTGTAGATATACCCTCAAGACACTCGGAAAAATTATATCCTCATAATTTCGAAGATACCATGGGAAGATAAATGCGAGAATTATCAGACAATCAGACTAACAGCTCATGTATTCAAGTTGCTGACAAGAATAATATACAGAAACATGGAAAAAATTGAGGTTCTCTTAAATGACAATCTGTTTGGCTTTCGACATTTCTGACTTTACGCTAGATAATGAAAACAAGAAGTAAGAAGAACCAATACACACACCTTCATAGGATTTGTCGACGTAAAAAAGCGTTCGGAAAAGTAAAATGGCACAAGATGTTCGAAATGCAAAGGAAAATAGGAGTAAGCGGTAAGGAAATAAGAGTAAGATACAAAATATATAAGAATCAAGACGTGCTCGGATTAAGAATGGTGTAAGACAGGAATGCAGCGTTTCGCCTCCACTGTTCAACCTATACATCGACGAGGCAATGTCAGAAATAAAAGAGATGTTCAGGAGTTGGATTAAAAGTTCAGGGTGAAAATATATCTATGATAAGTTTCCCTTATTACCTTGCTGCTCTTAGTGAAAGCAATAAAGAATTACAAGACGTAATGGAATGAACATTCTGCTGAGCACATAATATGGACTGAGAGTAAACCGAAGAAAGACGGTTTTAACGAGGAGTGGCAGAAATGAGATTAGTCAGAAACTCACTCTTCAGAACTGGAGCCCACCAATTAGGCGAATTGATGGACGAATCAACGTGGATATAAGAAGTACGCTAGGATAGGCAAAAGGGGCAATCCTGAGCAAGAGAAATCTGCTTAAATTAAACATAGGCCTCAATTTGCGAAGGAAACTTCTGATAATGTGTGGTTCGAGTACATCATTGCATGGTAGTCAAACATCGACTAAGGGCAAAGAGGAGAACTGAAGCGTTTGAGATGTTGTGCTACAGGAAAACGTTGGAATTTAGTTGGGCTGACGAAATAATAAATGACGAGGTTCTCTTCAGAAAGAAACATGTGGAAAATAGTGACAAGAAGAAGGGACAGGACGATACGCCACCTGCTACGACATCAGGGAATAACTTCCGTTGTATTATAGGGAGCTGTAGAGGGCAAAAACTGTAGAGGAAGGCAGAGATTGTAATACATCCAACAAATAATTGACAACGTAGAGTGTAAGAGCTACTTTGAGACGAAGACGGCGGGTGCATCAAACCAGTCAGAAGCCTGATGACATCCCTTCTCCCAAAAAAAAGGTAAGGTCTGCTTCTTGTACCCTCCTTGCTTCGTCAGCCATCAGCCGTGCCTTATTCCAAGGTAGCAAAATTCCTTCGTCTATTTCGTGATCCTCAATTTTGATGGTAAGTTTCTCGCTGTCATTTACCCGCATTAATTTCGTCTTTCTTCTGTTTTGCTCTCAAACAATATTCTGTGATCATTAGACTGGTCATTCCATTCAAAAGGTCACGTAATTATTCCACAGTTCAGTCGATGACAGCAGTGTCATCTGTGAATCTTATCAGTGTTCCTTTTTTCACCATACATTTTAATCCCACTCCCAGGCCTTTCTTTTATTTGCGTCACTGCTTCTTCGATGTACATACACAAGATTAGGAGAGAATGACTGCATTCCTCTCTTACACCCCATTTAATCCGAGCTCTTCGTTCCTGGACTTTCATTCTTTTTGTTTCCTGTTGGTTATAATCTATAAGGAGCGATCAAAAAGTTTACGTTTGAGGGCGTTACTGCAGCGTATGTGCAACGTAGCGAACTCCGATGCGGGTATACAAGCGCTGACATATAGGCAAGGGGTTAGTGTGGAATTCGTGTCTTTACGACGGGCGTGCGGTAAATGCGGAAACGTGAACTATGGCGACGTTATTACCAAATGCGTCCAAAGACGATCAACGTGCTGTCATTCTTTTCTTGGCTGCCGAAGAACAAACACCGGTAGACATCCATCGGAGACTGAAGAATGTGTATGGGCCAGCATGTCTGTCGAAAACGTTGGTTGCGGAATGGTGTGCCAGGCTGAGAGTGCTGTTTCTTCATGACAACGCACGTCCCTATATGGCAAAAATCGTTAAGGCTCAAGTTACGCCATCTCTACTGGGAGACACTCGAGCTCCCGGGCTATAGTCCTGATATCTCTCCCTGCGATTATCGCCCTTCGGTCCCTTAAAAAGGCCTTGGTGGGGTCGACAGTTCCTGTCGAAAGAGGATATGCAACAGGCAGTTACGGACTTCTTCACGCAGCAGGATACGATGTTCTATCTTCAACATGGAGCGTCGGTGGGATAATTGCCTCAATGATCACTGCGATTTTGCCTGATTGGCATACCCATTCTGGCTTGTACGGCCTTCTAACGGAAACTTTTTGAGCGTCCCTTATTTATTACCCTCTTTCCCTACAGCTTACACATGTTGTTGTTGTTGTTGTTGTTGTTGTGGTCTTCAGTCCAGAGACTGGTTTGATGCAGCTCTCCATGCTACTCTGTCCTGTGCAAGGTTATTCATCTCCCAGTACATACTGCAACCTACATCCTTCTGAATCTGTTTAGTGTATTCCTCTCTTGGTCTCCCTCTACGATTTTTACCCTCCACGCTTCCCTCCAATACGAAATTGGTGATCCCTTGATGCCTCAGAATATGCCGTACCAACCGATCCCTTCTTCTACTCAATACCGCCTCATTAGTTATGTGATCTACCCATCTAATCTTCAGCATTCTTCTGTAGCACCACATTTCGAAAGCTTCTATTCTCTTCTTGTCTAAACTATTTATCGTCCATGTTTCACTTCCATACATGGCTACACTCCATACAAATACTTTCAGAAACGGCTTCCTGATACTTAAATCTGTATTCGATGTTAACAAATTTATCTTCTTCAGAAACGCTTTCCTTGCCATTGCCAGTCTACATTTTATATCATCTCTACTTCGACCATCATCAGTTATTTTGCTCCCCAAATAGCAAAACTCATTTACTACTTTAAGCGTCTCATTTCCTAATCTAATTCCCGCAGCATCACCAGATTTAATTCGACTACATTCCATTATCCTTGTTTTGCTTTTGTTGATGTTCATCTTATATCATCCTTTCAAGACACTGTCCATTCCGTTCAGCTGCTCTTCCAGATCCTTTGCTGTCTCTGACAGAATTACAATGTCATCGGCGAAGCTCAAAGTTTTTATTTCTTCTCCATGGATTTGAATTCCTACTCCGAATTTTTCTTTTGTTTCCTTTACTGCTTGCTCAATATACAGATTGAATAACATCGGGGATAGGCTACAACCCTGTCTTACTCCGTTCCCAACCACTGCTTCCCTTTCATGCCCCTCGACTCTTATAACTGCCATCTGGTGTCTGTACAAATTGTAAATTAGCCTTTCGCTCCCTGTATTTTTCCAATAATTTCGAACACTTTGCACTATTTTACATTGTCAAGGGCTTTTTATAGGTCGAAAAATCCTATGAAAAACCTTGGTTTTTCCAAAGTGTTGCTTCCATTATAAGGCGAGCGCAATGCCAGAACTGTCTTTTTGGTGCCTTTACCTTTCCTAAAGGAAACTGATCATAATCTAACAGAGCCTTGTATGAATCCGCCACGTACTCTCAACCTGAACCAGCCAGTCTCCCACACCGTTGCTTCTTCAAACATACGGGCATAGCTGCCCGTTCTGGCGTTGACTTTGACAGAGACCTCTAGAATTTTGTGTAACAACTGCTACAGCCTAATAAAAGGAAAATTACGCCATTTAATAATTTTGTACAGGCCGTGGACCCGTGTTCGAAGAATCTGTTATAGTTACTAGAATTCACGTTAATCGATGTAATAGCAGAAAATATTTATGTGGATGGCGAGAGGGTGACTTGAACCCTGCAACTCCCGAATGTGGGTTCTGTGTCCCACCAGAGGTCCCATATCTTTCTTGCAGATGAGGGGTCCCCGTCTGACGCTACAGCAAAGCTCGCCGCCAATCTTTTAAACGCATTGGCCGTGAATCCCTGAGTGCCTTCAGAATGTTGCCGGAATCTCAGTTTCCCGACGTATTAAGGCCGACCCTGAAGTGGTATTCCGCAAGATGGCAATGTAGGAAAAACCAACTGCCAAGTTAACCTTCAGCTCAGCGATGCTGTCGTCCATTTAGTAATTTGTCTCTTTAACCGCAGCTCGCGATGCTGCTGTCAGTGAATGCGCGTCCGTCTCAACCAGTTTCCGAGCGAAATTCCGGAGAGAGCGGTGTGTAATTGACATTTCACCCAGCGGCCCATTTAACTGCACGACTTCAACAGGTCGAATAACGTAAAAACTGGATGGTAGCCGACTGGAGGCGCCTATTGTGATCCGACGAATCGCGATTTTGGCTCTTTCCAAATGATGAAACGGGACGAGTGTACCGAGAGCCAGTGAAGCGTTCAATCTGCACTGTGTGCAGAGTGTACGAGGGCGTGCTGAAAAGTAACGCCTCCGAATTTATTATTCTTTTCCTAATATATGTTGAAGTATTACAGTCATACATATTACTGGGTCGACTTTCCCGCTTCGCTTACGCAAGTCGCAGTCCTTTGCCGCTAGAGGGCTACGAATTGTAGCCTGTAACATGGCGGTATGTAACTTAACTGCGTCACATGGTGAGAAACAGCGCACTGTAATGTAGTACCTAATCACGGAAAAAGGGGCCAGCAATTGAAATCCATAGAAGAATGAAAACTGTCTACGGTATGACTGTACCGACATCAGTAAAGTGCAGCGTTGGGTTTTTCGTGTTCATAGTGAAGAAAACAATGGCGCTGATCTCAACGTTTGGGATAGAGCTCGAAGTGTGAGACCGCGTACGGCAACCGACGAGGCTCATCGGAATCGGGACACAAAACGAATTACGACGTTGGCTGCGATTATTGATAGAAATCAATGGGGAAAGTTGAAGATGTGTGCCAGACCCGGATTTGAAGCCGGGTCTCGTGCTTACTAGGCAGATGTTCTGGCCACTAAGCCACAAGGACAAAGTGGTCATTGCATCTTCACGGACGACCCTAGCACGCCTCCCGTCTGACCCAAATTCTCAACTTATCCACAAAAACTAATGCCCCTTGCCGATTATTCTCATTACTTGCGGTATTTCGTCGATTCCGTATGAGTTCGAACCTGGTGTGCATCTGCACTGCACTGAAGAAATCACTGGCCGTGTCGTACTACTGGCCATTAAAACTGCTACACCAAGAAGAAATGTAGATGATAAACGGGTATTCGTTGGACAATTATATTATACTAAAACCGACATGTGATTACATTTTCACGCAATTTGGGTGCATAGATCCTGAGAAATCAGTGCCCAGAACAACCACCTCTGGCTGTAATAACGGCCTTCATACGCCTGGGCATTGAGTCAAACAGAGCTTGGATGGCGTGTACAAGTACAGCTGCCCATGCAGCTTCAACACGATACCACATTCATCAAGAGCAGTGACAGGCGTATTGTGACGAGCCAGTTGCTCGGCCACCATTGACCAGACGTTTTCAATTGGTGAGGGATCTGAAGAATGTGCTGGCCAGGGCAGCAGTCGAACATTTTCTGTATCCAGAAGGGCCCGTACAGGACATGCAACACGCGGTCGTGCATTATCCTGCTGAAATTTAGGGTTTCGCAGGGATCGAATTAAGGGTACAGCCACGGGTCGTAACACATCTGAAATGTCCAATGTTCAAAGTGCCGTCAATGCGAAACAGAGGTCACCCAGACGTGTAACCAATGGCACCCCGTACCATCACGCCGGGTGACGCGCCAGTATGGCGACGACGAATACACACTTCGAATGTGCGTTCACCGCGATGTCGCCAAACACGGATGCGACCATCATGATGCTGTAAACAGAACCTGAATTCATCCGAAAAAAATGACGTTTTGCCATTCGTGCACCCAGGTTCGTCGTTGAGTACACCATCGCGGGCGCTTCTGTCTGTGATGCAGCGTCAAGGGTAACCGCAGCCATGGTCTCCGAGCTGATTGTCCATGCTGCTGCAAACGTCGCCGAACCGTTCGTGCAGATGGTTGTTGTCTTGCAAACGTGCCCATCTGTTGACTCAGGGATCGAGACGTGGCTGCACGATCCGTTATAGCCATGCGGGTAAGATGCCTGTCATCTCGACTGCTAGTGATACGAGTCCGTTGGGATCCAGCACGGCGTTCCGTATTACCCTCCTGAACGCATCGATTCCATATTCTGCTAACAGTCATTGGATCTCGAACAAAGCGAGCAGCAATGTCGCGATACGATAAACCGCAATCGCGATAGGCTACAATCCGACCTTTATCAAAGTCGGAAACGTGATGGTACGCATTTCTCCTCCTTACACGAGGCATCACAACAACGTTTCACCAGGCAAAGCCGGTCAACTGCTGTTTGTGTATGAGAAATCGGTTGGAAACTTTCCTCACGTCAGCACGTTGTAGATGTCGCCACCGGCGCCAACCTTGTGTGAATGCTCTGAAAAGCTAATCATTTGCATATCACAGCATCTTCTTCCTGTCGGTTAAATTTCGCGTCTGTAACACGTCATCTTCGTGGTGTAGCAAGTTTAATGGCCGGTAGTTTTGTGCATGTTGGATGCCTCGAATGCTCACTCCTCACATGGACAGAGGAGACTGGCCATTTGTCAACAGTCTATACAGGGTGTTACAAAAAGGTACGGGCAAACTTTCAGGAAACATTCCTCACACACAAAGAAAGAAAATATGTTATGTGGACATGTGTCCGGAAATGCTTAACTTTCCATGTTAGAGCTCATTTTATTACTTCTCTTCAAATCACATTAATCATGGAATGGAAACACACAGCAACAGACCGTACCAGCATGACTTCAAACACTTTGTTACAGGAAATGTTCAAAATGTCCTCCGTTAGCGAGGATACATGCATCCACCCTCCGTCGCATGGAATCCCTGGTGCGCTGATGCAGCCCTGGAGAATGGCGTATTGTATCACAGCCGTCCAAAATATGAGCACGAAGAGTCTCTACATTTGGTACCGGGGTTGTGCAGACAAGAGCTTTCAAATGCCCCCATAAATGAAAGTCAAGAGGGTTGAGGTCAGGAGAGCGTGGAGGGCATGGAATTGGTCCGCCTCTACCAATCCATCGGTCACCGAATCTGTTGTTGAAAAGCGGACAAACACTTCGACTGAAATGTGCAGGAGCTCCATCGTGCATGAACCACATGTTGTGTCGTACTTATAAAGGCACATGTTTTAGCAGCACAGGTAGAGTATCCCGTATGAAATGATGATAATGTGCTCCATTCAGCGTAGGTGGAAGAACATGGGGCCCAATCAAGACATCACCAACAATGCCTGCGCAACGTTCACAGAAAATCTGTGTTGATGACGTGGTTGCACAATTGCGTGCGGATTCTCGTCAGCCCACACATGTCGACTGTGAAAATTTACAATTTGATCACGTTGGAATGAAGCCTCATCCGTAAAGAGAACATTTGCACTGAAATGAGGATTGACACATTGTTGGATGAATCATTCGCAGAAGTGTACCCATGGAGGCCAATCAGCTGCTGATAGCGCCTGCACACGCTGTACATGGTACGGAAACAACTGGTTCTCCCGTAGCACTCTCCATACAGTGACGTGATCAACGTTACCTTGTGCAGCAGCAACTTCTCTGACGCTGACATTAGGGTTATCGTCAACTGCACGAAGAATTGCCTCGTCCATTGCAGGTGTCCTCGTCGTTCTAGGTCTTCCCCAGTCGTGAGTCATAGGCTGGAATGTTCCGTGCTCCCTAAGACGCCAATTAATTGCTTCGAACGTCTTCCTGTCGGGACACCTTCGTTCTGGAAATCTGTCTCGATACAAACGTACCGCGCCACGAATGTTGCCCCGTGCTAATCCATACATCAAATGGGCATCTGCCAACTCCGCATTTGTAAACATTGCACTGACTGCAAAACAACGTTTGTGATGAACACTAACCTGTTGATGCTACATACTGATGTGCTTGATGTTAGTACTGTAGAGCAATGAGTCGCATGTCAACACAAGCACTGAAGTCAACATTACCTTCCTTCAATTGGGCCAACTGGCGGTGAATCGAGGAAGTACAGTACATACCGACGATACTAAAATGAGCTCTAACATGGAAATTAAGCGTTTCCGGACACATGTCCACATAACATTTTTACTTTGCTTGTGTGTGAGGAATGTTTCCTGAAAGTTTGGCCGTACCTTTTTGTAACACCCTGTATTGCGTTTTGAGCGTGAGGGTGTTGGATACCTTAACGACATTGTGACATGTGATGCAAGTTGGAAGCACTGTTCTGACCTCGAAAATAAGAGAACATCAATGGAGTTCCGCGACAAAGGATTACCGACGCCAAAAAATGTTAAAAACCAAGCCATCAGCAGGCAAAGTCGTGCTCACAGTGTTCTGGTATCTTTAAGGTGTGGTGCATTTGGAATTCATACCTAAAGGCTCCACAATAAGTCTACAAGGTACTGCCACACCCTCAGAAAACAATTTCGAAGAGGTCATCCACATGTGGAGAACACTCTCCTTCAGCACGACAATGCCAGACCATACACGGGCGCTGCGGAATATGCAAGATTACGGCGCTTAGGGTTCACTGTCATCGATCATCATCCATATAGTCCCGACTTGGCTCCATCCTATTTTCATCTGTTTCCAAAACAGAACTTCACTTTCATAATGATGAGGCGGTGCAAAAGATGAGGTTACGGCTCCATCAACAAAGTCTAATATTCTATAGTGACAGTATCAACAAACTGGTCTCTCGTTGGCAGAAATGGATTCGTCGCCAGGGTGACTACGTTAAGAATACGTAGACCTGAAGAATAAAGATGTAGGATCTTAATACAGTTTATTTTATTTAAAATGCTTTAAGAGTTCCCACATAAAAAAATCGGAGGGATTACTTTTCGGCACACCCTCTTAGTTCAGAATGTAGGTGGTTCTGTAATGATCTGGGGTGTTTCTTGAACTATAATTTGGGCCCATCCACCCAGCTTACTCTAAATACGAACCAGGATGCTTACTTCAGAACTGTCGATGACCAAATGTTGCCCTTTCTTCTACACTTCCATGATCGGAATGTTCTCCACGCTCCCATATTCCAAGATGACAGCAGCCTTGTTCACAAGACTGCACTTATTCGTTCCTGCTTTGACGAACACACATCGACTGGACGCCCCAAATCGCTCAGTATTAATCCCATGTAAAAGCCTGTGACTATTTGAACCAGAATGTGAAATGTAGAAATGAACATCCCTGCAATTCAATAATTCTGCGGGATCTAATCGTCAGTGAGTAACTTCAGCTGGATGTGGCGTGTCTGAAAAAAATTGTTACTCTCTCTTTCTTGCCGAATTGTGGCCATTATCAAGCGTTGACGCGGCCTTACATGGTATTAGCATGGCGCTCCTGGAAGTGGTTAATTTTTTTGTCCCCACTACCATATAACTTACACCCCTCCCTCCCTCCCCACTGCGGCCCGCATTCCCACCCGCGCCGCCCCCGACAGTCAGTCCGTACGCTATTCGTTCGTTTCTATCATCAGTCGACTCGACTGAATCCGAGTTATCGAGTAGTTGTACTTTCCTACGTAGCACGCGTGCCCGCGTCATCGTATTTTGTACGTTTCTGTCTGGCACATAGATAGCTAACACATAAAGCACTCCGTCTTCAGGACACAAGTGGCCCATCGGGACCATCCCACCGCCGTGTCATCCTCAGATCAGGATGCGGATAGGAGGGGCGTGTGGTCAGCATACCGCTCTCCCGGTCGTTATGATGGTTTTCTTGACCGAAGCCGCTACTATTCGGTCCAGTAGCTCCTCAATTGGCATCACGAGGCTGAGTGCATCCCGAAAAATGGCAACAGCGCACGGCGGCCTGGATGGCCACCCATCCAAGTGCCGGCCACGCCCGACAGCGCTTAACTTCGGTGATTTCACGGGAACCGTATATCCACTGCGGCAAGGCCGTTGCATGATAGCTAACACATACCTACGAGAAAAGTCGCGGCCATTCTAGTGATCCCGATACGTTATTCTGTCTGGCATTTGTTCGGGAAAAGTTGCGAATATTCTACTGTTTTGTGATTAAAGAGAGACTAATGGGAGAGATATTTCAATACAAACAAACGAGCATAAACGCCATTGATGATCGTGACTCTGTTACGCAACGTAGTCTGTTTGTCCTTGACCTGACTATCCTACTTTGCATACGCTGTACAAAATATTTTCTTGTCTACCTGCATCTACTGCTACAGTAGAAAGAAGTTTTTCAACATCGCGGCGTACAAACACATGGCTGAGGTCAACAATGGAGGAGGATCGAATTAATAGCTTAGCTCTGTTGAACACTCACCCTGACATCGACTGTCCTATTGACGATGTAATTAACCAATTTGCCAGGAAGAATAGGCGCATAGAATTCATCATTTAAGGAAGAGAACCACAATTGTAACTTTTTTATATCATAAGATGGCATTGTCTTGTAAATGTGTATTTCTTTATTTCTTTGCTACTGCCTTGATCCCGCATTGTGCGCAGGGGCGGCAGGGTTAAGTACGGATTTGGCACGGTTAATTTTAAGGGGTGGCCGCATGCCCTTCCTGCCGCCACCCCATACCCCACAGGACGGAAGTAGCGTACCCCAGCTGTCCGCATCTAGTGTAAATCGTGAAATAGTGTAAATGTGTTGCAAATGTCTACGAGTCGTGTAACTGAGGCGGGACGTGGGGACCAGCCCAATATTCACCTAGTAGGATGTGGAAAACCGCCTACAAACCACATCGAGGCTGGCCGGCACACCGGCCGTCGTCGTTAATTCGCTGGGCGGATTCGATCCGGGGCCGGCGCGCCTACCCAAGTCCAGGAAGCATCACGTTAGCGCTCTCGGCTATCCTAGCGGGTTGTAAATGTGTATAATCAGTTTTAAAAAATAACTTTCTTAAACTCTGCATGTGACTTGATTATTTTTTATTACAGTAAAACTAAAGATATCTCAACATATCTTTAGCGCCCCCTCCTTGAGGTTTGTCTGCATCCGCCACTGCAGCAGTGACATTGTGCAATACGGTATGGTTTGAAACTTCCTGGCAGATTAAAACTGTGTGCCCAACCGAGACTCGAACTCGGGACCTTTGCCTTTCGCGGGCAAGTGCTCTACCATCTGAGCTACCGAAGCACGACTCACGCCCGGTGCTCACAGCTTTACTTCTGCCAGTATCTCGGTCGGGCACACAGTTTTAATCTGCCAGGAAGTTTCATATCAGCGCACACTCCGCTGCAGAGTGAAAATCTCATTCTGGATACGGTATGGTTTGTTGATAAATTTCCGAAACCGTACGCTCCTTCAACACATTGCTTCTCCTTATGCATACGTCGCTCAGGGACGATGAAGATAAAATCAGATTTGGCGTCACACTGAGGCTTAAAAAAAAATCGCTGTTCCCAAGAATCGTTCGCGCCTTGAATAGGAACAGTGGAGAATGTAGTGGTACGCAAGGTACAAACCACCAGGCGGCTTGCAGTATGCAAATGTAACATGAGGGGAGTTCAATAAGTAATGCAATACATTTCTTTCTCGACCAGTATCGGCTGAAAAATTGTGTAATTTGTTGTGGGACATCATGGAATACTCCCGCTTCAGCCCATACAGTTTCATGAAGCTCCGATAGGTGACGGCGCTATACGCAGCCTCCAAAACGGCGTCTGTAGCGCAGGTGCATTCCAAGCAGAGAGCTCTCGTTGAGTTTCTTTTAGCAGAATTCGGAGCAGCGCAGACATACATAGGCGCCTGCAGAATGTCTACGGAGACCTAAGAGGAAACAAAAGCACGGGGAGTCGTTGGGCGAGGCGCCTGTCATCATTGTAACGAGGTCGCGCGAACCTGGCCGCCTTCAGATGCAGGAGGAGCTCACAAAACTCCACTGGACTGTTCTTCCTTATCCACCCTACAGCCCTGATCTTCCATCTTCAGACTTCCGTCTGCCTGGCCCAATGAAGGTGCGCCCGCGGGAAGCAGTACGTGGATGATGAGGTTGTTGATGCTGCAAGACGTTGGCTCCGATGTTTACCAGTAGAGCGGTGTCTTGCGGACATATCTACATCTACATGATTACTCTGCAATCCACATTTAAGTGCTTAGCAGAGGCTTCATCGAACCACAATCATACTATCTCTCTACCATTCCACTCCCGAACAGCGCGCGGGAAAAACGAGCACCTAAACCTTTCTGTTCGAGCTCTGATTTCTCTTATTTTATTTTGATGATCATTCCTACCTATGTAGGTTGGGCTCAACAAAATATTTTCGCATTCGCAAGAGAAAGTCGGTGACTGAAATTTCGTAAATAGATCTCGCCGCGATGAAAAACGTCTTTGCTTTAATGACTTCCATCCCAACTCGCGTATCATATCTGCCACACTCTCTCCCATATTATGTGATAATACAAAACGAGTTGCCCTTTTTTGCACCCTT
Organism: Schistocerca serialis cubense; assembly: GCF_023864345.2. Classification (NCBI taxonomy): domain Eukaryota; kingdom Metazoa; phylum Arthropoda; class Insecta; order Orthoptera; family Acrididae; genus Schistocerca; species Schistocerca serialis. The sequence continues at coordinate 608,368,584 of NC_064642.1, forward strand.
TCGATGTCCTCTGTCAATCCCACCTGGTAAGGATCCCACACTGCGCAGCAATATTCTAACAGAGGACGAACGAGTGTAGTGTAAGCTGTCTCTTTAGTGGACTTGTTGCATCTTCTAAGTGTCCTGCCAATGAAACGCAACCTTTGGCTCGCCTTCTCCACAATATTATCTATGTGGCCTTTCCAACTGAAGTTGTTCGTAATTTTAACACCCAGGTACTTTGTTGAATTGACAGCCTTGAGAATTGTACTATTTATCGAGTAATCGAATTCCAACGGATTTCTTTTGGAACTCATGTGGATCACCTCACACTTTTCGTTATTTAGCGTCAACTGCCACCTGCCACTCCATACAGCAATCTTTTCTAAATCGCTTTGCAACTGATACTGGTCTTCGGATGACCTTACTAGACGGTAAATTACAGCATCATCTACGAACAACCTAAGAGAACTGCTCAGATTGTCACCCAGGTCATTTATATAGATCAGGAACAGCAGAGGTCCCAGGACGCTTCCCTGGGGAACACCTGATATCACTTCAGTTTTACTTGATGATTTGCCGTCTATTACTACGAACTGCGACCTTCCTGACAGGAAATCACGAATTCAGTCACACAACTGAGACGATACCCCATAGGCCCGCAGCTTGATTAGAAGTCGCTTGTGAGGAACGGTGTCAAAAGCCTTCCGGAAATCCAGAAATACGGAATCAACTTGACATCCCCTGTCGATAGCGGCCATTACTTCGTGCGAATAAAGAGCCCAGTACGATTGTGTAAGACTATCGCATTCAGCGCAGATTGTTTTAAAAAATAGGGTTCTGCGGCCAACAGAGTAGGGAATAACATGGTGTATTGGAATATTGAATAAAATCACGTGCTTTCGGAAACAAATGTACTGCATTACTTATTGAGCGCCCCTTGTAGATCAAGTGGGTCCGGACGAGTTACATAACTATTTATAGTATACACTTAGGAAAGCAGTCAATAAGAATTCCCTTTTAAAGTCAGGCAACACCGGTGTTCACTATCGTCTTCACATTTTTTGGAGGAGGCCGCCAATTTCGACACCCTGCTCTGACTCGAATTTTGATTTCTACTGTGACGTGGAGGATTAACGTCTCACCCACGTCAACGAATTTCTAATGGTCAATTCTCCATGAAAAATGCAGTGCACTCTTTCTTCTGTTACACTTATAGCGTCGTCCATTTAGTACCACGCTTTGCTTTTTCTCTACGTTTTCGTGAATTGTTGCAGTTTTGGGTTTGCCTTCACGTGGATCATTTTCATGCCAAATACTCTCGCGTTTGAATTCAATAACTCTTTTCTTAACTGGACAAAATAACAGCCCTCTCCTAACCGAAGGAGAGACACTCGCCTCAAAAACCTTCACCAACTTTAGATGAATATCTTTCGTCAATAACCCGTTCACAACCAAGACTTTTATCTTGATGCGTTTCGACGTGGTGGAAGCTTGTGTCGGGTCCGCAGCTGTATAAAGGCGTGTGCGTACTTGCAAGTAAACTTGCTAGTCGCGTGCAAGTTAGTGGAAAGTTTCTTGCATCTTCCTGCAAATACTTGCCTAACTTGCCAGTTATTGATAGTTTTTCTCAAACTTGCAGAAGTTTTGTATGTTTAGTACCGGTACAAAAATGTCAGCGTCGAAAAGGAGAACGGCGCAAAGATAGACGTGCTCAAACAAATGTATCAGTTTTGATATGGTACCCATGTTTGAAAATGTACCGCTTGGATAATGAGCTCTGACCTTTGTGATCTACAGGAGACCATCACATGAGCAGTGTTTTGAGTACACGTCGGTGGATTCTCTTCTACGTGACGAAGCGGCGCGTACGTTCAGAAATCGAGTTGAACTCACCAGGGCTTAAGTCAGGGGACTGGAGTAGGTGGTATAGCACTTAGCAGTCCCATCAGTCAAACAAATCAGTAACAGCTTGCACTGTACGTGCTTGAGCATTGTCCTGCAAAATGATGGCCAGGTCCTGCAGAAAGTGTGATCACTTCTGTCTCTATGCTGTTCATTTTGGGACACAACCTACGACCAGCTCACAGACAGAAATGATGACACTTTCTGCAGGACCTGACCATCATTTTGCAGGACAGTGCTGAAGCACGTACAGTGCAAGCTGTTACTGATTTGTTTCACTGATGGGGCTGCTAAGTGGTATACCACCTAGTGCAGTCCCCTAAGTCCTCGTGAGTTCAACTCGATTTCTAAACTGAAGGAAACACTTCACGACATTCGCTTCAGAACTGCTACAAATTCGTCGGGCAAGAGACCGCGCCGCTCGAACTGTCAACACAACTGGCACTGCTAAGAGCATCCTACGACTTCCACATCGCTGGCAACGGCTTATACACAATGCTAGTGACTACTTTGTAGGTCAGTAAAACATGGAAACACGTATCTAATTTGTATGAAGTGTAAATAAATTAAAGTTCCAACCCTCGTACATACATTTACAGGCGACGGTGCCTGTAACTTTCACCCTCTGTAAAGTCGTTGGATGACATTTCTGGACATATTATGCACTCACTCCGCCCACTACAAGGCCTGGAAGTTTGCAACGGGAACTACCGAACACCCTGTATAATTGGTCACCATCAGACACGGAAGTGTGAAATGAATTTACCGATTACCTTTTCCTCAGAAGGGGAAGTAGAAAGGCGGTACAGACGTCTTTAAATTTTAGTTCATTTTTTAATGTTAGCGTAAACACACACGTATTACATTTGTTAAAAAATAGTAAATACTGCCTGCCACATTTCAGTATCCTGTTTTCGAGTATTTCATTCCACAACAGACAACAGGCGTTCGAAACCTGAATACGACGTTCTCAGAAAGCTTTTAATCTGAGCGGAGTCTTCCGAGTGTAGTTCTGTGTTTAGTTATTTTGCAGCAGGCTCCAAAAATACTACACTTACGTGTTGTGTGCGAGTCTGTAGAGGAATGTTGGTGTTGAACGATGATGGATGAGAGAAGGGAGACGCTGAAATACGGCGCCAGCACATAGCCCACTCCTCACGAATAGCACCAAGGGGGCCGTCAAGCTTAACGTCCCCGTCCGACTGGCGATATCACTATCATCAGTGTATCATGCATTCTCTTCAAGAGACACCGTAGGGAGGTTTGGCATTTAAACCAGGACATTGGCGCAAAGTCTGGTGAGCGAGAACTTTACGCCACCACCTCCACATCTCTTGTCGGCCAAATTCCGGCAGTGAAAACTTTTTGCTCCGCCAGGATTCACACTGGCTTACCCCTGGGTCGAGCGCCACCGCACAAGCGTGTTAGTGACCTCGGCCACAAAGGCGGGTTGTTCTTGATAACTTATGTACGCCTCTGTATCCACTTATTTACCAAAACATTTCTTTTTTCCTAACTTCTTGTGTTCTGTGGTGATTTGTCTCCAATAAATAATGCAACAACGATGACGGCTGCTCTGGTTTTTAAGCATGACATCGTAAACTTCCAAATGTCTATCTTACCATGTGACTGTAGTGGAAACACTTCTACAAGTACTGCAATTTTCTAAAATCAATTTGTTCAAGAGACATGCAGAAGTAAACTTATGCAAGTAAACACCTCTGTACGTGCTTGCAGAAGTTACTTGAGAAGGTTATTTACTACTGGACATACACCATATCCCATCTTATAGGGAAACAAGATCGAACTCCTATAAATTTATCGGAATACTGATACCAGATACTAATGATTTCATTATCAATGCCGCATGATGCGCCAGAAAGTCTGTATACCATATATAAGGGCTACTGCATTGCAGTTATAACATAGCTGAGTATGGAGCACGCGCAGATAGATCTTTTCCGGGAATTAATAGTGGTAATTCTTATATGTGGTATGACACATAATCCAGCACTGATGATGGAAACATAAGTTTCTGGAAAAAGTATGAAAATAAATTAAAAAATTCTTTTTGCCCAACATAATAGTTCCATGACATCATGCTTTACGGTTTGAACGAAGCACATACAACGTGACCGCTTTTAAAAACTCTTTAAAAGGGAGTAGTCCACAGAGCAACTTGACACCTGAGTGATTTTACTGTGCAACGAGTACCAACATCACAAGAGGAAAGTTTATTGATAACAACACACAGACAAGCTGCGCTAATACCTCAGTTTCTGTTCTCTCGTTCAGGATCTACTGTAATACCCGAGGAGACGGGGCTGGTCCGGTTGGTCCAACGGTTCTGTCTCTGAGTTGTATTCGGAATCAACTAATGTTTTTGGTGTTACCGATACGTGGTATTCGTTGCTTTCTAAATTCCTGCATTGTAGCACGATGCGAGTTATATCACCAACGCGTTTTTTTAATTTATTTTCTTTATCACACTGACGTCGGACGTAGTTACTGGCGTGTGCATATACAAACGACGATTAGGGGCGACCATGCTGCCTTTGAAAACCTCGTTTACTTCGGAGCGACTGGAAGCGAACACAAGCGAACTAGCATTCGTACATAATTTGCCGTGTTCGCTACCCTTCGCTTGCAACTCTGACCAAGCGTTTATACTGGAGCTAACAGAAGATAACACGAAAAACAAAGAACATAGCATGCCAACCCTAAGAACGCTGTGCCGGCCGAAGTGGCCGTGCGGTTAAAGGCGCTGCAGTCTGGAACCGCAAGACCGCTACGGTCGCAGGTTCGAATCCTGCCTCGGGCATGGATGTTTGTGATGTCCTTAGGTTAGTTAGGTTTAACTAGTTCTAAGTTCTAGGGGACTAATGACCTCAGCAGTTGAGTCCCATAGTGCTCAGAGCCTAAGAACGCTGTGTTACTGCTGTATTTATTTTTTGGAGCCAATAATCACTATAGACCGATTAAACTTACTTGATAGCTGACGTCTGTCTCTTGCCCCTAGACTGTTGCCTCATGCGCTCCACGCTACTGCTAGGTTATAGGCTACACACATACACGACGGATCACTTCTCAAATGCTGCTAACGTGAAACGCGAAGCAACGTTGGAAGCAGCCACCGCGAAGTATGACAGATATGCGAGATGCTCTGTCGAAACCTGGTTTTAAGTGACCAATGGCTGAATTACGGCAGACGACGGTTTTGTAGCCCTGAATTTAAACTCATGTCCTAATCTAACTACAGCCTCGTGATGCGTAATGGATACGAAAAAAACGGCGATCAACAATCTGCGCAGAACTACAATCACGATCGCTCTGTTGACGACATTTAAGGCTAACTTCTACGAGCAAACTCAAGACAGGAAAATTTCATAATGTGTTTGTTCGCACAGCCATCTTCCGCAGCAAAATTTAAGTTTTAACGGTAAAAGGAAACGGATTTCTCGCTGTCACTGGTTACCTGTCCTCACACTGGCTACACGGGATGTCGCGTTACCAACCGATGAGCAGTCCTGGCTGGCATTCAGTTGCAGATTATAGGCGACACAAGCAGATTACAGATGAAAAAAGAATGATAGGAAGAAAAATAAGAGCAAACAAAACGGCAATATGATGATGAAAATGACGCAGCAAAGTATTAGAAATAAAAATATTACGTTTAAACCGAAACAGTGAATAAAAATGATAATCGAAGTTTTTTTACATTCAGAAAAGTAAAAGGTCTCGCAGCATTTTACCTTCGACCTTCTATTCTTCAGTTAATACACTAACTACTACGCTATGTCATTATACTGCAGAAAGCTGTCGTATCTATGACTTTTGTGTCCCAGTCGCAACGTTAAATTGACAACCTTTAAAAATTCATCTTCAAGCAATATCGTGCGAGCTTATGTAGTGTAACCCGATCTGTGTGATTGTAATAACTATATAAGTGACGCTGAATCGCGTCTTGTCGAAAGGATTCAGCAGTGTTTGGCTAGATCTGTGTATGAAACGTGTGTATTTCGTTAGCATCGTCGTGTGTGTGTGTGTGTGTGTGTGTGTGTGTGTGTGTGTGTGTGTTGTTTTTGGTGCAGTTATCATGTGTGATGAAATACGAAATAAAAGGGCCAGACACAGGATTACAGGTCCAAACATATCAAGCAAGCAAGAAAGAAAGCCAACAAGGAAATAGAAGTGAATTAATTGGCATACAACTGCTCTGATTGGAGGAAACCAGCTACAATGCGTTAAGTGTCAACTATCAAGTAATTTTGATCGGGCTATTCACAGGTTTCACTCGACATAATATTGGTTAGAGTCGCGATGCACAATTATGATTCGCACAAATGATTATTTCGCCTGGTGAGCGCGCTAGTTTTGACCAAACAAGCAAAATGGCGTGGTGTCTGGATTTTCAGGCAAATATGAGACGTTATCACTGGATTGCAGTTCCAGCCTTGCTTCGCATTTTTCCAAAATTTTGTACATATGTCGGTGACGTTTTGTGCTGGCTTCTTATAGCAATTTAGAGTGGAAATTTAAAAGTAGGTCACTAATTGCTGACGAGAAATATATTCTACTGCTTAGAAGCTGGAGACAATTAAGTTAGTAATTATTTTGAATTTCAAGAGCTGTTACATCTCAGACATTTCGTGATGTCTGCAGTGACATGCGCAAAGAACTGAGCGATTTAATTAAATTAAAAATAATATTAATGATTTACGAGTACTGTATTGTAAAATATGCGTATGGCTTGATGAAATCTGCTACGTAGTTTCTTGAAGAGAGACGCTGTGACCGAGGGGAAAACGATTTTTATTTATTTAGTTGTTATATCACAAATAACAGTGATACATCTCTAATGTACTGGCAGCAGCTTTGAGCGTAAGCCACGAATGGTCAGTTCTTTCGTATATTTTCAATTTTACATTAGCCAACAAAATGAATACAGATTCGTTTTCGTTTATTTTCATCGAAATTTCTCGTGCTGTTCATTTTTATTAAAAAGAAATACAATGGCTTGTGCATCTTCATTGCGCTCCCACTTGATGAAGGCAAATAATGAATTTATTGTCTTTGCCATCTCCCCAGTCGGACCTTTGAGTGGTTCGGCTGCTTTCTACCAAACATATTTCTTTTTGTTCGACATTTCGTGCTGTTGATTTGTTGTGTCCTACAAGCTCCTATATTCTTCTACAGGGCACTTCACAATTCCTGTTACAGGAGTTGTGGAGTGGGCTTAGTAGATAACGTTCTGATAAGGCATCCACGTCTGGAAATGTACCATTTGGATAATGAGCTCCGACCTTTGTGATTTACAGGAGACCATCGCATGACCAATGTTCCGAGTAATCGTCGTCAGATTCTCTTCTACACGACGAAGCACATCGTCTCTAAGTCAAGATTGCGGCACGTCCTTGGAGCACCACTAATCAGCCCTTTTACACGTTCGACGTTCTTGTCTCAATTGACCATTGGAAACAAGTGTGTCTACTGTAACGCCTCTGGCGTTTTATTCCCGTACTTAGTGTTGTCTGTATTGAGTGGTCATTTTCGTTTACACGTCAGGGCCAAAATTGCCGGTGTTGAGAGTGGACTGCTGTACTATTTGGCATCTGGATAGTGAAAACGACGTTTTTACGGAAAAATCGAAATATAGTAATAAAGTTTAGGAAGAAGCAATGACAATAGTATTTATTATTGATAAGAGCACTGGAAGTTTTTGCCAATAGTCGTGGGGTAAATTGTTCGCGCTCCTGAGAACTAAAAGAATAGGAACAGTACCATCCAATCATTACAGAACATATACACTTATTAGCTCAAGAGAATATGCATTTGCAAACACGTCGGGCAATTTGTAGAACGCAGTAAATAGCGGCTTTTGTGCTCTATTCTTTGTATCTTGTTTTCTTGCTAAATGCCAAATAACAACGAAAATTATTTTTCATACCTAATAATTCTGACTTTTTCACTGTTGAACTAATATTGATTAAAGCACGTGTATCTATTTACATTCTTATTTGTGCATAGTCTAGGTTTTTTCTCTGTAAAACGTAAGTAATTTTTACTTTCACATATTTTGTCTCTTGTTGGACGAGTACGGAAAAATGCCAAGAAGTTGTGTAACTTTTCAGTGTGCCACGAAAACAAAGCTAACAACATAATAAAGATTAAGAAGATATGAAAACACAAAATCATTTTCTGTAATAGGAATGAGATCGATCAGAACAGGGTATTATTTCCCATGTTAGCAGACGCCACTATTGTTAAAACCTGCCTAGTCGTCAATATGGGGTGTCTAGGAAACCTGCTTTCTGGAATTGCTAGACAACATTCAAATAAATCTTATTAATGAGTTTTATTACAAAACGAGCAATTATAATACTTAACTTTGTGTTACACCAATGTGTCGCAAGTGACATACGAAATAATTAAGTTTCTTCTGCACAACAATTCCAAAGTCTGAGACACAGAGGGTTCAAGCGAAGTATTGAGCTTTTATGCTTCTATGCTACTCGTTAGTCTTGAGGCTGCTTGCTGTTCGACTCGGCCGCGACCAGTCCCGCGCGGCGTTATGTCCTCTTCGCATCGGGGCCGCTGTTGTTGCGTTGCCGTCCTGGAGAGGGGTCGGTTAACGTGCGATTGGCTGACGTCTTGTCACAGCCCTCTCTGCTCTATCGTTCCCGACTGGCGTGCCGGCGCTTAACTTTACGCCACAACAGCTATAGTCCATGAAACAGCAGTGTGCATCATCGGAAATTTAGAACTCTACACTCGTCACAATCCCTAGATTACTGACGTCATACACATGCTCGGGTCGTGGTTGGTTGCTGATTTACACGGCAGGCAAGAAAAGAGCACAACCTTCGAGTAGCCGATTTTGACCAGAAAGTCGCCCGTGTAAAACGGGCTTTAGTTGCGAACGTACTAGTTTCTCGCAGCCGTTGTTGTAGTTGGGCAAAAGTAGTACGGTGTGGCGGTATGTGATATCGTAATTACGAAAGCGGCCGAAGGCGGCGGCCTCTCAATTTGTGTATGTGCCGTGAAGCGGGAAATTTGAAAGTGGTCCATTCTCCAAACGGTGCATTTCCAGGTAAGCGTTCTACAACCCCTAGAAGCCTGTAATAGGAACTGTGAAACACTGTATTAGCAATATTACATTCTGTTCTGACCACTACGTTGTTCATTCAACTCAAGCCATTAACAACAGTATTTCGCGTGCAAACAAAAGATGAATACCCTCTGCGCTATGGACGATTCGTTTTATGGTTCGCTGAGATACAGGCAATCAGCCGAACACGAACACCTGGGTATGCGAACCGAACAAGGCTGAATGCTGTTACACCACAGTGAATGCTCGTTCGCTAATGTTCGCTGCGGTAAACCTGGCTTAATACTCGGTGTTAATCCTGTACACTGCTGTTACTTACAATCCATGTTATTGTGCTCCCGCCGTTTTATTCGAAAGGTCTTTGAAAAAACATATCAATGGCTGTTACGTTTTGATCACTAGGCTCTCCTACAGTCATCCAGCACAGTTTTCTGGTGCTAGGTTGATGCAACAGTTCCCAGTGGTTACCGTTATGGGAAGGGCGCGTGAGTAGTCCGTCTCTACCTTTGCTTGACTAATCAACCTGAAGCTTTAAAGCATACAGCAAATTTGAGAAACTAAAATGTCACTATATCATTACAGGTTCAACAATGTACGGAAGAACATAGTAAAGCAGATTAGAAGGAGAACAAAAGTTAACACAAATAAGACAAAAATGTGTGTATGTTCCACATCGCCTCCTAAACAACTACACCTATTTCAACCAGTCTTGGTCAAGCAACAATCGTTGTGGAGGTGAGAACCACCATCATTCAGGAAATAGGACGTCATAAAAAATGAGATGCGTGAAAAACTGTTGCATCATGCATGACGTTTAAATTTATTACCTGTCGGAATAAATTTCGCAGACAGTATCCACATATGCCGCTAAATGCACCTAGAAAATTATATCGTGGTACCACACAAAATTCAGGAGATATGACGTCAAAAACACTGAGATGCGTGAAAACATGCCATATCATGATGTTTTAATATATTTATTCTTTACTGCTAACAAGACAACTTAAGGAAATCCCCAACACCTGCCAGCGCTTTCAACTGCGACGCCAATAACTGTCTTTATACCTAGGAAGAGAAGTTGCCATAGAGACGTTTACAAAATCGCTTCGTAGACATGCGAAGCAGCTGCACTTATACATACGTACATTATGCATTTATTTGTACGACTGGTTCATAATTTCAAATTTTGTTTTCGTTTCTAATAGAAAATTGGCAAAATGAATACCCGAACAGTGTCGGGTTTATCAGTTAGTAATTTATAAACAACGCAAACAAAAGTTAATACACGCACCAAAAAAAGTTTTGAATCACCCTGGTTCCCAGAACTCCTGAAGAGAGACGTTGACTGTGGATACTGTAGCACAGACACAGTCCCTTTGACTGCACAGAGATGTCACTAAACCCGCCCAAAGATGTAAACAACCATGCATGAGCAGCGCCTATCGGACGGATGGGGCCCGACAGCCGATCAGTTCCAATCATTCCACCAGGAAGGAGGTACACGGCTCGTGTTGTCTGTAGTTCAACCATGTCTAGACGCTCAATACCGCGGTTCGATCGCGTCCGCATTGTTACTTTGTGCCAGGAAGGGTTCTCAATAAGTGAAGTGTCCAGGCGTCTCGGAGTAAACCAATGCGATGTTGTTTGGACATGGAGGAGATACAGATAGACAAGAACTGTCGATGACATACTTCGCTCAGGCCGCCCCAGGGCTAGTATTGCAGTGGATGACCGCTAACTACGGATTATGTCTCGGAGGGACACTGACAGCAACGCCACCATGTTGAATAATACTTTTCGTGCAGCCACAGGACGTCGTGTTACGACTCAAACTGTGTGCAATAGGCTGCATGATGCGCAACTTCACTCCAGACGTCCATCTTTGCAACCACGACACCATGCAGCGCGGTACAGATGGTCCCAAGAACATGCGGAATGGGCCGGTCAGGATTGGCATCACGTTCTCTGCACCGATGAGTGTCGCATATGCTTTCAACCACACAATCGTCGGAGACGTGTTTGGAGGCAGCCCGGTCAGGTTGAACGCCTTAGAAACATTGTCCATCGAGTGCAGGAAGGTGGAAGTTCCCTGATGTTTTGGGGTGGCATTATGTGGGGCCGATGTACGCCGCTAGTCGTCAATGAAGGCGCCATAACGGCTGTACGATACGTGAATGCCCTCCTCCGACCGATAGTGCAACCATATCGGCAGCATATTGGCGAGGCATTTGTCTTGGACGACAATTCACGCCCTCATCGTGCACATTTTGTGAATGACTTCCTTCAGGATAACGACATCGCTCGACTAGAGTGGCCTACAGTTCTTCAGACATGAACCCTATAGAACATGCCTGGGATAGATTGAAAATGGCTGTTTATGGACGACGTGACCCACCAACCACTCTGAGGGATCTACGCCGAATAGCCGTTGAGGAGTGGAACAATCTGGACCAACAGTGCCTTGATGAACTTGGGAATAGTATGCCACGACGAATACAGGCTTGCATCAATGCAAGAGGACGTGCTACTGGGTGCTCGATGTACCGGTGTGTACAGCAATCTGGACCACTACCTATGAAGGTCTTGCTGTAAGGTGGTACAACATGCAATGTGCGATTTTTATGAGCAATAAAAAGGGCGGAAATGATGTTTATGTTGATCTCTATTCCATTTTTCTGTACAGGTTCCGGAACTCTCGGATTTGAGGTGATGCAAAACTTTTTTTGATGTGTGTAGTATACATCCACAATGGAGTCGTACAACCGGTTGACGGGATTCCGTACTTGTAGCAAACGACTCCAAGAGGAAAAATGGATTAGAATAATTTTGGTAAACTATATATTGAGTACAGAGTAGATACTAGTTGCCGAAGTTTCTGACACAAAAAGTTGAAAATCAGTGGGTTCTACCTGATTTGACTTATGGCATTTAAAAACTGATGACTCGTCGAACAGTGAAGAGATCCGTGTTGAGAATTAATTATTGTTGTTGTTGTCTTCAGTCCTGAGACTGGTTTGATGCACCTCTCCATGCTACTCTATCCCGTGCAAGCTTCTTCATCTCCCGGTACCTACTGCACCCTACATCCTTCTGAATCTGCTTAGCGTATTCATCTCTTGGTCTCCCTCTACGATTTTTACCCTCCACGCTGCCCTCCAGTACTAAATCGGTGATGCCTTGGTGCCTCAGAATATGTCCTACCAACCGATCCCTTCTTCTAGTCAAGTTGTGCCACAAATTCCTCTTCTCCCCAATTCTATTCAGTACCTCCTCATTAGTTACATGATCTATCCATCTAATCTTCAGCATTCTTCTGTAGCACCACATTTCGAAAGCCTCTATTCTCTTCCTGTCTAAACTATTTAACGTCCATGTTTCACTTCCATACAAATCTTTTCAGGAAAGACTTCCTGGTAGTTAAATCTATACTCGATGTTGACAAATTTCTCTTCTTCAGAAACACTTTCCTTGCCATTGGCAGTCTACATTTTATATCCTCTCTGCTTCAGCCATCATCAGTTATTTTGCTCCCAAAATAGCAAAACTCATCTACTACTTTAAGTGTCTCATTTCCTTATCTAATTCCCTCAGTATCACCCGACTTAATTCAACTACATTCCATTATCCTTGTTTTGCTTTTGTTGATGTTCATCTTATATTCTCCTTTCAAGACACTGTCCATTCCGTTCAACTGCTCTTCCGGTTCCTTTACTGTCTCTGACATAATTACAGTGTCATCGGTGAACCTCAAAGTTTTTATTTCTTCTCCATGGTTTTTAATTCCTACTCCGAATTTTTCTTTTGTTTCCTTTACTGCTTGCTCACTACACAGATATATAACTTGTGCAAAAATGGCAGTTTTGATCTGCCCCCAACCTTCTGGCCCATGACAAATTTCTGGGGACGACCATGTGCCGAAGTTAGATTCATTAAAGGTTAATGCAGATTATATCTTCTTCTAGTGTTGTATTTGTGAATATCGCTGTTAGTCTCAAACTCAGATTGATTGTTGATAAAAAAAATCGTAAGCAAATAAATGTGCTGTGAGGCTGTGGTTAATATTCCCATGTGTTTAAAGAGATGCCTCCGAGATGTAAGGCTATGAATTCCACATATAATTCTATAATTATTTTCTTTTGTTCATGGAATATTTTTCCCTACATGAAAAGATACCCCAGAATATTATCCCGCAACACACAAATGAATTAAAACAAGTTAACTTACTCAACTTCTGTATCCTCGGAGACTACAATTATTCTTATGGCAAAAGTAGCCGAACCTAAATGTTGTACCAGGTCTACTGCCTATATGGATCTTCCAGTTTAAGTTTTCATCAATTTGCACACCTAAGAATTTAGAATTTTCTACCCCCGACAAACTTGTAAAACCATGAAGCTTGATTTCTCGGTGGCGCTTGAGAGGTGCGTCGTACTAGAGCAGCATTTGTTACATCTGTGTGTGTGCTACAATAGCACGAAAGATGAACAAAATTGGTGATCCTTTGAGTTTATGCTGCCCTCGTACGTGACATCTGCACAGTTTTTTACCTTCAGACTTACCGTTTTGGCGAAGCAATTACTTGTTTGATACGGCTCTCACAATTGCTGCAATGAATTCAGGTGTTCCGAAGCATCTGCGAACTTGTCGCTAGCCTACTTGAATTCCCTGTATCCAGGTCTGGTTTAAGGCCCATCGCTTGGGGGCGACAAAGGTGTCACAAGTGTAGACTTCGTACAGGATGTATCACAATTAGTAGCAGCCGCTTGGTGCAACAGTGCGCGATTTGTGTACAGAGTGTGTCACAATTAGTAGACAAAACTGACGTGGGTAAAAGTTTACGAGTGAGGAGAGGCAAATTATAAATTCTCAGGCTGGCCCTGCCTGTACCCCAACATCAAATCTCTGTGACTCTTGCTGAGAGGAATCCTGGGCTTTAGAACAGCCTGCCGAGGTCACGAAGTAGATGAAACGTACTTACATCACACCGTGTCTGTGCAACTTGCACGATGGGGCAGATTTAAATTTCGCGTAAATCTAACGATGATTTACGAGGGCGTGCTCAAAAGTAACGCCACCGCAATTTTTATGTGAAATCTCTTAAATCTGTTTAAATAAAACGTTAATATTCTACATCTTTATTTTTCATGACATCTAACGCTAGAGAGCTCCTAATTGACGCGAGTACCATGGCTGTATGTAACGTAATTACGTCGGTGCGTGTGAAACAGCATGATGTAATTGAGTTTCGAATCCGAAGAGTTCGTCTACACATGGAAAACCCTCTCCTTAACAATGAAAATGCCACACTACACACGAGAGCTGCGACATCTGCAACAATCCGGCAACTTGGGTTCACCGTCATCGATCATCCTCCATACAATCCCGACATTGACCCATCCGGTTTTCATACGTTTCCAAAAGTTAAAGAACACCTACGAGGACTCCCCTCTGACAGTAATGAAGCAGTGCAAGCAGAGGTGAGGTTGTGGCTCCGTCACCAAGTCAAACATTCTACAGAGGCAGTACCAACAAACTCGTCTCTCGTCGGGAGAAATGTGTTAGTTACCAGAGTGACTATGTTGAGAAATAAATACGTACCCTTGAAGAATAATGATGTAGAATGTTAACAGAGTTTGTTTTATTTACATAGTTTTCACATGAAAAGTTCGGAGGCGTTACTTTTCAGCATACCCTCATACTTTGAACAAACATGATTTAAACATATTATCTCAGTTCGTTATTTATATCTAATGATAGTCGTATCATTCATTAACAACTAGAGATAAGGGAAATGTCCAGAGTCGTTACTAAATGTCACTGCAACTAACAGAACGTGTTTGCCACTTTGTCACCTAGCTATCACAAATTTGCCTCGGGGGGATCGTCAAGTGTTAGGAGAAAGAAAGGGGTGGCACTGTAACGAACTTTGCGCGAAATGAATTACGTCCTTCAGTTTGCTTGATGCTGCACGCCATCGTAAGAGAATCCCGGTTTGAAAGTTCTTGTGTTGTAGTGTGATCTGTCAATTCTCAAATTTCGCTGGCTCATGCACCAGCCTATACCTCTGTATACAAGGATACTTTATTTGTAATTGAGTATTTTCTATACAACGATAGTTTCCTCAATAGCATTTCTTGGCACTGCATGTCTGCCGGGGAAATATACCAGCGCTAGGAGTTGGCACTTAGCGCGAGGCTTCATTCAAGTGAATTTCAGGATTTATACCTATTCCTTCGTACCCATCATTCCCCACGCGATGAGTCAGCCTTAAAGAGCGCGTACTTTCGTTTGGTGTAGGGTCAGTGTCATTCAATAGACTGATGAATTTCATCTAGAAGCTTCACATCAGACTACGTGCTGGGTACCGGCTTATCGTATGGCGTGAAACGTCCTCTGATCCGCTGCCAAGAATAGCTGTGCAAGCGTCAGTATAGCCAACGTTCGCTTTTTGTGTCAGAATGCGGTTGCCAGCATGTAGATGATATCTGTATCAAAATAGACAACACTGCCACATCTAAATTACCCAGCAACTTTTAAATATTTACGATCGCTCAGAAAACTGCTGTTACGACGTGACAGAAACTCTACGTAAACGTACGAAACGTCAGAGGAAGGAATGTAACTCGCGTCTCCAATCGTCCGAAACTTGATTTGTTCAACTTGAAACCATCAAAGAAAAAGTTTTGCCCGCATGTGTATCACGGCAGAAAAGCGCCGCAGATGACAAAAAAATCTTCTATTCAAAGACACGGCACATCATAACACACGCTTGTTTATCCTCTGCGCCCACTGAAAAAATCGCTCTTTAATAATTATAGCGCAAAGCTGCACCATCGTAGGCTCTTGTCCAATAAATAGCAATATAGGGAAATAACTACGGCAATATAACTTAAACTGTATTCATTTCTCCAACAATGGCCTTTGCCTCTCAATATGCAGCTGTTGAAATGTCAAAATACGACCCACATGTCACAAACACATTTTCTCTGAACCGATTTCTTTTTTAGTTATCAAATGCAATGTAACCTCGTTTGTGAAATGGAGGTAATCATAATACGATGAAGTGTTTTCAATTTCGATTCGTGAAAAACCGCACTATATAATTTATTCCACTCTTAACACCTGTGTTTGCCCTCACATTATATCAACGATTTGGGATTACTGAATACTTTTCAGCAATAGTTTTCGTAAGGTATAATCGTAGACAGTTTTATAGTTCTAACCTGTCTTATACCCAGAAACATAATTAAACAATAGCTATTCCTTACAATCGACGCAACTATGCTGGCGATACACTGTTTTCGTAGTTGTTCTAACAGTACCAGATGTTCGCGTTTTGTGTGAAAATGTAAACCATTTTTTCGGCACCAGTCTGTTAGAGACTGATGATATGTTGTTCGATGCAGTATTCTTATCGCATTCGAAAACATGACACAGACATTTACATGAATTACCAAGAAATTACACTGGCACGATACTTCGTTGAACTCGTGCGCCTAACACAATGATACACCGTAAACCGAACTCTATTGAATTCTGGGAACATTTTGTCTGCAAAATTAATCACTGGGAACAAAAACGTTTAACGTCTGGTTTGTTTTTGGCGCGACCTCATTACGTAATTGCAAAGCGATGTTTGCCAAGGCCGAATAAATGAACAGAATGTCCTGTGACAGTAACTGTTTTCAAAAAAAATAGCTATAACAAAGAAATTTGAGAAACTACTGCATAATGCTGTTGTTTGCGTCGAATGTTAAACACAATACGATGAAAATTATTCTATACTTACCAGACTTCAGTGATATCCAGAAAATTTTGGCAGAACACGTATTTCCTTAATGACACGACGACACAGCTGCAGAATCACGTGAACTATTCCACGAAAACGAGTCACTCACACGTACACTTGAGATATATTCGTCACTTATACCACAGAACGAAAACGAACACATCGTGAAACGTACACAAAACTGCTGGTGCCATGTACACCCAACACTTCGCGTGTTTGTCGTGACGTCACTGAGTGTCTGTTGTAGTTCGGCCTCTGTCCGCTAGGTAGCTCCACTGAAACCATGACCTTGCTCAAGCGGTTCAGGCCGCCTCATGTCAGAAGTTACACGACAGAGTCGTTGTAAGCATACGTTTCCCACGAATTATCCGGTATGACGTGCTCGAAGGAAACTGTATATGGGTACGTTATGAGCCTGAGATACAATTTTAAAAATACGAAGGCATGGCAAAGCTATGGACATAATTTTCTTGTCCTTGGTGCACTTTGGCTACACCTCATACAAATGTAATCATCTTCTACAATGAAATTGATAAAAATGCATTTTTACTCCCTCTGTGTTCTCTAAATGTGATTTAATCTGTCAATTACAGAACGCAATTTCCATTCAACTTCCTCTTCCACAAACCTTACTCTCTAACCAATGTAATACTATTAGCACCATCACCAAAAATAGCCTGTGGCTACAACCCACAGTACAACATCAAATGTGTAAAAAACTGTTTATAATCTCGACTGTTACTCCATTATTAATAACCATTTCTTGTACTTTGCGTCTCCCTTAAGCTATCAGATTTTCCTTCCCTCTGGCACCTCACCATTACATTTCTCTGCCATGTTTTATTGCATTTTTCACATTTTATTGTACTTGCATTTTTTTTATATTTACACTGCTCCAAAGCATTGATCAGGACTAGATTCAAGGTCAGCTATAAAACTATTTTTTCTCCTCTCTCACAGAAAAATTAATGACTGACACAGACACTTTATAGTTCTACTGTGACTGCTGCACTTTCAGTTTCTATAGTCCACAAAATCAGCACAAATTTCATGGTGAATCCCGATAATTTCTCAAGTTTATTCAATGTGCAAAAATAAACCATGTTGAACTAGAATTACGTAATCACTTGTGAGACTTAAAGTTTCACAGTGTATAAATTTTTCCCTGAAATTTCTTGGTACATGTGATCATTTGTTTTCCATACTTGATGACTCTTAAATAAAAATAAAGGAAGGGCATTCATGGGATCGGCAGTAATATGGTCTTCTGCCATAACAACTCACACACACATTAGCTTATCCTAATTCAGAATTTTTACACAATAGCCTACACGTAACTCTACATAGTAACACCCAATTATATGAAGGTCATTCCATAAGCCAGGGCAAAGCCTACAGCAAACAGCACACTGACCAAATGACAGATTGCAACTGCATGCGAGAATGGCTCAGTACCAGCACCTGAAATATTCGGTGCGGGCTTGAACATGTTAAAAGATGGATGTAAGCAGAATGGAGCAGCAAGCATACATGAAAATTGCCTTTCTCACTGACAGAAACGCTATTACTCAGTGCCATGTGGAACTACAAGCAACTGTGGGTGATACAGCCACAGTATTCTATAGTGTCAATACCCAACACTGCTGCAACTTTCTGCTGAACCATCTGTGATGCACACTTCAGCGAAAACATCCACCGCCGCTGAATAGTGCAATCATACTCCATGAATAATGCTACAGCCCACACTGTGGGCACCATCAATAATTGTGTGTATCAGTCAGGGTGAGATGTCCTCCCCCACTCACCATAATCACCAAATGTCACTTCATTTGACTTTGACCTCATTACACAACTGAAGAAGCCTTTGTGTGGGAGGTGCTTTGCAAACAGGGCAGTTATCCTCATGGCATTTTGGCTACAAGTGGCACACATTGACGAAAATCCAAATGGCATTCAATGTCTTCCCCAACATTAACAACATTGTGTGGATGCACTGGGGACAGTAAATGATTTTGGTTCATTTTTATTCCATTTGTACTTCTGCACTATAACTTTACACAGAGTTCCAATGAATCTGTTTCATTTCAACCTTTGCCATGACCTCCTGTACTGGAATCCTATTTTTGTTGATATTCAGATACACAATGCTTTACCGATTCAATGCGCATTGTGGAAATCCTAAGTTGTCGCAATATTACGAGATATACCATAGTTGCCATGGCTTATGGAATGACCCTCATATATTCAGCAATAGATACGAAAGCCATATACACTTGACAAGCTTTCCTTTTTACGCTGCTGCACAGTAGAATAGTAAGTTAGTGCACGACTAAAATTTTGTTAAGACCAATGGAGACAGTCAACTGGCACATGTCTGCCAGATAGGCAATCGTGTCATAAGCAAATTTCAACACGGGGGCCTGAAGTATAAACAAGCTATGACCATGTTTCAACAGACCATGCAAGAGAGAAGTCAAGAACAACTGATTCAGCACTTCAATAACAGTATGGAACAGACAGGATGTGCTACTGCAACAAGGCTAAATACAGTAACTTCACTCAGGATGCAAGCTTTGCCCAAGGAAAAACTCTGAAACTTGAAGTTAAACACCAGAGCAGCTGAGAGCACTATCGGGCTCAGAACAGAAAGCACATTTAGCATGTTTGATCAGCACTGCTTGGGAGGGGAGGCGGGGGGGGGGGGGGGGAGGGGGAGGGGAGATCATATCATCACCTGCTACAAAACCTGTTCTCCTCAAGCTTATTCTTAGAGTTAGACCATCCCATCTGCATTTGGGATAACAATGGAAGACCAACTGTGTTAAGTTGCAGGATACTCTGGTGAATTAAACAAGTGTCTACAAGCAGCTGCTAACTTGAAGTCCACTGCCATCCGACCGTGGAGGGGACCTCTAAGCTGCAGTCCAGCTGGTCACAATGGTGACTGGCTGAGGATGGGGACTGAGTTGATCTTCCATGGATGAAGAAACGAACTGCCCAAATGGCAAGCTGTTCAACTTAGGCACCAGATGCCTGTGTCACCACTACTGGAGCAGTACATGTATCACTTTACTGGCTGTGTGCTGAGACCGCAACTCAGGTTGCCCTTGGTGCTGCTGGTCTCCTGCCTACACATCATCTCGACAACCGACAACAGGGGTATGCAGGTTTCAGGGACCGAGCTGAAGCACAGCTTCGCTCATCAAACGATTCGAGGCTCTGATGGTAATCCATAGCCATGTAAGACTGTGGGGACGCACAGTTGCCGGATCCTCCTGCGATGAGGCTTCAGCACTGACCACAGGCAATGGAGGACCTGTTTTCAGCAAATTCTTCTCTGGGCACTGACATGCCACCTCATGCTTTCAAGCAATGAGGACTCTGCACAGTCGCTGCCAGGTTGCGTCACAAAGAAGATGGAATGATTGTAAAACTCTCACCTACAAATGATTGTTAATTGAATGATGTTTCATTACCACCCCGGCACTCAACAGTATCAATCACCCCTACTCCCTGTTCGACCTCCTGATAGCAAAGTGACCCCCATCTTTGGTCGTGACACTGCTTTCGGCTGTTGTTGCAGGGATCCAAACAAAGGAGTAAGCTCCACCGTACTGCACGATGGCCAAATGGGGAGTTTCACAGTAAACTACAAGAGCAATGAAAGCTCAGCATCTGGCGCGGTCAAATCTGGTGTAGAGGGCTGATATATTTCAATTGTGTTCATCTTCACGAACATCAAGTATCATTTCTACACAACTCACAAGGAAACATAAAGAAAATATGTAGCTGAATATGTGAAAATTCGAGGGAACATTTTCAGTGTTGACATACTAATCAAAAGAACACATTGGGACATGTCCCATAAACCAACAGCCAACCATAATTTCTTTAGAAATATATTTCCTGACATATTCCAAATCTCTCGAAGCTCTCCTCCATGCTGTTATCTGCAAAACACAATGTGAGAGTTAGTTATTCAATATTTTAGGGGAAAAAAAGGTCAAAATTCTCCCAAAAGATACCATGAAGGTACCTATGAAACCAAAAACATTTTGAAATAACAAAGGTTGGCAATATAATACCCTTTCCAACAAATTAAACAAGTTTCTGCATTTCAAGCATTTGTTGCATCTCTAAGCTGAAATAGATTTGTAGAAACAGAGAGTAAGGTACCCTGTCCCGACATTCAGATTTAAGGACCCTGAAACAATCAAACATTTTGTCAAATTTTACAATTTTTGCCAAATGTGTGATGCTGTTTGACATAAGTTTTAAGTGGCAGAAAATTTGACAAGATGGCGATTGTTGTTTGTGTTGCTGTTCCACCACATATGTTTAGTGAAAAATGGTTTCATTAAAATTTAGTTCCCTGCATCATGAATTTCCACAATGATGGAAACTATGATCAAGGGTAAAAACAAAATAGTAGTGGCAATTACCAAAATGGCATGTTTGTCAAATATTTCCCAGCCATATATTACATAGGAAGAGGTTAAAAAGAAAATTGATACACTATGCACAACATACAAGCAGATGTGCAATAAAATAAAATAAAAAATATCAAAGTTCTTCAGTTTTTCCATGGACAATTAGGCTATATGCTCCCATGTTTGGTATTTTAATGAACTGCAAAATACTGACATGACTAATTTACAGAACCATGGAAATAACATGTAGAACCCGAAGGTCAGTCTAGTTTCTGAAGAAATGCAGGAATGCCTGAGGCTGTACTGACTCTAAAATTTAGCCTAGAAAACAGGTTAAAAAAGGTAAACATACATATACAGCATTTGTAGACCTGGAGGAGCTTTTTATAATTCTGACTGACTTCTAATCACTGAAGTCAGCAGAGATAAAATACAGGGTGCAAAAGGTTATCTTTTATACAAACCAGACAGTAGTAATAAGAGCTGAGGGACATCAAAGCGGAGCAGTGGTTGAAAAGGGAGTGAGACACATTTGCAACCTATCCTCGATGTTATTCCATCACTACGTTCAGGAAGCAGTAAAGGAAACCAAGTTCACATTTGGAGAGGGAAT
Source organism: Schistocerca serialis cubense (assembly GCF_023864345.2). Taxonomy (NCBI): domain Eukaryota; kingdom Metazoa; phylum Arthropoda; class Insecta; order Orthoptera; family Acrididae; genus Schistocerca; species Schistocerca serialis. The sequence goes on from NC_064642.1 coordinate 608,390,408, forward strand.
TAAAGTTCAGGAAGACGAAAATAAAAACTCTGAGGTTTGCCAATGAGTATGTAATTCTGTCAGAGACATCAAAGGACTTGAACGATCTGTTAAATACAATGGATAGTGTCCTGAAAATAGGTGATAAAGGGAATATCAACAAAAATAAAATGAGGGTAATGGAATGATACTTTTTCTTCTCCTTCCTCTTTCTCTTCTTCCCAAAACATTTCTGCTTCTACATGCATTTGGTTGTGCAGTTTGGTCAAATTAAATCAGGTGATGCTGAAGGATTAGGAAATGAGACACTAAAATTAGTTAGTGAGTTTTGACATTTTGGCAGCAAAATAATGGATGATGACAAAACAGGACTAAAAGAAGGGACTGACTGATATGACAAATCTCGTTGCATCAAGGAATCATCAGTTTGGTAACTGAGGGGAGGGAGGTGTGTGTGTGTGTGTGTGTGTGTGTGTGTGTGTGTGTGTGTGTGTGTGTATATACACACCAGTCTTTCGACGGTGGAGATGGCCATCGCATGCTTGAGAATTTTATTATAACTGATGCGACTTGAAAAACGAGAAGATTTTATTCAGACATGCTACCGCGAAACACTCCAAGGAAAGGCAGATTTGCAGTAAAATGCTCATCCACTGCCAGCAAGTTGACCAATGTGGTCAGTAAAACCATTGCCTGGGAAAGGCAAGTTGCTGGATTTGAATAATTTGCCAGGAAGTTTCATAATGCACAATGTTTTCAACATGGATAAGTTTTAGTTCCAAAAATATTACCACTTGAACAAAACTGAACAAAAGGAAGCTCAGTGACAATGCTCACAATTCACCTGATGAATAATGCAACTTTCTAATAATACCCTTGAGACTGGCTAAAAAACTAGCGATCTCGATCCCTGAGCAAAATGTCCGTCCACTGAACTGAATACTAGTGCATCTCCAAGGACGTAAAGCTTTTAAGTAGAAAAAAGAAAGAAAACTGCTGTTGAATATAGCTTTGTTTATAAAGGTGTCACAAATTCATTCCAGCAGGCAAATATGCAAGAAAGGTGCTGTGGACATCCTCTACTGCCACTGTAACACAATATGAAATGTCAGTAAAACAGAGAAGGGAAATATGGAGGTTGCTGCAAGACAATGCTCCTACACAGCTAACGTTATTGGTTGATAACTAACTAAATTTTAGTACAGAGGTGCCTTCACTACAACTGCCCACTTCACGTGTCTTTTGCACTTGTTCCTGCAGTTTGAAATTAGATTGAAGTCACTTTTTGAACCGTAAAGATGCAATGGAAAATTCAATATAGCAGTAAAGGCACTCTCAGATTAAAGGTGCTAAGAATGTTGTGCACACTGTACTGATATTAGCAAAGGTATGTGAGTGCAAGTTGTTAAAAGGCTTCCATAAAAAGTTTTTGAAGGATGAGTTGAAAAGATCAAACAATAACTAGAAAAATAGGAAACTACACATTGAAAGAGGAGAAAGCAGAAATTATGTATACCAAGGATAATTTTAACAACCATTTTTATTACATACACATACAATTATTTTGTATAAAGGCTAATATATTTCAGTTCAATCTACTCTAAATTTTTCGTTTGGTAAAACTAATGGCTTTACCACAAATTTATTTTTCAAAACACTAGTTGCTATCAACTAATTAACATACAAAAATTATTACTTGCATCGCTCATGGGACGTTCAACAACAGAATGGCGGTGTGCTGGATCTGCCTTCTGATGTCCTGTTAGTACAATAAATAAATTCAGTTTCTATTGTTGCTGAGAACCATGTGCACTAATAAAGAGTAGGTGCAGATAATCTTATGACAGATCATATAGTTTTGGAGCTCATTTTTAAGTAGTGCAGACAAAACAGAGGAGGATAAATATTACAAAATACTGTTGATGTAATTTTGTCACTACTAAGTGTGTAAATACAACTGTCTTTCTAGTGAGTTCGTATTATTTGATAAAGCAAACCATAGAACTGGCCTCAGCGGAAACTCACTTGCTCACTTATCTAAACTCCATACGGCGATAAATGACCTCCGATAGCCAGCAACACTGTTTCCACCTTTCAACAGCAAAGTGAAAATGGCTACTGCAACAGTGACTGAAAGCCATAGCTGCCTACCACTGCAGCAACAAAGAAGTGTAAAGAAAATTTTGTAACAAGATTTGTCGCATAAGACACATGAAGCAGTCGTGCAGAACACACTTTAATTATCAGGGATGTTTTCTTCCCATAAGGACTATAAATAGTTAAAAGTAGTACATGTTGTTACCTCTCAGTGCAAACACAGAAAGTGGTCACAGAAAAATGCCTTCACTGTCTGCTACGACAGCTTGCTGTTAAAATTATTTCTAATGAGAAGGCAAAGGGAGTCACACTCCTGATGAAAAGACTGTCATAGCAAAATATTAAATTCATGTAAGCAAATAGTGTGCAAATTACAGCAAGAGGGACACACTGCCAAGTGAAGTAGAATTCACGTCTCTACCCAGAAGAAGAACAAACTGTACAAAAATTACTCTCTTATCGAGTGAAGTTTCGTGTAATGAGTGATGGCAATTTAGTACGACGTCACCAGCCGTTCGAGCACAGCGGAGGAAACGTTCAACAATATGAGCACCTTTTGTTGTTGGAAGCAGCATATGAACAAAGTCTTTAGTACATACTGCAGTCTGGTTTTAGCACTCTTTCTGCTACCATCTTAGTGCAGCTTTGTGATCACACATTTTTCGAAACTTGAGTTCACACAGTGTTTTTTTTTTTTATGTGCAAATTTTCATAATCTTCGTAGTAATGTTTCCGAAGATAAAGCCACAACAAGACAAACACAAGAGAAAGAAAATGACCTTAGAAATGAAATGTAAAACCATTGAATAGTGTGAACGTGGTGTGAGAACTGCTGATTTAGCACGCACATACAATCGGTGTACATCAACTATTTGCACCATCTTCAAGAATAAGGGAAAGATTAAGGAGATGGATGTTTCAAAGGGAGTGACAAGAGTATCTAAGAAACAGTTTCATATTCTGGACGATGTCAAAAGATTGCTCCTTATATGGATAAATGAAAAGCAATTGCAGGGTGACACTATTAATGAGAACATCATTTGTGAGAAGGCGAGAATGATTTTCACCGAGCCTGTTAAGAAGACACCAGGATCATCAGCAGCCAAAGAAGTGTTTAAGGGAAGCCATGGGTGGTTTGAGAAGTTTAAGAGAAGAACCACATCCACAGCATTGCGAGGCACAGTGAAGCAACCAGCTCTGACACAAAGGTAGCAGAGAACTTAATCAGCAACTTCAAGATGCTCTTAGATTCTGAGGGTTATCTGCCACAACAGGTTTTTAATTGTGATGAGACGGATCTATACTAGAAAAGATGCTGAAGAGTACCTTTATAACAGCAGAGGAGACTTCACTGCCCGGTCACAGGCCAATGAAAGACCATCCACATTGCTATTCTGTGCCAATGCAAGAGGCAATTTGAAAATTAAACTGCTGCTTGTTCGCCATTCAGAAACTCAATGAGCCCACAAAAAGTGTAAAGTCCAGAAGAGCAAGTCCCACAACAAGGCTTGGGTGACAAGTGACCTTTTTTGTGATTCTATCAATGAAGTATTTGGTCCTTCTATGAAAAAATATTTGCTTTAGGTAAATCTGCCACTCCATGCCTTGCTTGTTATGGGCAATGCTCCTGTCCATTCTCCAGGCATACAAAACACCTCGTTGAAGAATTTTATCAATTCATCAAGATCCAATTTCTGCCTCCCAAAATCACTCCACTACTCCAGCCTATGGACCAGCAATTATTTCTAACTTTAAGAAGCTCTACTCTAAAGCACTCTTTGAACATTGCTTTGAGCTGACTGAAGCTACCAATCTCTCTCACTCTCAGTTTTGGAAATATCATTTCAACATCGTTCCCTGCATCAAGATGATCAAAAAGGTGTGGGAAGGGATTACCAGGAGAACCCTCACTTCTGTTTGGAAGAAGCTTTGGCCAGAATGTGCTGTCGAATCACTCTGAGGCATCTGAGTGAGTACCTGTGGAGCCTATAGTCAACGTGATTGTGTCTTTGGCCACGAGCATGGGAGTTAATAGCAAAGCAGCAATCTTCTGGCACAGTAAGAGATATGCTGAAAGCATGGGAATCAACTGCATCGTACACTGAAGATCACCACCCAAATAAAGCAGTAGCCACGTGGGCTAAAAATTTATTTGATAATAATGCTGTGTTGCATTTTCACCAAGTGTTGAAGTATCAGCAGAAACAAATGCCTGTAGGTAGCCTCCTGGTAAATTATGTATTAGTTATGTATCATAAATCATAAAGTACATAATACTGTATATGTACTCTTTGAATAAATGGCATGAATACGATAAAAGTTTTAGTACTTTTCTGCATGGAAGCATTACCATATTTTACATTAATTTATATGGGATAAATTCTTTCACTTAATGAGTGTTTCGCACTACTGGTAAGATTCTGGAATGAACTATGCTTGTTATGCAAAGTTTCACTGTGTGTGTGTGTGTGTGTTCCTTTCTTTTCTGAAGAAGGCTTTGGCCAAAAGCTCAGTGTGAAAGTCTTTTTGTTGTGTCGGTCTGCAACTCAATGTGTCATCTTCACAGTGAGTAGCATTCTACCCTTTTCATAATTGTTACATACAACATACTCTATTGAGGCTAAGAATAAATCTACAGAGCTGATTTATATACTTTTAGAATTGTTTGTAGGTCAATGCTGGTATACTGAGTTCTCAGTAGATTGGTCTACATTGTGCTGCACAGATGCCTTAGAATATGCACCACATGAATCAACGTAAAACTATGTAACACACTAATACACTGAACCACCACATCAGTTTTATTCACATCACAATTCACTGAAGTATCCAACATCTGTAACTCAACATTAATATACCAAAAGAACATTCTACAGACTTCTTCCCTAGATAATTTGTAATTAATTATGTTCTTTTCCTTAAAAAATTTTCTTCGAGGACATGGTCCCATTTAGCTTACTATGAGAAGAAGACCTTTATCTACCGCAAAATAACACAGAAATTTGCAGTCATCTTGCAGCAGAGGTGTAGGTTCTGAAAGCGGGAGCTCGCCTACAACTGATGCTTTAGCGAGAGAGGTTTCTTTCACTCCACTCCCATCACTACTGAAGCCATATTCTCCAGAGTCAATCAATAAAAATATCCATATGTATCTGAAACAACTATCACACTATGGAGAAAGAGAATTATAAGGGTGGTAGAAGACAAAGCGGATGGGCGAGTTTGGAGAATTTCAGGAAAGCATAGCTCATTTACAAAGGATACCGCATACAGAACACAAGTGTGACTCATTCCCGAGTACTGCTCGATTCTCTGGAATCCACACCAAGTTGGATTACAAGGCGACAAGAAGGATGAACCCAATGAAGTCTTTTCAACTTTTGTTGATTATGTTGACTGAAGCCAAACATCATTGTCATCTGAAGAAGACATGATGCTATGTTACTAACATGATAACACTTTTATTGGCACACCATCTCATTGGTTTCCCTGCCATAAATACATGTGTTTGACAATGCTTGTAAAAATACCAATGTGTACCATTATATAGCATGATGGTGCTGCCCCACTCGCCAGATCTTCAGTTTACTTTCTGGGAAATACTAGATTCAAGCACTACACAAAAAATTAACACTTAATAATATGTATCCCTAAATCTCGTTTTCATGGCAAAATTTAAGAATGCTGTCAACCAAACTGCTTGACCATTATATCCAGATGGTGCCTCCTTTCTCACGAACTAGTGTACATGTAGAGGAACAAAAGTGCAAGCATCAAAACTGGCTACACACATGAAATGAATGCTATAGCATCTATCCATTGCCTTAGTATTTTTGCAAATCATATTAAATGTGGGTCCAAGATTTTGGTGATCTGCTGGGAAAACTAATAATGTGCTTCTCTAGCCAATTTATTTCTAGAGTGATTAAGGCTGGCCACAATGTTGCCATACTGAAAAACCAATTATTCGCTTGTAAGTTGGAGCTACTAATTACATATCTGACAACAAAAAATTCTGAAACTGTAAACGAGACTTCTTCATTACTAGTTTATTTGAGCTTCTCATGTAAAGAAACTGTTCTCAATACTATTTTCAGATGTACAAAAATAACAGGAGAACATTGTTTAAAACAATGGTAAGTTCAGGAATGATTTCATTTGTTTTATTTCATTTATTATTTATTTTATTTATTAGAGCACCATTTATTAGTGCCTATGCCACTCGGAAATGATCTTAACCTGGAAAAACTTTGAAAGTTCCTAAAAAACTGCTCAATACAAAGAAACAATGGAATTTTTTTGTTTGTAATGCTTTTCCATGTCAAAGACTTTATTTAAAATAACAATTCATAAAGTTTTTCTCAGTTTATTAGCCTTTTAACACTTTGCCGTCTGTAAATCTTGTTAAAATTTATTCGCTTGGCGCCGGCAGTGCTAATTCAGATTACTTGGCTTGTCGCCGGCCGCTATCACCTTCCCATTGATAACAAGCTTCAAACACACTGACTTTTGTGGGGTTTAATTTTTCCGGAAATCCTCTATTTTGCCGCATCGTTTTTTTTCTTTTCAAGTAACTTCTCTGCAACTTCTACACTATCATAATAATTATCCATGTAGAGGTGATTCCACTTTCCATAAGAAGGTGTCAATAGTGCCATCACTGTTTTTGCTAAAGATTGTCCAGCATTGGAATATGTCTTGAATGAGGAAATGTGTCCCGTACTCGAATCACACAGCATCCAAATGAGTATGCCATATTTTGTAATTTTCAACGGATTGTAAACTTTAAAATTTAACTATCCTCGCCACAGTATCATTCCTTTATCAATTAAGATGTTTTGACTTAGATTAAACATTTCTTTAAACTTTTTGGAAAAATAATCAATTACGAATTGCACTTTGAAAAGCCGGTCGGCATGATCCGGTTTATTGTTGTTGTCGGAAAAATGTAAAAATTATTATATTTGTCTGAATCGGTTGCGGGACATGGTTTTGCGAAATACCGGTGTGTGTATCAACGGATTCATTGACCAGTAATCACCGATCCTTGCTTTTCTTACAATTCCCATAAGGATAGCAAGCCCGAATAAGGATAGCAAGCCCGAACCATTTTTCTAAGTTCAGGTCCCATAACGTCGACAAATTTGGCATTTTTTAAAATCCAGTTTCCTTCTATTGCAATTTTGACTGTAATACTTGTTGGTTTCGTTGTTAATATTTTCAAATAGATTGTTCCCCATATGTAATTCTATGTTATCCATGACGCTCTGTGTATCTTTGGGAAATGTGTGTGGTCCTGCAGATCCTTCAAATTTATTATTGATCCTCAGTAAATCATAGTCTGTCTTCTTCGTCTGATTCAACAGAACCAGTTGGCAACTGTAGCACTCGCCAAATCCTTCTTGGACCTATTTCACTATCTTCCAACGATCCTGCTTCATTTTCACTTTTTTTATATCCAGTGTCGTCTTCCCAATCTGCCAAGTCGTCCGGAACGTCAGACAAGAAATCCGCGCATTCATCGTAAATAATTGTATCGTCTCTTTCGTCGTGCCACGATGAAAGTGCACAAATACTTATAAAAACAAAATACTTGTTGATGTGTGTAACTTATTGTTACCTAAACAAAACACCAACAGAATGAAAAAGATACTAAAGTGTTGTCACCGGCCACTGCGCGGTACTATGCTCACGACACCACTGTGGTGTCGCTGGTCGTTGACTGCTATTTCGCGCACAACACCACTGTGGTGTCACCGGATGGCAAAGTGTTAATTGTATTAATTAGAAATCTATTAAATTGTCAGCCCTCATATTTTTATAATCTTGTGAAGTGTACATCCAGAATAAGCAAGTAGTGTTATTGGTATTTTCTGTCAATAGTCGACTCTGGTGAAAAGCACTCAAGAAAATACAATTACAGATATGTACACTTTGAACACAGGCTCATCACACTTGAGTGTTGTCCTAGAACAGCATACAAGACACCCAACAAGGAAGGAAAGCTATTTTCTTTTGATAAGCGCAATATATTTGTGACAAATCGCACTTATGCAAAGTATAAGCTTTTATTACGCTGCTGACAGCATCAGGCACATGCCTGAAATTGAACAGAGAAATGTATCATATGGATGCATCTTAAGAGATACTCTAAATGAAAGGCAAAAAGATTGATTCCGTATGAGTTTGAAATGACATACTATATCTACACATGCACAATAATGATATAAATGTGATACAAACACATGCCGATATGCAATAAAAGGTAGCCATGCAGAACTTGCCACTTGAAGCAATAAAAAGAATATCTTTATTACCATCATGAGAAAGTTTTACAGGAAAATTACTGAAAATATAGCGATCTACAAACTGTAAATGTAAAATTTCACTCTTACAAAATTTTAATTAGTACTAGAACAAAGAACTCATGGTACCTGTAACATTTAGAAAACCACTGCTTAAAAAAAAAACTTTGAACATGTCTATTTTAAACATGGTTTAAAGAATCATCATTGGGCTTCTTCACCAAAATAGAAAATATGTACAAGATCAAGCTTTCCTTATGCCTGTAAGACTGGTCGTTCGTGCTTCCCTTGCAGTTTATCATTAGTAATAGAATATCCTGTTCCACCCTGAAACGAGATAATGACCACCATTAAATAACAATTTTTGCTAACAAATTTGCATGAACAAAAAAGTTTAACAGTAAACTAACCCGTTGCATTGGAATAATATCCTTTTCTGTGAGTTTTTCATTGGTCAGTGGGTGAAGCCAGTCTTTCTTAATTATCTTCTCAACACATTCCATTGTTACCACATCTCCCCTGCACATATAACATAGAATCATTACTAAACTTACAAAATCTAAGAGTGTCAGCAAAAAAAATATTATGTCCTAAATGTTATTTCTGTTAGTGAAGCTTAAAACAGTTTTCAAATTTCAGACATAATCTGTGAAGTTAGGAAAACAGTTACAAAAGTGCTGCAAGTGATGGCACAAGAAGGTTAACTTGTTTCGGATTTTTTAGTTCCTCATGTAAAAGGCATAATGATCTGAAACAATAGATTGTTGTACTCGTCATCTTTCAATTGCTGAATATCGCAGGAACCTCTGCTACTACTGATTATAGCTGATGCGTTCAAGAAGAGAAAATCCTCTGGTAACAGAAATATTGTAAAAACAAATGGCTGCCTTTTCTTTTTCTTTGAACTGTACTGATTTAAAACAAATACAAAAAACAGAATGTTTAAGATGAAGCAATGCACAAACTAAGGCTTCATTTCCCCTGTATCCAGTATCAGGCCTGGTTCTCCACTTTCCCCCTTATTTCCACCATTCTTTTTTTATAACTGTTCGGTTCCAGTCCAAATTCCTTCCCCTTAAACTTGTCTAACAGAGTTATTCCTTCTTTTTCTAGGACTTCCTCTTATCCTAGAACTTGGTCTTCATTATTCCTTTTCACATTCTTCCATCTCCTACTTTCTTTAGATGTCCATACCATTTTAAACTGTTGTTCTCAATTCTCTCATCAGCTTTTGTGCTCCAATTTCATTCCTAAAATCTTCATTTCTCACTGTGCCTCTCCTCTTTTTCCCTAACATACGTCTTAGAAACTTCATTTCACTGACTATGATTCTATTCTCCTCTCTTCTTGTCACTGTCCAGGTCTCCAATGAACATATTAGCATGGGCGTAAATTATGTCTTGTACACAACTTCATTGGCACCTCCTAAAGGATGCCACTTGGATACAACTAAAGAGCTTAATTTTTATTAATTAAAAAGAATCCACATCTGCTGTATAAAGAACAACGTGATTTCAATAACAAAGCCTTTTTTGAAACTTTTTTATCTGTTATGATGTCTCATCCCTGATTTTCACCTTTGTCAAGGTTACTTTCTTTTTTTAACAGCTTGCACTTTTCTAACAGTGGCTTGATTCATCACTTCTTTCATACTGGCTGTTTAGTGTATACGTATGACCCACAGAAACTAGTTTGCTATAGTCTGATTCACGGACAGTGGCATTTTATGCAGTTCAGGCACAAATGGGAATTGTCTTGTTGCCAGTTCCAAGCAACAACTGCGGTATGCTTATACATCTGCTCTGTGCTTGAAGAACATATTGTATCTTGCAAATTATGCCTCTCACTTGCCTATGTAGAATTTGTCACTTACTACCACCATCAGCGATGTCAAATCGCATCAAACGGAATAAAAATTCACAAAATAACTCTCTACAATCACATTTAATGCTCACACTGGCTACGACATTGAAAGCAGAACACTACTGAATGCTCATTGCCTGTTGGAGAATGCATGGCATAGGTGTGCAGATAAGCCTAAATTCGACTGCCATCGTTTGTGACTCCAACTATAGATGTGAATCACACCTGACGCAGATGGCATCTACCCTGCTTCTAGTATACATGTAGCTTATCTACACCAGTAGTTATGCAAGTGTTTGCTAGTTTTCACTTTGACAAAGGCTTTCTCTAACCATCTATATTATACTGTGAGTATTTTTAATTTTATCTTAATGATTTAAGAGCTACTTACTTTACACTGTTACACAGTTATTGGTAGCCTTCAGTTCCAATAATCATAGCGCAGATATGTTCACATTGCAAGCACCTCTTTTGGCTCCTCTCAGTCGACAAATTATTCAAATGTTTATAGTTTTGTATAAAAGTTAGTTTGATTTGTAGCTTATTTTCTTAGTATTTTACTATCCCATTTTCTTTCTTTTTAAACAGATCAGCCTGTGACAACCTGCTAAGAAATCAGAACTGGTAATGATGCTACTTGTGTGTCCTGACGCTGAAAATACAGTCTCTGTGTTGCACTTCATCAGTAGGCCTAGTCTGTGTATACTTTCTCAGATAAAAACCCTGTCAGTAGTGTGTACTTATCATAAAAATATACTATTAGCACATTTTATGATAAATAAACAAAAGTTTTAAATAGTTTCAGTTTTATTTTGTAGGTAATCGTGTTTACTCTTCTACTCCACTCTGCTTCCATAAAAGTAATATGTTAACCCCCCCCCATGTGCTCTTGCAGATTGTAGTGCACATGTAGCTGCAGGAAGAACCAGGTATTAAATACCTGTACTATGTAAACCAAGTAATTTCATCAAGGAGGTGAAGTGAAATGAGGGACTAAATTGACTCTTAGTCTATAGATTAATGAGTGGTACAAAGAGCAGAGAGTGTACAAATTATACTTCTAAAGCAAATTATGTCTTTCAATAAGTTCTCTTTAAAACATAAAAAAGGTACTTACGTTGTTCTAATAACAGCACAAGGGACAGAATTACTCAGGACATCATGAGTAACAGCACACATATATCGACTTTTTTTGACAACAAGTGGTTTCTTGTCATCAGGATCATTCACTTCTTTAAATTTTACGTTAATGAGGTCCTTGACCCTCAGTGGCTTGCCACTTATAGGGCAGTAAATAGTTTTATCCTGTATAGACAATATACAAATTAGATACAGAGTATTATCCTATCACATAGCAATCTTAACTATACTCACATTGTACTATTTGTTAAATCCGCAAAGAGGCAGATGAGATTGCCAATACTTCCTTTTAGGAGGTGCACTTCTAGTGCAGACAGCAGAAGCACGCACAAATAAGCAATTGATAGCACTCTTAGCTTTTGGAACCACAGCTTCGTTCTTCAAGAGAGAAAACAGGAATCAACTGGTAGAGGTAACAGAGAAGGACAACACACTTGACACTTACGTTAAGAGGGTTCCACAAGGATTTAAGAAGAAGTGAGTCACCCTGATTGCTCCTAAGCATTTATAAACCATATTAGGAAACAAACAAGGAGGGGGTGGGGGTACATTAATGCTGCCATGTGCGCATGCTGCCTCCCCCCCCCCCCCCCCCCCCCCCCCACACACACACACACTCAAACAAAACCTTTCCAATGCTTCCTCTCTGCTTATGATGATGTATTTCCTTCATGACTGTTCCAGAAATATGTCGCGTATTCATGCTGGTCCACATCAGTGGTTTGCTGTTATAGCCTTCAGTCCAAAGACTGGATCGATTCAACTCTCCGTAGTAGTTCATTGTGTGCAACTCTCTCCATCTCGTCATAACTACTGCAAATATTTGAACCTGCTTACTGTATTTGAACCTTAGTTTTCCTCAGCAACATTTATCCCCCACCCAAAACTGACAATTCTTAGATATATCAAGATGTGTTCTCTCAAATGATTCTTTATTTGAATCTGGTTGTGCTACACATTTCTTGTTACATGAATTTAATTTAGCACACTTCATTAGTTTTTTGATCTACCCATAAAAAATTAATGCCATTATTATGTAGCACAGCCTTTTAAATGCTTTTTTTCTCTTCTCGTTGGAACTATTTATTGTCCATGTTTCACTTCCACACAAGGGTGCACCAGACAAATACCCTGAGAAAAGACTTCATAACATTTAATTTTATTCATTGTTAACAAATTTCTCTTTTTCAGAAATCGTTTTCTTACTATTGCCTGTCTGCACTTTATATTGTCTCTACTTCAGCCACTGTCAGGTTATTTTGCTGCCCAAATAGTTCACGTCTCTTCATTCTTAAAACTGCAGTACGATTCTGTACAATTTGTAGATATGACATTTCATTCCACGAGTTTTATCTTGCTACCTTCAAAATTTCAAACAGTATATTCCAGTCAATATTATCACAATCTCTTTCTAGATCTACAAGTGCTATAATCGAAGGTTTGCTTGTTTTCAGTGCTGCTTCTATGATATGCTGTAAGAGAGGCATTTGAAAAGTCCGTGCAAAAATAAAAACTACTTACGTATTTGGTGTAAACCTTTTTCATTTTTCGACAGTCTCCTGTTAGACTTATAAACTTCATCCAACACTGTTCTAATTTGTTGATCCCTTCTGAATAACAGGAATTGTCCAAGTCTGCAAAATAGCTATTAGTTGCTGCACTCACCTCCTCATTTGAATAAAATCTTTGTCCTGCCAGCCATTTCTTCAAATTGGGGAACAAATAGTAGTCCGAGAGAGCCAAGTCTGGAGAATAGGGGGGATGTGAAATGAGCTGGAATCTTATTTCCACTAACTTTGCAACCACAATTGCTGAGGTGTATGCTGGTGCATTGTGGTGATGGAAAAGGACTTTTTTGTGGTCTAATCACCAACATTTTTCTTGCAGCTTGGTTTTCAAACGGTCCAATAACAATGAATAATATTCACCTGTAATAGTTTTACCAGATAGTCGATGAGGATTATCTCTTGCGAATCCCAAAAGACAGTCGTCTTTACCTTTCCGGCCGAAGGAAAGGTATTTGCCTTTTTTGGTGCAGATTTTCCCTTGGTAACCCATTCATTAGATTGTTGTTTGGTCTCAGGAGTATAGTAATGTAGCATGTTTCATCCACAGTGATGAAATGATGCTTAAAGTCCTACGGATTCTTCCTGAACAGCTGAAACCATCCTTCCAACACTTCACACGATTCCGTTTTTGGTCAAGCGTGAGCAATCGCTGAACCCATCTTTTGGATAGCTTTCTCATGTCCAAATGTTTATGCAAAATATTATGTACCCATTCATTTGAAATGCCCACAGCACTAGCAATCTCACACACCTTAACTCTTCTGTTATCCATCACCATATCATGGATTTTGTCAATGATTTCTGGAGTCGTAACCTCCACAGGGCGTCCAGAACGTTCAGCATCACTTGTGCCCGTATGGCCACTCCAACAATTATGAAACCACTTATAAACTGTTCTAATCAAAGGTGCAGAGTCACTGTAATGTTTATCAAGATTCTCTTTAGTGTCCTGAGGTGGTTTGCCTTTCATAAAGTAAATTTTAATCACCACACAAATTCTTTTTCAACCATTTTTTGACAATCACACGACTTCTTTGATTCACATGAATGCCAAGCAAAAAGAAATAGACGAATATGGCTGAAGCTTGGTGTGCGTTCTTTCCAAAGATGCTATTAACGAAACATGACCTTGGTACATGCCAGTGATGCCATCTCTTGGACTTTGCACGGACTTTTCAAACACCCCTCGTAGGATCAATATTGTCTCATGTCTTCCCACATTCCTCTATAATCCAAGTTGATCTTCTCCCAAAGTCTATTTTTATAAATCTTTTAAACAATTCCACTCTTCAGTAAATAACTAGCATTAGTGTTTCGGAACCCAACGATCGTAATGATACTGAAAGAATGACATTGACTAGAAGTCCCCGTCTCAACTTAAATCTTTCAGTGCTCTGTCAAATTCTTCTCATAGTGCCAGTTAGCTCCGTGTTACACAACAGCATAGACTAGAGGAGAAAAATATTAAGTCTTGAAAAAGAGATCTCGAGACACTGAAGACGTAGACCACTAAGGAATGTGAAATTGTCAAATGGTGCAAGGTAGTGACAAACCTCATTGACAGAAATTCACTGAAAGATTTAAAGAGGAAAAATTGTTGCTTATTTTCTTATGGCCAAAGTGAATAAGCAGAAAATTCCGTACCATTGGCCCAAAGATTTACTCTGGAACACATTAGTTTTCAATAAAATTTTGTTGCAATGCAGTTTTGTGTTAATTCTGAAAGTGCTTCAAAGACAACTGTGCCAGTGCTGGAGAGAAAATTTCATTCAGAAGTTAAATATGTATAAATCCAATGAACTTAACAATAAACCTGTTAATTTCATGTGAAGCATGGTACAAATTTTCTTTGCCACATCTTCAAAATTGTGGATTTGGTGCATCTGTTAAATAGTGTGTTTTTCATGAAGATCTCCCTTAAGCCAATTTAAGTCCTAAATGAAGCTACTACATAGGTCTCAAGCACAGAGTCAATAAAAATGGAGCAACACTGTTACTGATAATTAGTATGTCTTGTCCATTATGTGATGTAATACAAATACACGCATCTTACAGAGAACCAACAATATGTATCGCTTTTATCTCTTTTACAGAAATAGTCCCATATATCTGACATTATGTGCATCTATTTTAAGGAATTTCATGGAATTTTTATGACTGAAAACAACTATGATCACAGTTCTTATGAACTTCAGTTTCTTATGTCCATTTTATGTTTTTGTATACCTCAATGGGACAATGATACTTTTTATATTTCAAAGCTTTAGTTATTATGTATCCTACTGTATTTGTTATCTTGTTGGTTACTTGGTCAAATATCATCCGAGGGATCTGACATACATTACAACAGTCATGCCAGTACTTTGTAACAGCCTTATCTTGTTGGTTACTTGGTCAAATATCATCCGAGGGATCTGACATACATTACAACAGTCATGCCAGTACTTTGTAACAGCTAGTTGTTGCGCAACATTGAAATCTTCCTCTGCCGAAAGGTGCACATCAACACTTCAACAAGGCTTCCATGGTAAATAACGACCTCACTCAAGCAGTATTTTCACTAACACTACGATCTAGAAAGAATCTACAATACCTGGCAAACATTTCTACATGGCAGCCTGCATGCCAGTATGTATTTAACATCCAGTAAATTTCGCAGCTCTGGAATTGTATTCTGCTGGGTGGCACACATCAACAGGACAATGCCATCTTCATCGGAACCACTGGAATCACTTCACCATTGTCTTTGCTGGCATACAATCTTCGAGTTTTTGATCAATTCCCACAGATGGCTATAGGTGATCCCACAACCAAATATGATTGGCTATCTCTTTTATATATTTTTTTCACATATTGACTAAATTCTGTCTATAGCAGTTGCTTTATATAATGTAAAGTATATATTTCTTCATTTGTTATTAGCTTTCATGTAACTATTCTGTCTATATACCTTATTGTAACAACTGTTTTATGTACTGTATGCCTGACTGCCTATCGGTAATGTAATTCATATGCAGTGGCGAAGCACTGCGTATTTAAGCATCAGTTAAGTATCTCTCCTTAGCAGTTGACATTCACGGAGTCATAACATCTGCTCCATTCACCGCCACTGCCTACCATCAGGGTATAATTTCTTCTTTTAGTATTTGTTATACATGATGTATTTCATATATTACTGCTATTATCAGACATCCCTCTAAATCCATTCTGTGCTCATATTTCAGTATAAACGTCTGAGGATAGTCATATAATGACCAAATCTAGTAACCACTGAAATAAATGTTTCACTGTGGTCGAGACTGTTTGAAATCCATTTGTAAAGTACTTTTAGCCAGATTGCTGTTTCTCCACAAGAAATGTTCTTAAAAATTACATATACAGATGGTGGTAGTATCACATTCACAAGGTATAAAAGGGCAGTGCATTGGTGGAGCTGTCATTTGTACTAAGGTGGTTAATGTAAAAAGGTTTCTGCCACAATTATGGCCACACAACAGGAATTAACAGACTTTGAATATGAAATAGTAGTTGGAGCTAGATGCCTGGGACATTCCATTTCTGCAATCATTACGGAATTCAATATTCTGACTTCTGTAGTGTCAAGAATATGCCAAGAATACCAAATTTCAAGCATTACCTCTCAGCATGGTCAACACAGTGACTAACAGCCTTCACTTAATGATTGAAAGTAGCGGCATTTGTGTAGAGTTGTTAGTACAAACAGACAGGCAACACTGCATGAAATAACCACAGAAAAAAATCAACATGGGATGTACAATGAATGTATCCATAAAGACAGTCCAGCGAAATTTGTTGTTAATGAGTTATGGCAGCAGACAACCGATTCAGGTGGCTTTGCTAACATCACAACACTGCCTGCAACACCTCTCGTGGGCTCATGGCTATAGAGTTGGAAGCTGGACAACTGGAAAACCACGGCCTGGTCAGATGAGTACAATTTCAGGTGGTAGGTGCTTATGGTAGGGTTCAAGTGTGGCACATACCCCACGAAGCCATGGATCCAAGTTGTCAACAAGGCACTGCAAGTTGGTGGTGGCTCCAGAAAGGTATGGGCTGTATTTACTTGAAATGGAGTAGGTCCTCTGGTCCAGCTGAACCAATAATTGGCTGGAAATGGTTATGTTTGGCTACTTTGAGACCATTTGCAGCCTTAATGGAATTCATGTTTCCAGACAACAATGGAATTTTTATGTTGACAATATGCCATGTCACCAGGCCACAACTGTTTGTGAATTGTTTGAAGAAAATTCTGAAGATGACCACAGTAGTGGTCGAAACCGGTCACCTTATAAAATAAATCGTGATCAAGACTGTTTTTAATAGTAATTAATTCTAGATAGTTCGTGCAAACAATCTGGCCACCCACATATCATCCGACATGAATCCCATCAAAACTTTATGCGACATATTCGACAGATTAGTTCTTGCACAAA
Source organism: Schistocerca serialis cubense (assembly GCF_023864345.2). NCBI lineage: Eukaryota > Metazoa > Arthropoda > Insecta > Orthoptera > Acrididae > Schistocerca > Schistocerca serialis. The sequence continues at coordinate 608,407,814 of NC_064642.1, forward strand.
ATCCTGCACCAGCAACACTTTCGCAATTATGGGCAGTTATGGAGGCAAAATGGCTCAGTATTTCTGCAGGGAACTTCCTATGACTTGTTGAGTCCATGCCATGTTGAGTTGCAGCACTGCATTGCGAAAAGGAGGTCTGAGAAGTAATTAGGACTTTTGTCACCTCAGTATTTGTTGATGGACAATACAGGGTGTACATTAAGTCCGGGAACACTTTCAATTATTTATTTCACAAGAACCAAACACTGTGCAGGTATCATATATATGTCATTTTGAAGAGAAACCCTGAAAACTTTTTTTTCTTGCATACCACCACAGTGTAGTTTGGTAATTTGCCGATAGTCAGCACTAGTCACAAACATGGCAAGTGCAGGTGCCATGCTACAGAAAAGGACAGCTATTTCATGAAATGGCCCCCCGATCACGAGATCTCACTCCGTGTGACTTTCTTCTGTAGGGACACATTAAAGATCTGGTCCACATGATGTAGCAGAGCTCCAGGAGAGAATACGGTAAGTGACTGCCACAGTCGACGATGCCATGCTGGGACGGATATGGCAAGAATTCGATTACCGTATTGACATCTGCCAGGTCACTAATGGTTCACATATAGAATGTTTGTAAAAAAACTTTCAGAGTTTCTCTTCAAAATGCAATATGGATGACATCTGTGCAATGTTTAGTTCTTGTGCAATACATAATTGAAAGTGTTCCTGGACTTTATGTACACCCTGTATATGAAGTATATATATGAAAGGAGTATCATTCAAGAAAAGCAAACAATGCAGTACTAAATTTCCTTGCAGCAATAATCAAGCAAGGAGGAGGCAAAATCTTTCATTGGTGCATTCGAGTCAATAATCAAGCAAACAATTCCAAAATCTTGTCTGAAAATTCCAGACTAGCGGCAGTTGCTGTTGCCAGTGCCCCAGAAATATTCAGAGTGGCAACGCCAGCAGCACAGGAAAAAGTGTCCCAGCTAGCAGACTGAATGCAAGACACTAAGCGCAGATACACAAATCGTGTGATTGTGATGTAGGGCAGTATGAGAGCTAGTGGCATGGATATCTGTCTTCACTAGCCACATCATCTCAGTCAGGTGTGCCTGACAGAAAGCTTAAATTACATTACATTTTATACATAATATTTAACTCTTTACAGTTTTAACTTCAGAAATGATCTAATTTGTAGCACCTCACACATACATTAACTGATTGTATCCTAGGAGATGGGTCTTCCCTTTTATGTCATGCGAAGTTCTATGATAATCGGTTTAACCTTAAACCCCCCTACCTCTCTCTCTCTCTCTCTCTCTCTCTCTCTCTATCTATCTATCAATCATTTAAGATAAATCAATGTAACAGAACAAAAGATTACTAGCTTTCCATCACATCCATAAGTATCTAAAACTTGAAATGAGGTGTTGTCTTCTAAGTGAAGTGAGGAAGCAAAATCCTTGGAGATAGCATGTAGCACATGTGGCGATATAAATAAAAAACATTTTACATTTTAAATTCCACGTCATTGTTGATTTAATCAGAGTTCTCACCTTAGACGTAGAATTAGTCCTTCTGCCACAATATTAATTCATTAGTCGCCATCGATGTTCTTCTCTTTGTTGACCGTGTGTACCATCATGAGTCGGCATCGGTTCACTTCACGAAGACGGTGGAAACCAAGGAATACAATGCTACGTTGCTTTAAATAATTTTCGTAACACTTCGATACTTTTCACTATTTTTTATTCACAACACAATAAGACTTGCTGTGCTGGTCGCACAAACCATAATTACCAACCACATGGCTGCCTTTCCGCACAGTCCAAAATCACGTCCATCCTCCACAAGGCAACAATCGAAAGTGTCCCTTAGCTCCTTGGAGTATCAAACAAAAGAGAAACCAATGTGAACTTTACAAAGATTATAATATACATGCCTCTCAATTTATCTTTGGCGCAGCTTTTAAGATATTGTATGTCTCTGCATAGGAATGTGTCATTACAACTGCCCCCCTACTGTATACTGTCACTAGAAAATTTTATTTGATTGACAGGATACAGTAGTCGACCTTGCAATTGATAGGTTTGGGGGTCTTTTATTTAGACACTTCATTTTTATTGTCTCATTTTCATGGCACTGTGAATTCTTTGGTATTTCTGAGTGTGTGTCAGTTTTTTGGTATACTTATGCTAATATTTACAAACCTTAATCCTAATATACAAAGTTCTGGTTAATACTGAGAAAATGACATCATGTAGTAAAGTTTGTACAATAAAATATACACTAAATACAACGTTACATACAAATGTTTCCTTCCTCATCAGAGGTGAAAATTAAGTCCTTGTATTGCTTTCTGTATTTATTCTGGGGCGACGAGCTTTGTTCGCTAGCCCGTGTTGAATATGGGCGGGTGATACGCGCGCCTGATTGTTTAGTCGTCCGTTAGCGGGCGACGTTGGTTGAATGCGCGCGCCAGTGCACTGAATATACACCGACGTGCGGGTACCGTCGAGACTTCCGAACCTCAGTATGCGTGTGCTTTTTGTAGTTCCTTCCAGTGCTTAGACTGGATACGACGAGGTACACTGGAATATGTGCCCCGAAGAACACACCACACTATGTGCGAGGCGGAGGACGATCCCGTCGATTCAGCGCCTGGTAAGAAGCGTACCATGTCAAACTTGTTTGGCATTGTCCTTTCCTACTGTGACGCCATGGGTCGTTTGACGATACAAGCTTCAATTTTCGATGTCACTTGTTTAGGTTCGCTGACACTTGCAACGTAGCACTACTTTGCACAATTTTAATTTCTGCACACACCACTTTAACCGCGAGTATTGCGATCGAAACTTCCTTTTCACTACACTTTTTTTTTTTCTTCGCATTAACCCCTTTTACCTATTGTACTGAGATTCATTCCCCTCAATACTTCTGGTCAATGCACTAATTTGTAAGTCACGGGACTTGGCATGAAATACAAAATACATCACATACAATGGAATAACATATAATACATACAATACATTGTTTTCATTAACTACAGGAAAAAACTATCGACTAAAATTGAAAAAATTTTTGACCACTCATAGTGGCTTCTTCGTCTTGGATTTTACTGACACACACACACTCGCCTTTTTCCATTAATCTGTTAGAAGGAACAAGTCCTTTGTTTTCCTTCTTGAACTCGAGTATTTCCATTAATCTGTTAGAAGGAACAAGTCCTTTGTTTTCCTTCTTGAACTCGAGTATAAGTTAAGGTTTACCTCCGTTACGTATTCTTCATACGCAACGACATGCATCAGCATGCAGAGAATACACCTGTAGTCGCTCCACTGAAGCTTGGGAAGGGAATTTTCTACCTTCTACTTAGGGTAGTGGCAACGACTACGTGTATGCTACGGTTTTTTGCGTATAAAATCTGAAAATGCACGAAATAATCATTTATATGCAGCATAACCCTAATATGTACAGTGTTTTGTGCTTAAGCACGTTCTGGTGTGCTTGTAAATCATTACCTCTAATAAAATTTCCTACATTAACATAGACATATAAACATCCAATCTTGAAGTTCAGGGTCTAGCTACTATTAATATGTACAGTGTTTCATAATAGCGGCACGCCCTTGTGTGCGTGTATCATTTTCAATTAAAGTGCGCTAATAGGCGTCTTGTGTTATCATGGGAGAAAAAATACAGACATTTTAATGCATTGGTTGTCATGAAAATCTATGTACACGAATAATCACACTTTCATAGCTTCAGTGCAGCATGAAATTCTGTATGACTTTTTTTTTTTCATAGTTTATTTTATAGACGATTCCCTTGCTTACAGGTCGTCGATCACACTACTTACCTGTTTCTCGTATAGCGGCGACATCATTTTCATTCTTTGTGACTGTAAATTGTTATATGTGTGAAAGATATAATTTTGACATGATTTTTCCTTTCATGTTTCAAGTGGGTAAAGTAATTCATACCTTCCTTTAGCATACATGAGTGAAGCATCGCTAATGTTGCACTTTGTATCAGGTTTTTCGCATTTTCTCGTAAAGTCGTAGAGTCTTACGGTTTTAATTAAGTTGTTTCTTGACGTTAGGTATACCTGTTTATACGCGGTTGTCTTAGAGTTTAATTTTCCTTAAACACTTCTATGTTGTTTAGGTTCCGTACCTGTACAGAGCTTCTTTCGCCTTTCACACATTCATACATACGTTTATACACAAAAAAATATCTACCACTATAATATACACTTTGCTGGTGGGGCCCTTTTTCGGTACCCTGCACCATTCTTTCAATATTCCAAAATAATTCAGGGTGTGCTGAGCATCGTCCCTTATACTAATAATACTTACAACTAAATATTTCTTCTTACATACATAACTGCCTTACAGTCCATTAATGCGCAACATTCCCTATTTTCCTCCTTTACACTTTAGCTTTCGTACATGTACCCTCGTGTATAGCTTATATATCCTACAAAGTTGTTTGCTGAGTGCTTCAGGTGTTTCCTAACGTTAATGTGTGTCTCTCTCTCTATAAACCCTAGGTATTTGTTTTGAGAGCGATTCAGTTCATTACTCACGCTGCATAGGTCTGTTTATTATTACCCTATTTTAAAGCTTGTGTCACTCTTTTCCTTAGTCACAAAAATTCCCGCGTTTACCTTGTTGTTCATTCTGAAAATCGCTAGCTACTGTGTAATGTAAATGTATGCGTTATCTCTTTGATTTCCTCTTTGCTGCTTTTTCCCTATATGTAAATGTGTGCTGTTCTCGTGTACATAGCCTTTCTTCCGGTTATATATCTGCATTATTTATTTATTTATTTTTCTATTTTCTTTCTCCTTCCGTACAAGCTAAGATTTTACTCAGTATAATATAATATTACAATACCGTCCATGACCAGTATGTACTTGTATGTTCACTTTTATTACGTAATACCAGCTTATAATTAAATTTTCTAAGTTACTATTTACAAGACTTGTGTACCCTTTCCTTTCTTGTTTTTGAATGACTTTCGTCTCTGTGTCTCATAGTAAGAGTGGTCCCAAAACTTTTAAACTTTCCGCGCATGCGCGCTTACGTACCACGACTGGACTGTAGGTGCGGGGAAAACTCTGCATTGTTGGTGAACATTATTCGTGATAGCCACCATCGTGTAATAGTCACGTGGCACCTGGACTCGACCGCGCATGCGCCTTTGCGCTTTGTACACGCTCAGCTGATCGGACATGGAAGGGGGGAAGATTTCTCCCCGGCTCGCTGCCTACAGCGCGGCCAATGACCTCGTCTTGACATGCAGCTATCGCGTGCTCATGAGCTGAGCGTTGGATTGCAACTTCGACGTGTGGTTTGTTGCTCGTCTCAAGCGAACAAACTCTGACCTTCGCGCTAATTTGTCCTTGTTCCCCTCTCTTAAATAACTGAGTTAGACTACAAAAGTACCGTATGGTTTATTTTATAGTGTTAAAACTCACAGTAACACATGTTTCATTAGGTTTGGTTAAATATGCGTTTTTAAGCTGGCATATGCCCCCAGTTGTTCGCACGTTTCTTGGGTTAATGACAGCAATTTTACTATGTGATCCAAGGTTGTACAATTTCAATTTCACTAAAATAACATATAACCTTTAATGAAAAAATTCCTTGATGTCCTTGTGGGGGTATAACCGTTTCACCTTGCCCGTTCGTGTGTTACCTAACAGATAACATCCTGGGTGAGGTTTGTCTATTATAATGAAAGGGCCATCATACAACAACTGCCACTTTTTGTTTAATGCCTTAACTTTAGAAGATTTTGGGTGGGTACGTAATAGTACTTCCTGTCCAATGTTAAATTCTGTAACGTTTCCTATCTTTTTGTTGTTATTACAGCCTGCACGAGGTCACTTACCTTGTCCGGTGCTTTCATCTCTTCTTCACATAGATCATCTTCTACGGTCGCATCCTGATCATATCTTAAAAATAATTGTCTAAGATGTAATGTGTGCTTGTTTGTGCCCCCTGTTGTCAAATCGGTCGGCCGATGGGGGCTCATTACGACCGATTGTTGTTTACCGGGGGAGACAAAGGCGTTGTTTCAGTACTGTCCGTTACCTCTACAAAGTGTACTGAGTGATTATTCTGTCGCCAATTAGTTTCCGGACCGCTGCGTGCAACATTTTCTTGCGACCGGCCGTCGCTATTCCTCCTTGGTCTATCATTCCTATTACTGTAACTATTGTAATTTTCATTTGTGTGCCGCCTTTCATCACGCGAGCCTGACCAATCATTCACGTGATTTCTATCATTTCCATACCGGCGTGGACCGTAATCTGTACTATACCTTCGGTCTTCACGTCTCTGTGGCGCCGAATTCCTCCGATTCCCGTAATTCCAGGTTCCATTATTTGGCCTTGTCGCATACGGATGCCAACTGTGTGGGTTTTGTCCACTGCCATTAAAATGATATCCGTTACCGTTGTTTTGATTGGTTCCGGAATATTCATTCCGATTACTTGTGCTCGGCTCTTCTTCGTATATTAGATCAATTGAGTCAAGCACGGAAAGAAAGTAGTCAAGGTCGTTTTCCGGTATGGTTACCAATTTTTCGCGTAAATTCGCGGGTAGTCTGTTTTTCAGAATTTTGAGAACGTCTACGTGCGGTATTGGATTGTTCCAATAGCGCGTCTTATTCAAGTACTTTTCGAAATACTTTCTCAACCCGCCGTTTTTGAGGTTGAACGGTTGTGGGTTGAATACTTCACGGCGCAGTCTTTCTTGGACCCCAGCAGACCAATATTTCTCCAAGAAAGCCCGTTCAAATTGTTCGTAGGTGACGCACTGTTCAGCCATGTCTGTGGCCCACAAAAGTGCGTCGCCTTGTGTGAAGCCTACTACATATCTAATCTTCTGTGCCTCAGTCCAGTTTCTTGGTAAGACATTTTTAAATGCTCTTACGAATACGACTGGATGAGTTTTTCTGGATTCTGTGGAGAAAACTGGAAACTGTCTATGTTTCAACAGGCTCTCATCGACTAGAATCGTCGAGATGCAAGGCGACACACCTACTGCCTGTTGCAGCACCGCGTTTGGCGAATAGCCATTGTTTGCCTGTGCCGGTGCGTGCACATACGCCGGACTGGGCGCCTGATGTTCTGCGTTATTGACATCGTAATCTGGCACGGGCGTATAAGTGTCGCGCTGCCTGCTGCTTGACGTAGGCAATACATTTGAAACATTCAGTCTACCAGCAATTTCCTTGCGTATTCTGTCCTCGGCTACTTTGATTTCATTACCTAATTTTTCAAAAAGTTTTGTTTCCCGGTCAGTTATTGATTCATTTACATTACCGTTTTCTAAAGTTTCATTTATTTTGATAATGTCGGCGTTGATACGTCGAGTCTCCTGTTTCAGAAAACCGACTTCTTCGTTAACTTTATTAACTTGGTCAGGTATTTCTTCACATGCGGACTGTACTCTTGTTAAATTTAATTGAATAGCCTGTACGTTTTCATGTATTTCTTTTTGTACGGTTTGTGTTTGATTGTGTGTTTCTACTATTTCTGACAGTTCCTGTTCCTGTTTGTTTGTAAGATCTGACAATTTCTTTTCTAAATCATTTGCCAATACATTGTATACACTATTGACGGTTTTGATGACTTTGTCTTCGATCTTTTGATCGATTTCATTGGTGAGTTTATTTAAGCGTTGATCGAAATGTCTGTGCATGTTCGCCAGTTTTGTGTTCGTTGTGTTGTGACTGATCTTTAAATCAGATAATTGCTCGCTCACGTTTGACATCAGACTATATAATGCCTCAAGCGTAACTGACGAAGCTTGTGTGTTTGTATTTATGCCATTATTTGTTGCCATTGTTTCTCTGCCACGGTCTGATTGAATCGAAACCGGGCTAGGTTCACTGATTTCACGCGAAATATTTTCATCTGATCTGGTAATCGATGCTTCATCGACTGTGCACAAGGTTTCATTTGCAAGTGGTTCGTTATTGTTAATCCCTGTGGAGTGCAATTGAATTGTATTTACTTCTACATTATGTTGTGCTGAAAAACTAATTGCGTCATCATTTACGTCACTATTGTCAGAATCGGTGACGTGTCCATGAACATTTGTTAAATTAAAGTTCTCCGATTCCATTGTGAAGATATTATTTTTATCTGTACTTTACTGTTAATCTAAATCTTTAAATTCTCTCTCAGTTGAGTTAATAAAAATATCTCGCGATTGTTATTTGTTGCGCGTCGGAAATTTACAAGATGGCGCACTACGTCTTCTAATTCTGCGATTGTTGAACATAAAAAAGTAATTATCAAAGTGTAATTGTGTGTTGCCACAAACACTACCAGGATTTTAATATGGACGGAAAAGGTTCTGCTTTAAGTGGAGCTAAGCCAAGGTGCAGCCACTGCATGCGTTTGCGCTTTCCTACCTTAATTACGGCTGAGCTGCGTCACTCACGATTACGTTAGGTTTGTAAATCCTTGTCCTTGTTCCTTCTGGTTATTGTGCCATCCGTTTATACAGTTAATACTGTTTCACTTTATTCGTCATTTTCCATGTGCGTCATGCAACAGAGAAACAGTAATTAGTACAAGTACATTTGTAGCACAACAATGAAGTACTTACTCTTTGTTCCACCAGCACTGTCCCTGTCAGCGGTCGCCAGTGTGGCGAAATAAATAAAAAACATTTTACATTTTAAATTCCACGTCATTGTTGATTTAATCAGAGTTCTCACCTTAGACGTAGAATTAGTCCTTCTGCCACAATATTAATTCATTAGTCGCCATCGATGTTCTTCTCTTTGTTGACCGTGTGTACCATCATGAGTCGGCATCGGTTCACTTCACGAAGACGGTGGAAACCAAGGAATACAATGCTACGTTGCTTTAAATAATTTTCGTAACACTTCGATACTTTTCACTATTTTTTATTCACAACACAATAAGACTTGCTGTGCTGGTCGCACAAACCATAATTACCAACCACATGGCTGCCTTTCCGCACAGTCCAAAATCACGTCCATCCTCCACAAGGCAACAATCGAAAGTGTCCCTTAGCTCCTTGGAGTATCAAACAAAAGAGAAACCAATGTGAACTTTACAAAGATTATAATATACATGCCTCTCAATTTATCTTTGGCGCAGCTTTTAAGATATTGTATGTCTCTGCATAGGAATGTGTCATTACACACAGTGGATCACAGGCATTATTCTCGATTTGTGGAGGCCTTACACCAGTGACTTCAGAAGCAGGGCCACACTGTTTATTGCCAATATTTACAGGGTCTTGTTTCAGAGTGGGAGAGAAATAAAAACCAACCTGTGGCCAAACATGGTGATTATACAGAAAAGTGACAAATCATTTTTGAATGTTGTAGCTGTTATCCTATATATAAGACATTTACTTTTACTGCAAAAAATAAAAAAAAGGAGGCATTACTTTTCTGACTGACCCTCATACATACTTCACTCATTTTAAGTACTGAAGTAACTATAGTGTATCTGCTACAGCCTCGCACTTTCCTCTGTGTGTGTAGGAAAGGGGGGGGGGATTATTCAAGCAGAAAGAAACAAGTCACAACCCACTCAGAGACTTTTCAGGGGAAAAGCAGTGAATATAGCATACAAGTGTGATATGCACTTTTAAGAACAAAGAAGTAACTTAGGAACTAACAAACACAGGATTCAACAATGGCTGCTTTAATGGCACCACACAGTACTGTTTCTTAGTTAAGGCTGTCAGTTATTAAGTGAATATTAGTCATTCCTCCATTTCCAGTAGCTGCAACTGAAGGTGCCACATGACACTGAACATACCGTACTTTTACCTTTTCCGGAACTATATTTACTGATTTCATATTGAATATACAAGGTATAACTCACGGGCTTCTTTAATGTGGTTTCTTTGGCTTCTGGAGTCTTTGAAGGTATCCAAAAACTTGGTAGGTGTTTGTCACGTCCTTCTGTCATGTTGGACACTGACGGCTTGTCATTGTTTTTTGTATCTAGAAGAAAACGAAGAGAGAATATTTTTAACAAAGACTTAGCAACATAGTCACGAACTCTACTTCCAAGAGGGATTTTTTTGGGTGAGTTGACAGAATTTTTAACTGTTTGAAGTTCTATTCATCATGCAATAGAAATAGTTTAGCTGCATAAATGGGAATTAAGTCAGTAAAACATACAATTTAAACTTCTATTTGATTTGAATAGCATTCCATTCAGTTAACATTATACGAGGCAAAGACGATTGTCTTTTTACCAATCTCCAATACATACAACTCAAAGAAACAGAAGTTTAAAACAAAATTAAAGAAAAAGAAGAACAGAGTACTGAAATGCTAGTTTTAAGACTATGAATGATGTTTGATGGCAGCAAGAGAGAATAAATAATAGAAAGAAAAATTCAGCTGTTAAAGTACAGAATGGAATAAAATATCTCACTAAACCAGATTCAGCTCACAAAAGCTTCAGTCCAAAAAGCGAACCACATTCAAAGATATCAATGAGCAAAAGAGGAAACAAAGAAAACAAATATGGGAGAGAGGAGGTGGGGGGAGAGAGGGAGGGGGGGAGGGGAGATAGACAGAGAGAGAGAGAGAGAGAGAGAGAGAGAGAGAGAGAGAGAGAGAGAGAGAGAGAGAGAGAGAAAATCAGGGAGGACGAGGACAAAATGTGGGTAACGATTATGTAATGAGGTAATACTGAAAAGAGGAAAAGTGAATATTTCAAAAATTTAAGGAAATTATCAGCAAGTATAACTTAATCATGCAGCACAATACCTTACAAGATATGCAGGGGAGGTAAATGTGAACAAAATGCAGGTGTCAGTTAAATATCAGTTGGTATAGACAGGGCCAGTTTCAAGTTACCACAAGAAATGCTATCAAAGGGAACTCAAGCTCCATGGGGTTCCACCACGATGCCTTTCAAAATTTGTAATTACTTAACGAACAGTCTGGTTTCCTGCTAAAAGAAAAAAAAATATCTTCAAATTTAGAATGTTAATGGGCTGCATTCACATTTCCTGCTGTCAAGAACACATTCATTGTTAATTCCACTTTTTCTTAAACCAGACAGCTTTGGGGAATGACACAGCCATCATTCTTCACATGAACTAATGACAATGCAGATTTCCATTTCTCTCCCAGTCGCCAGTGGTGTGTGTGGAAATACCAAAAACGTTTGATGTCACTGACCAGCTTGGTACGCCTTTTTTTCTACAATGCTAGACAAAGTGCCATTTGTAGGCCAAAACTGACAGGGAGCCCACAGCGATACACCTCAATCATCGCCAAGTGGCAAGTGGTTTGGAATTCCCACTACTAAGCCACAGACCAGGTGAGGTTGTGTAAAAGGTCCTAATGTTTTCGGTATCTTGGCTCAGTCAGGCATAAACCACAAAGACAATCTCTGTTGGGTGTTATACAAACCTCTTAACTGTTTTATGCAAGATTGTAGAGTGGATCATAAGCACTCCTCAGGCGCCAAAAATAGAAAATGTAGTTGCCACATCCTAAAAGAGCAGACGTGGTAAAAGGGTTCATTAAATAAATTTTTAAATCGAACGAACAATGTTTCTGCGAAAGCAAAGTGTGATGTGAAAGAATGTAGCATTAATAAAGTTTCATCAGTTGATAATGCCGAACAATCATATGTTTGTGGAAGCAGGAACTAATGGCTGATTTAACTATTCAACTAGCAGAGATAGCTTGTAATAGTGTTACTGCGGAACGAAATGCAACAGGTCAACTTCACCAAGAAGAAAGAAATTCATCTAAGGAAAATAATGGCCTTCAAGTTGTCGATGATCTTAAGAATCCAGAAATCTAACCTGATATTATAAATGATAATAATTGATAATAAGAGCAATTAAGGAAGGTGGATAATGAGACAAGAAGGTGTTTTACTGTTTTTCATTGCTTCCGTCATCTTTCAAACGACAAAAAATTAAGTGAGTGCTCTATATTTTCGAACAAAAGATACTATGTACCGATCTTGTTCAAGCTGTTGGAGTGCTAGCTCTCTCTCACAAGAAATGGTTTAATAGATTGGCAAAGCTTGTCAAAAAGTCTCTCTAAACATGAACTGTGCTGAAACCATATTATTGAAAAGTGCAAGTGGAAAGAGCTTTCATAGGCAACTAAAAACTAAAAATTAATGGATTAGGAAGATGAAGATCAAACTGATCAGGAAGAAAAGAGATAGAGATCGGTTTTGTTAAGATTATTTTCCATAGTATGTTCCATTAAGAAGCAAGCATAAAATGTTGGGGAATCCAGGTAATAGAAACTTTTCAGGGCAAGTAAAATTTATGGGCAAGTTCAGTCTCACATTAAATGATCATATTAATCATGTGGCAAACTTGGAAGATAGGTAAGGGAATACAAAATGAAATCATTACTGTACTTTCTGATGAGATTGTACCAACCATGAAGAAACCATATTCAAAAATAAATATTATTCAATAATACTGGACTCTACACCAGATTTAAGCATGATTTTAAGAGTGGTAGATGTGTTTTCCAAACCAGTCATAATGGAATATCTTTTTGTTTTTGAAGTGACACAACTAAAAAAGGTCTTACAGAATTGTTGTTTCACTTACTACATAATCTTGATGTACCACTTGCACACTGTCAAGGACAATCTTATGACAACAGAAGCAACATGAAGGATAAGAAGAATGGTACTGAAGCTCTTATCATTGAAGAAAACCCAAGAGCTCATGACCTCCTTTGCTGTGCTTATAGTTTGAACTCTGTCGTTAGTGATGCAGTTAAATCATCTGTAATTGTGCTACATGTTTTTGGCATAGTTAGAAATTGTTCACATCATTTTCTATGTATATGAAGTGCGAGAAACACTCAAGAACCATGTAAACTCAACTCTGAGGCCACTGTGTGATAAAACATGGGGGCTATGATTGACAGTGTTCAGGTTTGAGATTGGAGCTTAATAATGTAATATTTACTTTAGCAGAGTTAAAGAACACTTACAAAAATGATTCAGTGTATGTCAGTGAAACGTGTAGTCTCTTTAAAGAGATCACAAAATTCATTTTTTCTTTGTGTGCTGTGATATGGCATTGTGTCCTTTGCCGTGCCAACAGAGTCAATAAAGCAGTACAGCAAGAAGGTATGCAATTAGACATGACAGCAAAATTAATAAAATCAGCAGTTAGTGTTACTGGAGATTATAGAACCAATGGTATTGAAATGGCAAAGAAAGAAGCAGAGGAACTGAAACTTCCTGGCAGATTAAAACTGTGTGCCCGACCGAGACTCGAACTCGGGACCTATGCCACTCACGGGCAACTGCTCTACCATCTGAGCTAAGCCATGTCTCTGCAATATCCTTTCTTTCAGGAGTGCTAGTTCTGCAAGGTTTGCAGGAGAGCTCCTGTAAAGTTTGGAAGGTAGGAGACGAGGTACTGGCAGAAGTAAAGCTGTGAGTACCGGGCGTGAGTCGTGCTTCGGTAGCTCAGATGGTAGAGCACTTGCCCGCGAAAGGCAAAGGTCCCGAGTTCGAGTCTCGGTCGGGCACACAGTTTTAATCTGCCAGGAAGTTTCATATCAGCGCACACTCCGCTGCAGAGTGAAAATCTCATTCTGGAAACATCCCCCAGGCTGTGGCTAAGCCATGTCTCTGCAATATCCTTTCTTTCAGGAGTGCTAGTTCTGCAAGGTTCGCAGGAGAGCTCCTGTAAAGTTTGGAAGGTAGGAGACGAGGTACTGGCAGAAGTAAAGCTGTGAGTACCGGGCGTGAGTCATGCTTCGGTAGCTCAGATGGTAGAGCACTTGCCCGCGAAAGGCAAAGGTCCCGAGTTCGAGTCTCGGTCAGGCACACAGTTTTAATCTGCCAGGAAGTTTCATATCAGCGCACACTCCGCTGCAGAGTGAAAATCTCATTCTGGAAACATCCCCCAGGCTGTGGCTAAGCCGTGTCTCTGCAATATCCTTTCTTTCAGGAGTGCTAGTTCTGCAAGGTTCGCAGGAGAGCTCCTGTAAAGTTTGGAAGGTAGGAGACGAGGTACTGGCAGAAGTAAAGCTGTGAGTACCGGGCGTGAGTCGTGCTTCGGTAGCTCAGATGGTAGAGCACTTGCCCGCGAAAGGCAAAGGTCCCGAGTTCGAGTCTCGGTCGGGCACACAGTTTTAATCTGCCAGGAAGTGTCATATCAGCGCACACTCCGCTGCAGAGTGAAAATCTCATTCAGCAGAGGAACTGGTTGCAGCTATAGGAAATGATGCCAATTTAACAGAATCCAGATGAGCAACTATTAAAAGACAGTTTGTTGCAAAAGTAAGAGTGAACACATTCCAAGGGAAGAGAATTGATTGAGGGTAAACTTCACCTATGATGTAGTAGCCATGTTCAGTGTTATTTGTGACATGAAGAACGTGCCAACAAAGAAATACAATCTCAACAGACGATGCAGAAATTTCACAGGTGTTCTGGGACATCCTAATATGCTGTCAGGAGACAAAAATTTGCAGGATCTTGGCAATTAAATAGAACTGTGGTATGCTATGCTTCCACAAACTGCCAACACATGTTTAGGAGTACTTCAGTACATCTTCAAAAAGAACTTCTGAGATGTTTTACCAAATGTTACGATTATGTTAAGAATATCTTTGTGCATGTCAGTGTCTGCAGCCTTTGCAAAATGTAAAGATCATTAAAAGATCATAAAAACTATCTAAAATCTTCAATAAGCAACAAGTGGCTATGAGGTCTTGACACAATATCAGTGGAAAGGCAACTGTGCATTTGCTTGACACGGCGAAGTTGGTGAAGTTCTTCACAGCTCAAAAAGGTAGGATGGTGGAAAATAAGTGAGTAACTGTTTAAAATTATGTTTGTACAATGTGATAGACTTTCCTCATTTTAGTTACCATTACAAAGAATCTATTAAATTAATGCCTACTCTTGCATGATTATAACAGTGCATGTAAAAGATATTACTGCCTGGTCAGCTGGGGTTCACTCGGAACTATTTTGAACTTTTACTAATGTGTGTTAAATAGCAATTAAGGATCATGAAAACAAAATTTAAGAATGAATATAAATGAAGTTTATTTCTATGACAGCTCTCACCAGCTGCTTGTCTAGGTTGTACAAAAATAACTTAATCATGAAACCTACTGCTGAACCAGCCACCTTTTGCTTCTCAAAAAATGAAAATTAAAATTAAATGCTCAGTCATTACTGCCATTTCAATATCTTTAGTAATCTTAGTTCCCCCAATTTATATGAAATATCAAGCTGTTCCAACCCACCCACTACTATGGCTCAGTCTGGTTAAATGGAAAAGAAAGAAAAGAGAAAGCACACATTCTAATATGTATAGGAATTGGATACACATCCAGATCTGCTTCTCCCTCTTCTCTGACTACCTTCTCCTCCTTACCCCCCTCTCTCTGTTCATCACTTCCCCCTCCCTCTGTCCATTACCTCCTCCCCCCTCTCTCCATCTTCTCCTTCGCTCCTGTCTGTCCACCTCTCCCTTTCCACTTTCTACCCCCCCCCCCCCCCCCACACAGAGAGAGAGAGAGAGAGAGAGAGAGAGAGAGAGACTGTATATAAATATATAGCCTATGCCCGACCAAATGTTCATTAGAGTACTGTATAAAAACTTACAGTAAATCGGTCAAGAAATTTTCAAGATTTTTGGTGATAACATTTCCCTTTCATATATTAAATACATGTTTACGTATTGCATATATTACAAAAGACACGTATAAAAACGTGCATGTGTGAACACAATGTTGTGACATCATTTCAAAGCAATCAGTGAGGAACTGCCAGAGAGATACGATTTTGTACCAACAAACATTTATATTTTTATTTCTATAGAAGATTGTACATACTTTTTTTAAATATATTACTGAATCGCCATATACGTGCTTGCTGTTAAATTTTGGAGTTGAAGTAAAGCTCTGTATCACACATTATGATTAAGGACTTATTTTTCAAGAATGCAACAACTACTTCATAACATAATGTGGCACAGAGGGGACTTTTCCAAATGTGAAAACTGTTTAGACAGATGCAAGAACATGCTTTATGAAACAATTGGAAAAAATATTTAGTAATTTACTAAAACAGACACAACTAAATCAATACAGAATTTGTTTAGTATTACTGTAATGTCTAATAAATTGTTAAATTCCTGTTTCTTCCAGCCCTACTTTGTGTTGGTTTTAGGTACAGGTTCATTCATATATCCATATATTTGTGGTTCTTATTTGCCTTGTTTTAGTGCATATTTTAATGCATAAATGCACGCCTTCAATGCAGTAAACCCAACTGGCAATCTAGCTGGGGCAGCAGCACCATCCTATCTACATCCAAGATGGGGGCTGGGGAACAGAGATATTATGTACGGGTCAACTCACTTAGGTCTTCGTACTCTGCCATCAACACTTTTATTGAAATTCACGCATGTCTCCAATAAACACTGGTAAAGTTTAACATTTGTCAAAGCAATACTGGTTGAGAAATAGTCACTTGTTCGACTAAATACGTGACTTTGCGTAGAGTTAGCATGAATTTCTGGTGGACGTCTTGTACAACTCTATGTTTTCTCTTAACAGTAATAATAAAAATAATATTACAATACTATTCAGTCAGAAAATTTTGGACAAAATCACTATTAAAAAAAACAACTTGGCATGTATAACACTACAACAGAATGTTCTCAAAATAAAGTTTCATTAATGTACCTCTTTCCAGTACTGAACAAATGAAGGTCAAATTTGAAGATTTTACTACAGGACTCATTACAAAGACTACGATTTTAAACGGCAAAAAGTTTATTTGATTATCCAACATGGCTAACAATGTGAGGCAATTTGAATCAAAGTTGGGCATGAAAACTGCAACATGAAAAAAACCACAGAAGTTGCTACAGATTCTTATATCTCATAGCTTAAACATATGCTCGACATTAAACTTAATACATGATCGGTCAGAAGCAGAAGGATGTGGAATGCAAAATTTCATTTACCTACTATTTTTCAATAACCTACGAATTAACAGAAAAAGACAAGTTTTGTGAGAAGTTGAAAAAAGGGACACACACACACACACACACACACACACACACACACACACCTCCACCCAGACACTAGATTTAATTTTAAACATAAGCTGACAATGCTACATAAATTGAAGCAAGCTAGCCAGAAAAATCGCAACGCGAATGAAGTTTTAACTTTGCCTTCTGATGGCTTGTTGATTAAAGCCATGATAAATAGGAAACGTTGGACAAAACAACTTAGTAATGTAACGTTTCTCAGTAAAAACATCATTCACAAACTGCCCCGAAAATTTCTACAAAATTGGTTCAACCTTGATTTTTTTCATAAAAAATAGAAAAATCTATTTTCCATAATTGACTTCAAGCAAAACACATTCGGAAAGAGCATGTGTTGAAGCATTCACAAAATGATGTTCGATTTTCCAACATTTAGTAACAAAACCTGAAAATGACTGACAAATTTGAAGGAATGCACCATGGCAACAGGCTGTTGTCCATATTTAGTTGCATGTGGTTTTTACTTTTAAATTGAAAATTAATATCCCACTATATTGCAGTCGCCCATCATGACATTGTCACTACTGGTTCATTCAATAGGGATCACTCCCAATTGTTGTGCACTCCCAGCTATGGGATGGGGTTCTTCTTTCACTTTCCCAAGCCTGCAATTTGACTTCATAATTTAGTTTCCAAAGCCGGATCTGCTCACAAAGGCATTTGCTAAGTGCCTTACCTCCTATTCTGAATAGGCACAGCATAAAGACTGTCACAAATAAAGCTTTTGGTCATTAAGCCCTTTGTCAACAATAGACGCGCGCGCGCGCCCACGCGCGCGCGCACACACACACACACACACACACACACACACACACACACACACACACACACACACACACACACAAATGCAACTCACAACGTGACTAATGAAGTTAATCACTGTCCTCAGCCATCCAGCCCTTCCCTGTTCCCATTCCAGCACTATATAGCCGTCATTCCACCATCACACTCAGTCTTTTTACTTCTCTCCTTTGCCACCACTTCCCACCCTATCTCTACCCTGCCCTCCGTGTAACCTGCAGCACTTTACTTCAGCACTTCACTGTCCGCCATTCCCACCATACTGTCCCTCCCCCTCCCCATCCCAGCTTCCTCCCTACCCCCACCCAGCCGCCACTCCCATCATGCACTGGTGCAGCTACTTGCAGTGAGGTTTCAGTTGGCTGAGACTGCAGTCGTGTGTGTGTGAGTTGCATTTGTGCACACGTGTGTGTGTGTTGTTGACTAAGGCCTTAATGGCTGAAAGTTTTATTTGTGACAGTCATTTTGTTGTGCCTATCTGCGAATCAGCATCTCCCATATATGGTAACAACTTCTCTTTTCATAATACTGTTACATTCCATCCTGGATTTTCCATTGTTTTAGTTTTACCTCCTGTTCTCAAATCTGTTGGAGTATCTCCCATAGACGGCAAGCAAACAGTAATGTCAGTTTTGATTTTAATCTTCTCAACATTGTGGTTGACATTTTTCAAAATTTTTGAGCCACTTTCTGCTGTTCTTTTTGTAGAAAATGATGATACTCAAGGAACGCATGGGAACGAGGTCTTGTTTCATCAGTTTTTCTTCTGCTTGATATATTAACAATTTTGCAATGTTCGGAAGTTTTTAAAATCAAAACTGATAATACTTTCTGACTGCCACCTATGAGAGATACTCCTACAGATTTGAGAATTGGAGAAAAGGTACTTAGCAAATAACTTGTAATCAGACAGGTACCGCAACAAGGCTTTGGATCCTAAATTAAGAAACGAAATGACAGGCTTGGGTACCCAGATGAAGGAAGCCATCTGTGCCTAGTATTGCACAGTTATCGATCAATGTGGCGTCTATGGCGATGGGGTTTCTGGTTCATGTTCTGGAATTGGTAGTGACAAAGTCACCATGGATCAAAACAATATAGTGATATATTACTTGTGAATTAAAAAACAGAAATCACATGCAATGAAACATGGGCATGGGGTTGCTGCAATGTAGCCCGTTGCCTGCATTTTTGGCCTTTTTACAAAATCTTCAAGTTTAAACTTCATTTATTCAGAGTCGAAAAGTGGTACATGAATGATACTTTGTATTTGAGAATCTTGTGTTGTTAGTTCCACGTTCATCATACCTTCAGTCCCTAAAATATAAGAAGCCAAACTTTGAAATTTTTTGGATGTTGATTCTTTCTGGTGATTTTGTCTGAAATTTCCTGAATAAATATGGCTCATAAAATTAATGTCATTATTTTTCTTACGAGGACATGAAGTTGTACAAGATGGCCAAATTTCATTTCTTTTGGCAAATTATTGTTCCACACATAACACCTCAAAGTCATCAGAAATTCATGCTAGCTCTGCACAAATTCACACAAGGAATCAAACAAGCAACTATATCTCGAACAGTATTGTTTCAATAAAAGTTAAACTTCACCTGTGTTCACTAGGGACATGTGCTACTGTGCACATACAATTTCACCAAAAAACGTGAGGGTGAGCAGGAAACCTCTGAAGATAGAAAGTTGAGATTAGGAGAGGGTGTTATTTTATACAGTAGGCATCATTTAATTAGGGATTTGTTGAAATCTCACCCCTAAAGGGGTGCAATGTGGGATGAAAGGTTTTTCGGAAACATGTTATGATTAAGAGTATTTTGAAGCTAGAACTACGAAAAATAGTATTTGGTTTCTCAGTCACAAATAAGAAAAATACATCAATCAGTATTTTTTGAAATTCAACCCCTAAGGGGTAAAATTGTGGCCAATTTTTTTAAATAAATCTTTCTAAGAAATCTGTATTTGGCTTTTCAGTTAGAAATTAAAAAAAAAAATTGTTTCTGTGTTCTTGAAAATATGTGTTTCAGTGTTTTTTAAAATATTTTGTTATTTTAAAACATTTCTAAAACTAAATCTATGAAAATTGGTATTTTACTTCTAAAGAAATGTATGTTAGGGAATGAAAGTTTCTATGGATATATTACCACAGGAGCTCATAAAGCAGGATTAACAAAGATGTCCAACTACAGCTATTTGGGGGAGACCATGCTCATGTGACCTTCATCAGTGTGAAAAGTTTAGATGAGTTTACAATTTGTGAACAACACCAAAATTTTGTTAAAAAAGAAAAAAAATGTGCACACCACACCATTTACATAAGTAAAGCAACTGGCACTTAGCTAGTCATGTATAATCACGAAAATCATAGAAAATGTGAATAAAATTAAATTAAATGCTACTAAAAAATGCGGACAGGGGGGACCAAATTCCTTAAACTAGCCCTGAGTAGGCCTATGCCTGAGTAATTTTTAGGGCAATTTTCACACTTGCCAAATAACAGGATGGTTTGTTATCTCTGTCCCATAAAGCACAATGCACAAACCATTATAAATGGTTACACACAATACACAATGAATGTCCATTTCACATAAAAAAAGGAATGGATGATTGCCGTACATTGGTGGATCTGTCACAAATAACCTTGAAGTTGAAGATGCCTTAACTTACTTTACAGGGATGATGTTGCAATAGAATGAGAAAGGGATGGAGAAAAAGCTTTGGAGTCACACTATACATAAAAAAACATTTATAAAATTAAGGAGTCAAGTATTTTGGGTAAGATTTATCAGGAGACAATACACAAAGCTGAGTTTCCAATACATGTCTTGCATATGTATGACTATCCACAGTACTTAGAGAGAGAGAGAGAGAGAGAGAGAGAGAGAGAGAGAGAGAGAGAGAGGCCCACTCATTCGCCTATTCAATTGATGCATTCTTCCAAATCCTGTTTGCATAAGAGATTTAAAATTTTGCAAAGGTTTTGGCTGTGTGGTAAACAAATAAAAAATCAGATCAAATCATAACTAAGGAAACATGTAATCATACAAGCTAGTAGCTGGCACACATACTACACTAAAAGGTAAGAAAAATGAATTCAATGCATATACTATCTCATGTACAGTGTGCCTGGTAGAGTGGGGAACAGCATATGTTGCCACATGTGTTTGATAGGCTAAGTCTCCATGCTTTACTGTGATATTTCATGGCATGCTCACCAAGAGGTTCTGGACGAGTCTGTTGTAGATAGTTTCACTTGTGGCCACTCATTCACAAAGTTTACATTGATATGTCTGCTAACAGGTTCTTACAAAAAGGACTGCTTCAAAACTGACTGTCAACAGCAAAACAGCAGCACCAATTTAAAGTAGTTTCTTGTGATCGGTGATAAGATCTCAGTTACTTCCCAGGTAATACAGACCCACAGTGTCTCAATTTTTCTAAGTCTTGGATGTGTCCATTTACTGTTTTGTTTCGTTTTAGGGCACAAAAACAGCTAGGGTCATATGCACCCATGACAGAACTATAGAACACGAAGACAAAGAGAGGAGTTAAAAATGACTACATGTTAATACAAATCTACAGAAGAGAAGACAGCTAAAAACTGGGACGTAGAGAAAAGTCTATAGAGAAATGGAGGTTGTGAACTAAAAATTAAATGTCCTTCGCCGTATTGCTAAGACAGATAAAAAGTAAAATGCGATTGACAGCCCACTTGTCGTACACTAAAACAACTGATAATTCAGAAGGCAAACACAACAGGTATGTAAGCAGTTAAAAAAGGGGCATTCCATTAGGAAATGGTGGGCCGTCAGAGGTTGAGTGCAATGAGTACAAAGTGGTGGGGGAGCACCATTTAACAATTGGTGATGACTAAAAAGACAGTGCCGAATATGCAAGCTAGCTCAAATGATATCCTCATGGCGAAAGGGCAGAGAGGAGGTTGTCTAAGCTGCCAGGAGGTGCTTAATAACCCAAATAACCCGGAGCTCGTTCCCATGAAGGGAGGACCAGTGGTGATGCCAAAGTGACGTCATTGGCTGTCAGATGGAAACAAAGAGATAATCGGAGGGAATGTAAGAACAAGTGGGCTGAGCGTCAGCAGTCTCATTTCCTGGCAAACTGACATGACCGGGAAACCACATAAACATCACAGTGGCTCCATCAACAGTGAGCAAGTGACAGATTTTCTGGATCTGTTGCACTAAGGGATGGACGGTGTGCAGCACACAGAGGCTTTGAAGGGCTCTGAGAGAATCAGAGCAGATAACGCAATTGGACAGCCTGTGTCGCCAAATGTACTGCACGGCCTGATACAGGACGAAAAGCTCTGCAGTAAACAGTAGTATTCCAGCAGCCAATACCGAAAAATGTTGGTACCAATGACGAAGGCACATCAAACACCACGGTCAGTCCAAAAACCACACAAAGGTACTATCGTGAAGTTCCATGGGAAGGTCACGAAACATACAGTGATAGAGCGAAGCTCGAGTAGTGGCCTTAGGAAGAGAATGACGGCTAATGTCAACATGAACCACTGCATGAAACCAAGGTGGTGAAGGGTTTACACCCACAGCGAAAGTTGCAGGTAGTGTGAAGTCAAGTTGCTGTAGCAAGAGCTGAACGTGAACCCCAGGACGTAACAGAGAAGAGGGATGCACCCCAAAGTGGGGATCAGAGTCATCGAATAAGGAGGCATAGGATGGGTGGCCATGAATGGCAGACAGAAGGCATGCATATCTGCTGAGGAGAAAGTTACAGCGGTAGTTCAGCAGCTTCTGCATACAGACTCTCTACTGGGCTAGTGTAAAAGGCGCCAGTGGCCGAATGGATGCCATGGTGGTGAATAGTACTGAGAAGGAGTAAGAGGGACGGATGTGCAGATGCAGAAACAAAAGACCCACAGTCAAGTTTCGAACGGACAAAGGACCAGTACAAACGGAGGAGAGTGGTTCAAACTGCTCCCCGGGAAGTATCACAGAGGACACGTAGGACACTGAGGAACCACATACATCAGGCCACCACGTAAGACACGTGAGAGGACCAAGAAAGTTACCTATTGAGCATGAGCCCCAATTTCGTAGTTTCAACAAACAGAAGAGCAACAGGTCCAAGATGTAAGTGGAAGAGATCAATTGCACCACCATAAATTCATACAAATGGTTTTTGTCAATGTAAAAATGAAAGCCACCATCGATGCTCTACGAGTAAAGATGACTGAAACAACACTGAGGACGCCGCTCAAAGAGACAGGTATATGGACAACTGCAGTAGATGGCAAAATTGTCAGCAAAAAAGCAGCCGGAGACATCCGTTGGGAGACAAGCCGTTTATAGGGTTAATGGCGTAGCAAAGACGACGACGCTCAGGACAGAATCCTGCAGCACATCGTTTTAATGGATAGAAGTGTCTGACAAGGCAGAGCCCACACATACCTTGAAAACTCTTTTAAAAATTCCCGAAGGAATAGAGGCACGCAGTCACGGAAGCCCCACATGCAGAAAGTACGGAGGATACCAGTCCTCCAGCAGGTGTCATAGGCTTTCTCCAAACTGAAGAACATGGCCACAGTCTGGGATTTCCACAGAAAATCACTCTTAACACAGGTGGACAAAGTGAAGAGGTGGTCAACTGCAGAATGGCGCACACTGTGCAATGGTTAGTAAATTGTGAGAGTCAAGCCACCATGTTAACCTGGCATGAATCATATGTTCCATCCCCTTGCAAACACAGCTGGTGAGAGAAATGGGGTGATAGCTAGAAGGAAGGTGTTTGTGCTTACCAGGCTTAGGTATGAGTATGACAGTGGCTTCACACCAGCATCTGGGAAATGCGCCCTCTGCCCCGATGTGGTTGTACATACGAAGGAGTGCTGGCCCACAAGAGAAAGGTGTTGCAACATCTGAATGTGAACATCATCTGGCCCTGTTGTGGATGATAAGGATGAAGTGAGAGTGTGATCTAGCTCCCTCATAGTAAAGGTGGCATTGTAGTACTCATTATTCTGGGAAGAAAAGGGTATCACTCGAGCCTCCTCCACTCATTTCCAATGGAGAAAGGCAGGGTGATAGTGGAAGGAGCTCAAAATCTTCACAAAATGGTGACCCGAGGTGTTGGAGATAGAAATAGGGTCCACTATGACATCATCTGCTACTGTCAGGCCAAAAATTGGGGAATGGACCTTGGTCCCGGAGAGCTGTTGCAGATTGGCCCACATGACAGAAGAGGGAGTGGAACTGTTAAAAGAACTAACTAGTAAAGGAAATCCAGCTACCTTTTTTGCTATCCTGAAGAATGCGACAATATTGTGCACACAACCGTTTATAATGAATGCAATTTGCTGTTTTGACAGTTACAAACGTGGAGAGCACATCTTTGCATGCGAACGATGTCTTAGCATGCCTCAGTCCACCAAGTGACTGGGACACGGCACAGTAAGGAAGAAGTGCAAGGAATGGAATGTCCTGCAATGGTAAGGATAACATTTGCAAAATATTCCACCACATCATCGCATTCATTTACTTTGTCAGACCAGAGTATAATACTGGCAAATCCACATTGGTAGCATAAAAAATTATTGATTTCTGCTTTGGGTGGTTTTTATGGATTTCATGGCAGTTTTACAATAGGAAATAAACTCACAAACCTAAAACCTGGACTCAAAACCCATAAACCCTGATGTTCCCATGTACATTGACAGCCAAGTCTTTTCCATGGTCTGTCCTACAATGGCCGGTAATTTACACAGTTAATATTGACATTCACCATAAGAACTAGTTCGGTATTATTTTTATGTAATTCATTTTTAGTGTTATTCAGTATACAGTAGTCATTTTCTTCTACTTCACACAGTGTTGTAACACATTTTCACTTTTCTATAGTCCATTTTAATTCACTTGCTACATATCACACTACGAGCTACAACGATTAACTCAATTTATGAAGAATTATTCTCTTATACTGTGGGATTAAAATGCCTGAAGCAGAACAATAGACTCAGCAATTGCTGCAAAGCTTTAATCTGATATATTTCAGATAAAAATCTCAAAAGAAAACTACAAGCATTTTCTATTTCTGAATAAATACAGGGCGAGTCAGGAGGAAAGATACATGTTTTGAGGGCACATAGTATTAATGATTCTGAACAAAGAACTTCATATGGATGTATGCCCTATTCCAAATGGTTTCCGAGATAGAATACATGTAATATCACTTTTGTACGTTTTTCTTGAATAACTCGAAAACAGCACCCTCCAACAAAAACGTGTCACAGTACAAAATTAAACTATATCAAATTTCCTACAAAAAGGTCCTATTCATTTTTTTCTCTAGAACTAATAGTATGTGCAAAGAGAGTGCGAGAATGTTGAAAAACTCGCACGACGTGCATTAGCTGTAGCTTATGTAGTTTTTGTAGGCCAATTTCACGTAGCATATTGAGATAGCAAGTTGAGACAAACAGTTTGATACGGGACACTTGTGGTCTATCAGGTTGGGAAACTACCTCAAATTGCCCTACAAAAACAAACTACCTAAGCTACAGCACATGTGCGTCAAACGAGTTTTTCAACATTTTCACACTCTCTTCAGACAAACCATTAGTTCTAGAGAAAAAAATGAATAGGACCTTTTTTTGTTGGAAATCTAATACAGTTTAATTTTGTACTGAGAAAAGTTTTTGCTGGAGGGTGCTGTTTTCGAGTTATTCAAGAAAAACATACAAAAGTGATATTAAATGTGATCTATCTTGGAAACCATTCGGAATAGGGCAAATGACCATATGAAGTTTTTTGTTCAGAATCACTATACTATCACCTCTCAAAGATGTGTACCTTTCCTCCTGAGTCACCCTGTATAATAAAAGCACATCAACAGCAATATTAGTAGGCTACACATAATTTAATGAACTGGGGAAAAAGTTATTGTTACCAGATTTGAATGCAGTCACTGGTGTGCTGACTATATTCTTCTCAGTTTTTATGAAACTATTAAGTTTCGAATCTTTCTCTGCTGCTGCAATTTCTGCTAATTCAGTCTGAAACAAGGGAAACAAAATGAGGTATAATCAAAACTCCAGAGGAGGATAGTTTTAAATGTCGCTACTGACATTTTATGCAATTTTGTACATCTTTCTTACACAGGCTAATTCAGGCCAGACCAAAGTTCAAAATGCAGTACACATGTAGCCAATTTTATTATAGCCCCCCTCCAAGTATCCTGATCAGCAATTCTTTGTAACCACACAAATCCAACCAGGCACAATGGAGTCACACTGCCTGGAGCTAGACTAAAGAATTTCTGATGTAACAACAGTGTTCTTCCAGCCATTTACAAATACTTCTATAGTCGAGACAATGAAGGAAGGTTCCCCGACAGCTCAGAAACGACTGTGGGCAAAAACAGTAGCCATCTACAGAGTTATGACAACACTGAGATATTGCCAATGACACGTTTACAAAATCGCTTTACATTATTGATTGAGGCAGACCCATAAAGACGTTACGCACGGCCCACTGCAATTGTCAAGGATCAATTTATGCCAACTGAACTATAGCAAAGTAACAAGGTACATTATCTTGCCAATCAGTTTCATTTGCCTTCAGAGAAGCAATAATTGCGAACCAATAACCTGGATCTCTGAGAAGGAATGCATCACCAGATCAGTCAAAATGCCTACCTGATGATTTAATGGTTCCAGTGAATTCCATAAAAACATTCCCCATACAACAAAACTGCCCTCACTGCCTTCTGCTGTGCTAACAATGATTGCAGAACATGGTTTCTTTTAAATTTATTGCATAAAAAGCATAATTAATCATACAAACAAGAAATCAGAACATGTAACTTATAAGAGGAGGTTACCTACTGCCAACTAGCATTCAGTCCAATTTTTATAACGTCCAGCAATTTGAAGCATTTCTATTTGAGGTACAGTCATTACAAGGGTCTGACAACTAATGATAAAATTTTCTGAAGACTTTGGTAAATGGCTTCTTTTACTCATGACACTCATGATAGCAGAGAGCACAATGCATTTCTTGTAGTATGACAGCAATGAAGTAACCTACTGCACCAGTGAAGATCAACTGGCATACATCACGCACTGTGCATTGTAGATGTTGCATAGGAGGTGGGGTCATAATGATATGACTTAACACTTTGGGTCCTGAGCCATTCCGCGTGGGTGTCTACCATAAAGCCTGGCTGATTTTAACGTACTTTAAACTACTATAACTCATGAAAGGTTTCAGTTATAGCAATAAAATTACTCTTATTGAAAGACCTAGACTTTCTTGTTTAAAACCATATAAAATACCTTT
This sequence comes from Schistocerca serialis cubense, assembly GCF_023864345.2. Classification (NCBI taxonomy): domain Eukaryota; kingdom Metazoa; phylum Arthropoda; class Insecta; order Orthoptera; family Acrididae; genus Schistocerca; species Schistocerca serialis. Next base: position 608,435,041 of record NC_064642.1, read on the forward strand.
CTCTTGAATTAATACATACTTTTGACAAGCGTTATTATTATAAGATTGTTTTTGAAAAAAGGAAAAATTGGTCAAAGGTATATTCACTGTATTTTCTAGAAGGAATTTTTTTTATTTTACACAGAAATTGTAATTATGATGGATACAGTATGTCTTATCTACAGTAACTTCCTGTAACTATTTTAGGATGCTATTTTGCTCTTTGTGTGGTAAATTTTGAAGCACGGCATTTTGTACAATGCTACTTTACATTCACTACACTGGTAGCTTGTGTCTTTTCGCCACACTTTTCCAGTCAGTTTTTTTCCTCTCAGAGAACACACTACACACTGTTTTTGTTTCTGTTTCTTACCTACTTCTGTCTCAATCTTTTCCAGGAAATGATTTCCAGTTGATAGCCTTGAGAGTCCACATGGACCAGGTCGGGGTTCAAGATCTTTGCTTTGTGCAAGATCTGCACAGATAACTGTCATGAAGTGAGATGTTATGAGGTGTTTTCCAGTAACCTTGTTATATAATATGCAGGACTTTACAATCACCACTAGTATAACATGGAATGCCAACTTTCTCCACCACTTCACAGTTCGATGTTCAAATGCGCCGTATGACAATCGCTGATCTGATAAGTCAACATCAAACTTGTTTTTAGTGTAGTCCACTTCACAGGCTGGCTTTGACTTCTCTCTTCCTCTCTGATCAGTGAAAGTGACCATCTCAGCAGTGTGCCTTGTACTTATCATATGCACATTTCTTTTGTCCTTCCAACACAGTGCTAACATATTTCCATTATGCCTGAAAATAAGTTCACCTCGCTGAAGGTTCGGATCTTTTATAGCACGTGGCAATCCCTGCCGAGATTTTCTTGTTGTTCCCACAAGAGCAGTTTTTGCAGCAATCCCTGCCGAGATTTTCTTGTTGTTCCCACAAGAGCAGTTTTTGCAGCTTCCAGTTCTGAAGCAAGTATTGGACTTGTGTAGAATCTGTTCGTAAACAAAGTGTAGCCTTTTCCTGACAGATTTGCAAGCAATGTCTTTACCAGAGTCACTGTGTCAGACCTTTCACCTGCGTAAACAGAGAAATTCCAGATGTAACCTGTGTCAGATTCGGATAACATGTACAGTTTGATACCATATTTATTTGGTTTTTGTGGCATGTAGTGTTTGAAATACACACGACCTCAAAATTTACACATGCCTTCATCTATTGTAATTTTTTGAGATGGTGTATACGCACGCTGGAAATTAGCACACACATTATCTAGGAGGGGTCTCACCTTGTGCAGTGGATCATAGCCAGTTTCTCCTTTCCTCTTAGCTAAGGAATTATCACTAATGTGGAAGTTTCTCAAAATAGAAAGAAATCTGTCACGGCTCAAGATGTTTGGACAGAAATTACATGACACCACAGGGTTCTTGGACCAGTGCTCTCGTATATGTGGCCTCACACTTACACACATATGGACTACAATTGCCAGAAACTTCCTTATTTCCATAAGTGTAACTCCTTTCCACTTTGACAATGAGCAGGTGGGTGAAAGGGAATTTGTGCTTCGTAATTTCCTGATACATTGTTGAGCATACAGATTAGTTTGTTCCTTTATATGTTTCATGATACTGTCTGTGAGGAAATATGAGAAAAATTCTATAGGTGCACTGTTCTGGTCTAAACTGACAACATTGCATATTCCGGATTGTCCTGAGAATAGATCGATGTCTGGTGTCTGGTGCACGATCAGTAGTCGTCCAACCTTCCTCAGAATCGGTGCGGCGCGCAGGTCTCGGCTTCCCCCTCGCCATCAGTCTCACTCGTTCTTCAGGCACAATATCGACGGGATTACTTGCTGCTGAAGTGCTTGGACACCTGCTCTCCTCTTCTGAATCTATCAGAAGAGTAGTATTTGCAAATAAAATCATAATTACGTACTGAGAGTTTTTTCAGTGAAAATCTGAACAAAAATTATACATGTTTTGTTGTCAGAATTCTTTACCTGAACTGCCAGAAACTTCTTCTTGAACATAGTCCACATCATCATCAGAGTCATCTACAGTATCTTCCTCCGACAAATCAACGTCACTTTCTTCTAAATCACGATGTAATTCGCGAGCAATTTCTTCGTCCGTCAAGCCACGCTTCACCATGTCGACGCTACTGAGACTGCGTGGAAAAAAATCGCCACTCACAAAACACGACAAATGAAAAGGGAAACACACCCTTCCACAGCATGCCCGCACCGTCTAGTGACCAATACTCGAACTACAGTCCATGCAGTGCCTCCCAGACAAACGGGAGCCATAAGAACACACAAAGGAAGGAAGGGGAAGAACAAGAACTCGCGCCCGTAAAATTACGGGCGCTGGACTTTCGGGCAGGCCGCGCACGCCCGTATTTTTACGGGCGTCGGCGCCCAAGTGTTAACAACATCCACCCTGACAAGTTAAAATTCTTATCAAAGTAAACTGCCAACTATGCAACTAAATGAAGAAACTGAATATATGTAAAAGCAGACATAAGAGGGAGTTATAAAGCTTTTACAGTAGGGAGGAAGAGAGGGGAGACAGGAGGGGATGGGGAGTGAGTGGCATCAAAGAAACACAAACACGTGCAATTGCACGGGGGGAGGAGTGGCGTTAAAAAGAGGGGGTGGGGGCAAGGAGGGAGGGAGAGTGCACTGAAGTATGCAAAAAGAAGAGAATAGCATACTATTGTGTTCCACAATTTTACCTCTTCTTTTTTCTTCTGCTTTTCATATTCTTTCAGTTTCCTGCTGTATTCATTTTTCTTTGTTATTATGTATTCCAAAATTGCTTCCTTATCGAACAAATACCCATCTGGCCTGAAAATGAAAAAAAAAAAACTTAATTGTTTTCAATACAAAATTAAATCAGAAAACTAATAAATAAAATAGAATTGCTGGCAAGTACAAACCTTGTTTACTGCTGATGATAGACATACATAAAAGTAAGAAGAAGACACATGGATATCTCTCATCCAGATGTCTGAGTGTCCAGTTCTATTCCCCAAATGCTCTCCATAGATTAAGGTTATAGCTTTTTTTCTTGTGTCTTCTCCCTTTAAATCTAAATACTAACTCCTGACCCTGGATACATTCTATTGCTGTTAGTTAACTTTTTGTCAGCTTGAAATATTTTTGTTAGAAACAACTTTTCTCATTGAAGTGCCATGTAAAATTATGGTGCTAAAAGACTGCACTCTGAGCTCTGCCTGTCTATACAAGCACAATAGAACCAGGGTGAGGAGATGACCCCCAGGTTGCCTAATATGGGCTGCTTAGCCTTATCAGCCATCTACCTCACTGATGTGCTTCTCAGCTTGAGATTGATAGCTTGCTTGCGAACCCCCCCCCCCCCCCCCCCCTACCCCGCCCTTTCACCCCCTTTTTAGGGGTTCGAGTCATCTGTACAATGCTGACTGTTACAACAGCTCTGCTTTCTGTAATGTGGAATGCTCCACCATCACACCAAACAGTGCTTTCTGAAACATGTACAGAAGTTACAGTAGAAGTACTGATGGCACTGCCTAATAATGACTGACCATATTAGAAAACTGATCACTAATTGAGTTTCCCGAGGAGGTACTAGTAGCTTATTGAATGCTACGTGTGTATAAGCTCTCTCATAGTACATACATGTGTATAAGCTCTCTCATAGTACACTGCATTTTCTTTACAAGCCCTTTTGGCTGATGCATTTGCAAGCACATTGCCATGGATTCCAGATTATGATATCTCTTTATCTCTTTGATCTGCTTTTAGAGAGAGATACTTGTGTCTTGGATAATCTTCTCTGCCAAGTACTTTCCCTAGATGGCCTTCAGGGCACTAAGCTACCTAGAATAAACAAGGAAATTCACTACATCTCTCTTGCTTCAGAACAGTGAGGTTTGTGAACTACCCAACACTGAAGACAATGAATTCAGATTTTAACTGAATTCTTTAGGTGTAATCTCAAGCAATAACAGAGAATTCAATTAAATCACACTGCTTGGAGCCATCAGTGTAAAATAAATATCATTTTGCCTGCTTAAAATACAGTGTCATATACGCTGGTATGTAAACATTATAACATGAGTAGCTCAATATTTATTCTCGGTCTGCTAATTGAGCCCAGCAGCTAATGGCCCCAACACTGCAACAGAACATTTACATCTACTAAGTCGCTTCCAGTATGATCGTTTTGATCTGGATGCCCCTTTCAACAGAATCTTCACAGTATCCGTCTTAAGTGATTTACAGAAATCATACAAAGCCTTGATTTGGAATGCTGGGTGACGGTTTGAATAACCGTCCTCATGAAAACAAATGCAGCGTCGTACTACTGTGCCACATTGCTCAGTAACTCATTGTGGTAGTTTAGAATATTTATTTTTTTCAGATGCGGCAGCCAGTTAGATGGGTATCAAATATGAAGCCCGGAAAAAAAAATCATGTTTTAAAAATTATGAATGCTGCCCTTAAGTTGCATTTGAGGTACATCTAGATTTTGTTTAATTTGACTCTGTTGGTAAATACATAAATGAACGTTTTCTTTTTCTTCTGCATTCTGGGCGTACATGAGGACAAGAAAAAAAAAAAAAAAAAAAAAAATTAATTTCCAGATTTCTCCCGGTTAACACCCTCTGTATGTACCCGCCCCTAGAAACCAGGCAAATTTTGCCAATATTTAAAAAATCACTGCATCAAATCTACTTTTTGGATTGTGGCAAATTTGGTACCATTTTGAAGCTGCACTTTTCTACTTTAATTCTGTGCAAAAGAAAATACTTTGGAATGTACAGCTTTAAGGTACAGTTATATAAATCACATAGGTGTTTTTAAGAATTTAGAAAAGTCATACAGTTATTTATTTTTAACTAATATTATGGCACTACATAACATCTTTCTGTCAATCTACAATAATTGCATACAAATTTCACACAGCATCATATTGTTTTTTAGTGTGGAAAATTTTGAAGCAAGGTTCCAGGAAGAGTGAAACACCACACTGTTCACATTTGTACCATGTCTCTTTGCGAGAAGCTTTGCCATTCTCTTTTTGCTCCTGGCACTGCAAACATGACGCACACGAGCAGCATATTTCTTTGTAGTTGGAGGTATGTGCTGCAAAAAATGTCTCTTTGTTAGCCAACCTACAGTTCCTTCATTCCTTAGTATGGCTTCAACTGTATCATCTTTAACAAGCTGAGCTGCAAGCACTGTTATTAAGTCCGTTATTGTGAGTTTCTTGCTGTGCATTGCATTGTATAGCCAAAAAGCATTTGATACTCCGATCAGCAGCACAGTTCTGTGCTGGAATGGATTGTACTGCAGGTGCTGGTCTCCGATATCCACCCCAATTTTATTCAGTTTGTAATCCAGTACCTGAAGTGGTTTCATTACTACAGACCCATTTTTCTTAGTATGCATACCAAATTTGGCCTGATGCCTTGTAGACAATGTATACACCTCCCTCTTATCCTTCCACTTCATTGCTAATACATTATCTTTATGCCGGAAAGACATTTCGCCCTTTCTCAGCTTATTAGATACTAAATCTTTATGTAATCCTTTCCTACATTTGTTCACAGTACCAACAGCTCCAGTACCTTTGTCAGCCAGTTGTTGAAAAAGTTCTGGACTGGAATAAAATCGGTCTAAATACACAGTATGACCTTTATTCAGCAAGCCGCTGTCAGACAACAATAGCAATACAACAGTGGACGAAGAATTGTCAACAATATGCTTACCAGCATAAACTTCAAAGTTTACAACATAGCCACTACTGGCTTCAGCAACAGCATAAATCTTCAGTCCATACTTACGAGGCTTATTTTGCATGTAAACACGGAAGATCACACGACCTCGAAATGGGCATACGCCTTCATCAATTGTCAAATTCTTATAATAAGGTAAAACTTTATAAAGTGGGTGAAATCCATCTTCACCTGGTTTTTTCTGTTTAGAATTGTCAACAAGATGTAAGCATGACAATATCTGAGTAATATGCAAACGACTCATAACTTGGGGGCAGAAGTTACAACAAAGAACAGGATCAGTGCTCCAGTGGTCTACAATTTTTGGCTTTCTTGAAATACACATGTGGAAAAGCATACCCAAGAAATGCCTCATCTCACTTGTAGTTACTGGCTTCCAGGAACTCAACACTGAATTAGGCTTCATGCTATTTCCTCTTCTTTTCTTCTGGATTGTCTGTGATGCATACAAATTTGTCTGTACCTTGAGTTCTTTTACGTCAGTAAAGAACACTTTACTGCAATTCAGTACAGAGCTTGAGTCATCAATATTCACTAGAATCTGCCTGGGTGTAGTGTTGACAGGCAGAGGTCGGTAGGTGTCAAAATCAGTCCAGTCAACATCTTTTGGATGTGGCGCAGCCGCTGGATTTGAAGTAACACCTTCAACAACATTCTCGTCTGCATCTGAAGACAAGCTGTCGTCGATCTCGCTCTCTAAATGGAATATCACATTATATGTAACTACATATATCTCTTACAGAAGACATGTTCAGAAGAAATGTGTATACTGCACAATTACGAGCAGTGATATCCCGTTGAAAATTCGGGAATACGTACCTTCAAACACACCATTGTATTCAGAATTGCCAGAATCACTCTCTACATTTTCCAGAGTCCCGCTATCATTAATCTAATCCGTGATTTCTGTGTCTGATAAACCCTGCCGAGACATGATTACAAACATAAAACAACAGGACGACGTAAGGAAGACTGAGAACGCAAAGGTAAGCTTTAATATGAATTACGGCACTGTAAACAACACTGCTATGCCATCTACAGACACTTTTTGTTACTGAATATCTGTAAAATGTATATTGCTGGCCAAAGCCGTAGAAATAACGTTGCAGTGTTTTGCATTTTATTAAATGTAAATTTTACGGGTCTGGCGATTTTCGCACGATCCTAGGTCCGTAAATTTTACGGGTTTGGTGCTTAGTGTGTTAAAAATACACTTTTTCCTGGCTGAAAGCACACATTTTCCATTTTAAATGACACTATACTTTCCCTCAGAGTTGTAGAACTTAGCAATCATTTGAATGATGAAGGTTTCATATACCATCGTAGAACTTCCCGGCACTTTAGGAATAGAAACCAGCAACAAACAATGCATTTTGGAAAGATCATTGATGCACAGCAACATTTACACTACATGTTTTCATATTACAAAAACATAAACATGAATTCCATCAAATATAGCACAGTAGCTTCCAAAGCACTGAAATTGATGATGTGCTGTGCAACGTGCTTTTGTAAGCCAATCATAGTTCATGTCACACAATCTCGCCAGCCAACGACAGCAGGTATTCAGAGAACAGGACACATCATGCAGTCAGCCAACAGCACCTTCACTATTACATACAATACAAATACTAGAAAAGCAAAGCTTTCACATATAATATTGGTCACCAAAAATTTTAGCTTTTTTTTTCTGAGCATGTGGTTAGCAAGATTCTAAAAGCATGCTTAAATTGCAGTAGTCAGACATTTGTGGTAAGTATGATTATAAATTTCACTGATGTGCACCGAATGTTTCGTGGGTTACCTGGCTGAATACGTTCTATCGAGCACCTCAACTTTTCGACAGAAAAGACAATTATATGTGAAACTCCTCAAGAACGCAACTTGCACCTCTTTTAAGGATAATTATGCTTTTTGCCAAAACTGTTATCTATGAAAGAATTGAAATAAATATGAAAAACTTATTTTGATGCTTGGAACTTTTTAGCATGTATTATCTTTTAAGATGTAGCAAACACAAATGTGCCAGTAAAAGTTTAAATAATTGCAGAAGAAGGTGGTGCACATTCTCACACAACACATAATTCATCTCGAGTAAAAGGAAATTTACTTGGACAGTAACACTTCTCAAATGACCATTTACAATATTCTCCCATGACCTGTTACATATGATGTCATGCACATCGAAAACACTTTGTTGTATTGCACAGTCTTCGTCCTAAAGCCTTTGACACATTTTGTTGTCAGCAGACACTTGTGTGTGCACTGTGTGTGGCCGTTTGCTAATTGCACATTTTCTTTGCAACTTAAGTTTTATTTTGGTGCTATTCTCCACTTTTGTTTTACTGCCGCGATTTTATTCTCTAATAATGGGCTGAAGTAAAATTTTTTGTTAGGGTATCAGTTCTTACCAGCCAAAATTACAAAAATGTAACTGAAAAGTAAAACAATGAAAAATTCTAGGAATTCTACAAAAAGTTCTTGGGTTTTTCCTGGATGAAAAAAATTCCTGCCTTTTCCTGGATTTCCTGGTTGTCCCAAGATGTATATGCCCTGGCACCTCATATGATAGCCCTTTGTCTATTACAGTGATTACTCCTTCATTACGCTCCACAGGTTGCTTCATCCCACACAGGTTGCTTCATCCCACTGGATATTTCCTTACCTTGTGAGAGAATGTTACAGCTCATTTTGTTGATATGTTTCCTCCATTTTACCCTGTTGTTTTCAATTTGGTTATGTTAAATACTTTTAGAGTCTCCCTAATGCTGTCATTTCTCTATCTGTTGCTCTATTATAGCCTTCTACAGCCCTCAAAAAACTCATATAGGTTGCCCATTTCTTATTTTAGTATTTCTAAATGACTCAAAATTCATTTATGCAATGGAAATTAATTTGCTTTTCTTTCCATGTCTCATTATTAATATCTGTTCAATGTTCCACTTACGTTTTCAAATTTTGCTACTTTGTTGTAGATGATCTTGCCTTACTCATATACAATTTCAGACAATTAATATGATTAACATATGCATCAGTATAACAAGGATGTACGCAGGATTCAAAATTTATCACTATATTTGTTTCACAAGATTTGAAAAGTCTTTGAGCTCATGTAATACAACTTGTCTCTATGTAGTTTTTCTGTCTCTGTCAGCAATTTTAATGTGTAGAAAGGATGTGCAAACAGTGAAAGTCCAGTTTGGAATATTAACAATATTATGAAAAGGATACATTGCTACTTACTGTAAAAATGACATGCCGAGTTCCAGACAGGCATGATGAAAAGACTGTTACATATAAGCTTTTGGCCAAAGTGCTCTTCTGAAAAGAAAAACACATGGTCATTTACTCCAGACTGCAAGAGGGACATGTTGAACAGAAGCAACAACCTGGTAACATCAAGAAGCTGTAATGGAGGATGAGAGTGGAGTGAAAGGCAGCAGAATAGAGCGGAAAGGAGAGAAACAGATAAGGGGGAAATACTGGTGGGTGCACCAGCAGAGAGCAGTGCACAATGAAGGTGAGGGGAGACGATAAGTGAGGAGGTGACATAGGTTACTATAGGTTGAGGCGTGATGATTTTGGGAGTGAGGAAGGTGTTGTAAGGATAACTCCCTTCTGTGCTGCTCAGAAAAGTTGGTGACAGAGGGATGATCCAGATGGCATGGGTTGTGAAGCAGTCATTGTAATCAAGCATATTATGTACCCTGTGACAGAACAGGCAGTTGTACATAACACACTGGATTTCAGTGTCTGCTTCACAACCTGGGCCATCTGGATCAACCCCTCCACCACCAGCTTTTCTGAACTGCGCAGATGGGAGTTATCCTTACAACATATTCTCCACTCCTGAGATTATCCCAGCCTCAATCTACAGTATCATACTCTCCCTACACCCATTTCCCCACCATATGTTCTGTCACCTCCTTACAGTTTGTCTCCCCTTCACCCTCATGGTGCACTGCTCTCTACCAGAGCACCCACTGGTCTTTTCCCCTTCTCTGCTCCCCACCCTTATGCTCTCTGTTCCACCCCCCCTCCCTCCCCACTGCACAGCCTCCTGACACTGTGCCAAGCAGCCCTGTCATGCCACCTATACTCCCTGCATGCTCTTCCAGGCAGAGCTAATTCCCCTTCCTCCACCTGTACCCTGCAACCCTTCCCCATCTCACTCCAGATTGTTGTTCCTGTTCAATGCATTTTTGTTGCAGTCTGGCTGGAGGGACCGGAGCTAGTGGCCATGTGTCTGTGAGGTTTGCTTGCTTGTATGAATGTGTGTGTGCTTTCCTTTTTTTGACAAAGGTTGTGGCTTAAAGCTTACATGTAACATTTTCTTCATCGAGCCTGTCTGCAACTCAATGTGTCATCTTTACAGCGAGTAGCAATCTATCCTTTTCATAATATTGCAAAAAGGAGATGCATTAGTCACAGTTATTTTTAAGGACCCATAACACAAAAAATATCTAATCAGGAATGTTTGCAGCAGATTGGAAACTGGGAAAACATGTATCTAATGTTTAAGTATTCATCCATCTGCTTCATGAATATTCTTTTTTAAACCTGTTCCTCTATCATAAAGTGTTAGTCTATGGTGTTGAAAACTCCACAAATATGTTTCACAATGTAGTTACTTGTCCAAATACTTTTTCAGCAAAAAAACCTCCTAATTAATTCATAGGGGGCAAAATCTGGAATAAGTAACAGCAGCTACAAACCAATGGTCAAGCTTCTCCCTATTCATTCCTTTTACTTTACAATACCTCACAACTGCACACAATATTTACAACTGTGTAGTACGTCAACTATTTTTGTACAAAGAGAATTAGGCCAGTAGATGAATGGTAGAGAAAATAATTAATTTAAAGCAATAACAAGAAAGTGATGTTAAGTGACAGCTTACGTAATAACAGGGTCTCTGCAAGGCTGCAATGTCAGGGAACAGCAATCAAAATCTTTGATAGAATCCTTTCCCACCCTCTGAGTGTTTGTTCCATAACCTGATGCCTGAGCATCTTTCTTCTTTTCATGATACGTGTAGACTGCTCCCGCAGTGCAGTTTCTTGCATGGCGTGTCATCTCTTATCACTTAACCTGAAACAGAACCAAAGAATAGTAGCATACCAAACCACATGTAATAGAATATAAGCAATCTCTTGCCCATTCTCTTGTACAAAATTCACGGTCATTCCTTGACAGTAAAGAAAATGACTATTTTACACACAACACCATTCTTGCTGCCTCATATGCTGTGATTACACTGACTGTTGAACTGTCTTGGAATTCTGGTTGTGATTCAATATCATCATATGTACATGGAGACCTGACTTTCCATTAAAGGTGTTATAGCAAGTGCAAAATTTCAGACCTTTGCTTCTTGTGATGACATTCTGACTTGCACTCGATGAAACGGTGGTGGTGGCAGGGAGGAGGAGGAGGAGGAGGAGGAGGAGGAGGAGGAGGAGGAGGAGGTGGTGGTGGTGGTGGTTGTTTGTGTAGGAAGGAAAACATAATGGGTGTACTTCCTCACCCCATTAAACCTGTTTGTGCATATTCATGTGTGCCTATGTATGACCCACAATTTTTTCTTGATACTTTATAAGATAAGGGGTGCTGCTACATGCTAGGATTTGCTAAGGACATGTTAATTTTAAGCTGCATCTCCACTTGTGTGCACATGTCTAGGTGCACAACTCTTCCTCAATATGTGTGCAGAGAGAAACCACACATGCTAACCAGTGATCAAGCTTTGCTGCAAGCTGCTGCTATTGCTATAGTTGGTACAGTTTTGACACAATGACAAAATTGTGTGAGGAAATAAGCATAAGCACTATGTTAATGGAAAGCTTATGTATTGTAAAGTATGTGTGAGTGTGATGGAAGAGATAAAGAGGGCAAGCAGTATATTGTCTAAAAGCTTTACTCTTATGTCACTGAAGAATTTCGAGGTAATATGTCATCTTGTTGAGCCATTGTTAGCAAAGGAGAATACAAACTACAGAGATGTTACACCAGAGACTTCAAGATTAGCTCTAACACCTCAGTTTATAGTTACCGGAGGACAATTAGCAGAGTCTGATATTTACAGCATAAATATCTAACATAATTTCGAAGTTTACTAGGCTCTGGAGAAATCCCTGGAAAGCTATACAAAGGTAAGTTAAGTTGATGATCACTTATTATTTCTTTCTCTGGAAAATGAACTACTTAGTTGATGTTTAACGTTTACAGCCGGTAGGGCAACGATATGTAAATATGTGGGTATTTCAGAATCGTGTATGTGTGTGGGTGGGTAGCCGAGGGGGGGGGGGGGGGGGGTAGGGAACAGTATGTCTTATTTTATGAAGTGTTTATTTATTTTCAGCTTCCAAACTCTATAGAAGAGTGGTTGGATGAAGTGCAGAATGTTAAAGTGAGGTGAAATTTCTCAAACTGTATGGCGTGGCTTTGAAAAGCAAACATGTAGCTCTCGAGTACAATAGTGGAAGTAGCTATTTCAATTACCTACAAAATTCAAGTGTTATTTCATTTTCTCTCATTAACACAAACTGTTTATTTCAGTCTGTGAACATATTCAGGGGAGACTCCTGTGTCTGAGGGCAGTGGACACGGTGCGCAAATTGGAAGCATGCTTGAATTTGCACCATTGTACGTGCATAGTTGCCTCTTTGAGCAGTGGCCACATGCACCTAGTGCTTACAAAAAGCTGCACAGGTGTAAACAAACCTTTACAATAACAAATATTTTAACTGTCAACACAAGATAAGTTTGTGATTAAACAGAACTTACAAGACCTAAACTTGTTCCAAATCTGATTCTGGGCCATTCCTTTAGAATAACTCAGCTAAACCCCCATTTAAGGAAAAAATTTTGGTGCCAACAATTCACTACAAAAAGGTTTATATTGCCTAAAAAAATTCAAAACTATTGTCTGCGACACTCAGCCACAAGTAAGCTATCTAAAAGGGCTATATAAATTAATAACAACGAAACATGTCATAATATTATGTCCTTATTAAACAATGTCATTTTCAACAACTTCACTGTAAATAGACAATGCTTACTGTGTTTCTGAATACTACAATGCACGGGCCATATATGAAAACTTATGCATCATGCTACAACTGGAAGAATTCTTTAAAGCATCAAGACATGTAACAGTGCAGAAAAAGAATTGTTAACTTCCGGAAACTTACACTTAATCCACCTATGGAAATTTGAGGCTAAATGCAATAGCATACAGAAAAAGAATACAAACAATAAAGGACCCACTTTGACTCACTAAGCTTGATTACGTAACTATATCTTTTAACAATCAAAATGAACATTTTCTTCTTGTGGGGTACCACAGCCATATGTTTGTTAAAAGACGTATAGCAGTATTCCATCTCAGCTCAAAAAAAAGTCAAGTTTGAACACACAATATGTCTTTTAATAAAAAGAAATCATGAAAATATAAGCTAGAAAGTGTGCAAATATAAAAGCAAATCACTATCTAACCACAATACAAATGAAACGTATTCCACAAACAAGGATTCCAAGACAAGTGCACAGAACTCATAAAATTGATACTGAAGCTTTGAAAACGAAACAAGAATTTCAGAAACGGCTAAACATAGACTCAGAAGACTGGGGGGAGATTTAAACAATGTAAGTCAAAACAGCCCTTGAGATAGCACCACTCAAAGACACAAAAAGCAGAGATGGTGGAATGAATAGTGTGAAAAAGCATTACTGCTTACAAAACAAACCTGGCAGAAATGGTACTCCACCAAAAGAAGTGATGAGTGTTTCAACTTAAAACAACAAAGGAGTCATAAAAAAAAAAAACCACCAATGAGGGAACTCGAAAGGAAGCTTGAAAGAAACCAGATATCACTAATTGAGAAAGTCTTCCAAAGGAACACTACATGAACTTCTGTAAAACTTTTAAACAAAGCCTCCAAACTTACCAAACATCTCAGTGCTTCAAAAATGAAGAGGGGAAATTATTTCTAAATAACGAAAGAAACCGTGAAATACTAGCAAGCTTTTCAAGTTGTTATTAAACTACGAGGAACCGAGAGCAACATTTCTATAACAAAATCCAGGGTGCACTGACACAAACTCAGAACCCACTAGCATGGATGAAATCCAGAAGTACGATTAAAGAACGAGAAGCCCCCACAAAAAATTCAGTACCTTAATGCTGAAATGTGGAAAATGGCACATGCTAGTTTGAAGCAGATGGACTCCTTCAAAAATATGGGAAACATAAGCTATACCAAAAGACTGGAAAACAGCAATAGTTCACCAAATCTATGAAAAAGTAGATAAAAACTGCCCCCTACATGTATAGAGGAATTTACATCCTTCCAGGGACTTATAAATTCTTTCAAAATCATCACAAAACAGGTTGGAAAGTTAACTGGATCAGACTCAAAAGAGTACCAGGGACAGCTTAGAAAAGGATGATCCTGTGTGGAACAAATTTTAAATCTGAAAGTTATAAAAGAATGAGCTCCAAATGCATTCCTGTAACATTTGCAGACTTAAAAAAAACACAGGATTTGATTGACAGGGCAACATTATTCAACATCTTAAGAGAATTCAGAGTTGACAACAAATCATTGGCAATCATTAATGACACACTAACAGATACAAAATTAAATATTTAGATGAAACTTACAAGTCTTTTGAGATCAAAACTGTGTAAGACAAGGAGATGGATTGTCCCATCTGCTGTTCAAATGTGTACTATAAAAGTAGTCAGGGAATGGAGAAAAAGAATAAAAGGAGAAATTTAAAAAAACACACACATAGTTGAGAGAAAAGGGGATAACCTGAGTTACACTAACTTTTGTACATATTCTTGTCATCTTAGCTGAATGTATAGAAGACGCAATAATGCAGATAAATCTCCTACCAAAAGACATCTTCAAAACCAGGCCTATGTACATCTTTTGAAAAAACAGAGTATATGACAGATGCAAAGGAGGCAGCAAAACACATTGAAACTGATTATGGACGAACCAAATTCAAATATCCTAGGTGACAAAGAAGATAATTAACCAAGTACAAAGAAAATTGTGGTCGCTTTTCAATTAATAAAACTAGTCTAAGAAGATAACAAAAAGAATTAATTTTTTTGACACAAACCCAAAACCATCAATGATGAAGACCAAAGTTACATCAGGCCTGAGAGAAATTGAAGTAACGGAGGAAGAAATAGGAAAAAGTTAAAAGTAAAAAGTTCAAAGGGTTTCAAGGAGAAAACAAAGGAAAAAGACATAAGAAAGAAGAGAAAAACATATGGGAAAAATGAAAAGCTACTGGAAAGAAAGGAGAAAAAAACCAGATAGGTTATTTCATGTGTCTTTAGTAGGTGAAACCAATAACAGAGGACACTCATATCAAGTGGTAAAAAACTACACGACACTAATTTTCATCCTCCTCATAGTAACAAATATGTAAATGTTCCAGAGAGGAACTAGATTCAAACACATCTGAACAATTGCACAACACATTTGGACTGTTGATGTGTTTAAAAATATAAGAAATCCGAAATTCGATATTTAAAAAAAAACATCATTATCAGCCCTCGATATTTCAACAGAAAAAATATCTACATACCAGCTTATAAAAATATCGGCTGTACATTATACATATACTGCCAGTTTAGAGGTGTATATTTAAGTACTGATTTATTATTAAATATTTTGAACATCAAAAAGCTGGCAGCCTGCCTAGCCCCTCGGAAGAAAATTGAAAGGAAAACGATGCACATTCATTCTTGGCAATAACCACTTTGCTAACAATGGTAACTGAATGTAAGTGGCACAATAAAAGGTGTCCGATGGGTCTGTCGCTCGGTTTTGTTACATATTGGATTTGTCTGGAACATTTCAAGTTGACTTCCCTGTCTTTCATTTATGCAAACTTCGGCAACCTAGCATTGTAGTGTCAAAATTGCGTGGTGAATTTAAACATTGCAGTTTCTGTTCATAGTGCCGAACATCGATTACATCAGCATTTCCCCTCCAAGGCCCATCTTGTTGGCCCCGTTTCCCTCAACATCTCCGCTCACTGCAAAGACCAATCTTGTCACTTAGATTTTTGTTCCTCATTTTCAGCAATTACAAAAAAATTTTAATGCAACTGGTATGCTATTTCTTTACATCAGAAATCTTGTTATTCCATTCACACTGTCAACTCCCCCCCCCCCCCCCCCCCACCCTACAATTTCAAATATTTACCAAAAACTACAAAAAAATAAAATAAAAATATCGGCATTCAATATTGCCATGACAATATTGATATATCCGTAAAAAAAATCACAAATATATACTGGGAATTTTTTATATTTTATCAACAGACCCCCCCGCCCCCCCCCCCCCCCCCCCACACACACACACCACACACAATGAACTTTCCTTTTGTCAAGGATTCCCAATCTCAGTGCTCAGTGTCCCCACTGCCCTTGATAACATTTTCCTTTTTTGCTCAACTACCTCAAAACCAAAAACTCTCATGGGCTTGACAATATCTCGAACATAATGCTAAAATCCTGTTTGACATATATAGGCAATGTCTTGGTCACACACGCAACACATCATCATCACTGAGGATATCTCCATTTACGGATGTAGCTGGACAGATATTAATAATTATTGACTAAATTTACTTTGGTACTGACGTTTCAGTGAATAGTGTGGTAGGGACCAGCCTCTCACCAGTCATACTTCTTTCTCGAGTGCCATGTGGTCACTGTTTTGTAGGGACGTGGACCACCTTACAAAGTGTCGCTGGCTGCATGCTACCAACATTGCATCCAGCCACCCCCCCCCCCCCCCTCCCAGACACTGTTATATGTCAAACACAAAGTAATTTTAATCAGGGTATAGTCTGACTAGTTCTCTCCTTCTTGTAGCTAATAGAAAAAAAAAAAAAAAACATGTATACAAGAATGATAACATACTTCTATCAAAATAGTATACTTGTTCTCAATTTGTAATTCAAAATAATCTCTCCACAGAACGCGTCATTTTTTAATCTACAAATCAGATCAAATAAAATTTAAATGACAAAATATTGCCAACTGGTATTTTCCGTGACTTAGCAAAAGCATTTGATTGTGTAGTTCACAGTATTATTCAAGAGAAGCTCAAACATTATTGTTCCTGAGATCTTGCCGGCAGCAGATTTTCATTGTAGCTAACTAAAAGGAAGCACAACAAGACGTGTACACAATGAACCTTGACAATGGGGAATAATCACTACAGGATTACCAATGAGACCGACAGGAGATCCACCCTTGTTCTTGTTATATATAAATCTTGCAGCATATATCCAGCAAGCAAAAATGTTTCTAACTGCTGATGATGCAAATACTATAGCCTAATCAAGCCTAATGGAGCAACTTCAACAGATCGAAATGGAAATAATATTTTCCTGAAAATTTGTAACTGGATTTAGACTGCACAAGGCCTGAGCACACCATCAGAAATAAAGCAAGAAAGAAAATCAATAAATGAAAAGGAATATGGCTCTGAGCACTATGGGACTTAACATCAATGGTCATCAGTCCCCCAGAACTTAGAACTACTTAAACCTAACTAACCTAAGGACATCACACAACACCCAGTCATCACGAGGCAGAGAAAGTCCCTGACCCCGCCGGGAATCGAACCCGGGAACCCTGGCGTGGGAAGCGAGTGAAAAGGAATATTCTAAATTCATAGGTGCTTATACTGATAAGAACTTGAACTGGAAATCAGACATTACAGATCTGATTGTCTTCGCTCTGCCACTTTTAGATTTGGGGTATCAGACTCTGGAGATGAAAATTCAAAATGATGACTTACATTAACCATTTTCATTTACTAATAAAGTATGGCATCAGTTTCTGGTGTAATTCATTCCTGAGGAAGAAAGTGAATGTGGAATAATATTCGTAGAAAGTGGTATCCCTTCTAGAATCTTCTGTGTGTTTCTACTACCAACAACAAGATGTGAAGAGGATCTGTGTATCTGTCAGAACACCTAGTACACTAATACTGCATCCATTCACAGTTAAGCACAGAGGGTGAAGAAATCATGCTAAGCAAGTATGTCACCTATGGTATCATATACAGCTGATGCAGCAAACAGGGATGTGTGAACTCAAGAGGACAGCAGGCAATCAAGAAAAAACATATTCAGAATCATTCCATGGGAATTGCAGGGAAATGAATGTCATGAGAGAAATACTATATAAACAACATAACCTCCCAGTGGATGAGGGAACCTGTGGAAAGGGATGGCTACTGATCTGTCAAACACAGTACTGACAGCACAACACCAAGAATGTGTAACCCAGAACATACCTATAGGTCATCAAAAGCTACGTGGTTGGAACAAAAAGAAACAGCAACTAGCCAGCCTAACTTTGATTAGTGTGTACTAATAAGGGACTGAAGAGGTAGGAACTGCTATGTTGAATTATCCAGCCCACATAGTAATTAGGTTTACTGGACTCCAAAATTCCTTGCAGACAGTCAAGTATGTAACAGTTTTGTTCACATGGAAAATATCAAGTAATGGCATATATTGAATGTTTTACAAGAATAACTGCAGATGATTTGAAGAAATGACAGTAGATGCAAACTAAGATAAGAAATTAACTGGAGGTTGGCAGTTATGCATATGTTTCCCATAATTTGGGATAATAAGATGCTACACTGGAAGAGATTTCCTCCTATAAGACAGAGCTGCCCTAAAACACTTGTATGTCCACAAATTAATTTGGAAGAAATGACACAGCGTTATACTGAAAGCAGAGGTAGTGCCATAGAAATCTCACACAAGGAAAAAAGTACGATAGTAACCACATAGTATGACCTACCTCTGTACTCTGCATGCCGCTATGAAATGCATGGCAGAGTGTACATCCAAATGAACCATTAATTAGGGTTTCTTTTCATTCAATTCAAGTATAGTGTGTGGGAAGAATGTTTTCCCAAACTCCTCTGTGTGAGCTGCAACTAGTCTTAATCTTGTCTTCACTATCCCTATGGAAACAGTATATATGGGATTGTACTATATTACTACACCCTTGTTCTTGAAACTTTGTAAGCAGGCTTTCACATGATAGTTTGCATCTTTAAGTGTCTGCCAGTTCAGTTTTTTCAGCACCTCTATGACACTCTCCCATGGGTCAAACAAACCTGTGAACAGTGGTGCTGCCCTTCTCTGTATATGTTCAGTATCACTTTTCAGTCATGGTTTAGGTCCCACATATACGAGCACTATTCTACAATGTGTAGTGTAAGTGTTTTATAAGCAGTCTCCCATGCAGACTGTGTGTATTTCCCTAGTATTCCACCAATGAGGCAAAGTCTGCCACTTGGTTGACCTACAGCCAGGGCTACGTGATCATTCCATTTCAAATTCCTATACCCAGGTATTTGTACAAGCTGGTGCTTCATATCATATTAAAATACCCTACTCGTGACTACTGGGTGGCATTAAGGAAGCAGCAACACTGGCTGCTAGATAAGCCTCATGATCGTCTAGCAAAACCAATCACTATGGCTTCTAAAAACAACAACGGTTCTCTTAAGGTCCAAAGATCTACATATTTTGTACCCAGTCCTAGAACGTTACAGGTTAACGTAAAGAGTATTCGTAGATCTAAAGTACAGAAAATAATACTGATGTGATCACTATCCAAGAAACACAGGTGATGAAGAACAACTCAAGATAAGGTGTAAAATACCAGGAAACTAATTCCTCAGTGCAACTTACCATCCAGTCTATGGGATCACTACATATGTGCACAATAGGATAAAGATTGCCTCCTTAATCTCCACAGGGACCTCTACCAATATCCAAGAAGTTGTTAGAAAAATTGAAGAGTTAGGGCCTATATACTGTAAACATTTATAAATATGGAGCAGTTCAACAACCATCTTAAGTCCTTCACATGCTCCTCCATACATCTACTTACATGGGTCGTTTACAGCCACCAAGAGTAGTGGAGGCATAATTCCAATGGACAAGCTTTAATTTCATGGGCAGAACAACACCTAACTTTTTATGCCCAGCACTTATCCATATTTAGATCAGCTGGATGTAGGCAAGAGTACAACCTTATTCTACATTTTGTACTGTCAAACAATTATCTCCAGCCATTATCAATCACACAAAGAGTTCTGTCTGACTTTACACACAGTTAGCACCATCCAGTAACATTGATAACAGACTTGCAGATCCCACTTGTAAATTTCATTCCCCACCCACAATGGAATTTTCAGAAAGCAAACTGGTTCCACATCTCTAAAAACCCAACTAAGATTTTGAGATTGATTCCTCCCTTGAGCAATAGCTATGGAAAATTTGTGGGCGCAATATCAAGCACAGAAAGAAAATATATTTCCAGAGAATGCCAGAAGGAGCACACTTTTGGACAGTCTGAGGTTAATGAGAAACTGTATGAGGACTTTCTCCCCAACTGGAGAATAAGAAACAGCACACAAACTGCTGTATAGTACTGGTGCCATGTGACACCAGAAATGGCTGGACACTGCTGAAAAAGTTGACTCCAAATATTCAAGCAGAAAAAGATGGTCTCTGTTATGTAACTTTTGGCGGGGGTGGGGGGTGCAAATCGAATAACATGCAAGAACTTCATAAAGCTAAATACAGATGTTGCACACATCATCTCAACATTTAAACCATCTATTTCCTTGACATCATATCATACAAGTGACGTGACAACGGGGAACCACGACAGCAGCAATTTCACAACATGGCACAAATTCTCTCTCAATCACTTCTGAACTCATTTCAATGGCTTTACAATGCATTACATCAGGTAAAGTGCCAGGTTTTGAAGGTGTACATCCAGAATTCCTTCTGCACTGTGGAAAATACGTGAAAACATGGCTATATCAACTTTTCTCCAACATTCTGCAAAAAGGATCCATTCTACAGCTTATGAAGCAGACAAAGATCATTCGTACCTTAAAACTAGGTAAGCCTCATCACATTCCCCTTCTGAGTATGATGTACTAATTACAACAGAATATACATATTGAAATACTTTGAAAGGTTCCTGTCAAACATACAAGCTGACTTCCACAAACAACTGAAGACCTCTGCTTTATTTATTGATCAGTTTGCAACTTATGATACTGTGTGGAAGCACAGAGTTATCTATCAGCTGCTCCATGTAATAACCTGCAGAAGAACAGCACGATTTCTCAACAATATGTTGATTAACACACCACTTCAGTGACCAGAAAACCCTCAACAATGGAACACTTCAAGCCTCACTTCTAGCTCAGCTACTATCTAACTTGTACATTCCACACATGCCAGCCACTTAGTCCAGGGGATTTGGTTATGCTTATGGCTGGGTGATAGCAACATAGCACAAACAAACTGAGATATACTTTTGTAAATGGGGCCTTCATCTGAACCGTAATTAAAATGACCCCACTTGCTTTCATCTGGGTAATATCCTAGCCAACAGATAACTGGACATAATTTTTGAGCGTATTCGCCCAGGCTGTAACAAATTTTCACAGTACCTCCACATTATACTTGACAGAACACTGTCATTTAAACAGCATCTAACAAAGACTGCAGCTAAACTGGAGTCAAGAAATAACATTCTTCAAAAATTATGTGGCACTACACAGGGTTCTGCAGCTTCAAACTTATGATCATCTGCCCTTGGCTTTGTCTATTCAGTGGTAGAATATTGCCGTCCTGTCTGGATAAACAGCAACCATAGTAAACGGGTAGATACAAACCAAATCAAACAAAGCAAATTGTTATGGGGTCAAATTATAAAGTGAGGAAGTTAAAAACACACACAGTAAAAGGCATAAACGGGTTGGCCAAATCTAGAAACTGGAAAAACCAAGATAAAAAGAATATCCTTGCTTGGAGGAATCGTTCTAGGTCCTAGACCTAGAAAACACGAAGAGAGGCCCCAACCACAACCACCCTTCCCCTGCTCCAGGAGTAAAGCAAAATCTTAGAACTGAAAATAAAAACCACTTTCACGTAGGGAACTGAGGACCAGTTCAACCATCTGTGAATCATCCACAAATATTAAAGACAAGGAATCTGGAAGGCTATATTTAGTACGAAGGAGCAAAAGATGGTGGTGTTCCACCAATATATGGGATACCGTCAGTCTGGCTCCACAGCCACATCGTGGAATGGCTTGTTACACAAGAGAAAACAATGGGCAAGTATAGTACGACAGATGCCTTAACAGCATAGGACAATGGACTGCTTCTGAGAGGAGGGAAAGGAAGAGTGCCAAACTTCAGCAGTGCCCTAGACTGAGCGGAGAGCATTAGCACACCAGATGTCATTCCACTTTTGAGTAAATAGAAATTTGATGTGTATCCCCATATCTGCACCTGGATAATGAAAGGGAATGAGGTTAAGTATCTGCCTCTTTAGCCAAACAGTCAGCCAGTTCATTCCCTGTGATGCCCACATAACTTGGGACCCAGAGGAAGACAACAGAGCAGGTGGCATAGCCAAGGGCAGAGAGAAGGTCATGGATAACAGAGACCAAAGGGTGATGAGAGTAGCATCGGTCTATAGCCTGAAAGCTGCTCATTGAATCACTACTTATTAAAACACTGTGAAGGCAAGCCTGAGCGACAAAATGGAGGGCGCTATTAATGGCTAGCCACTCTGCTGTGAACATACTACATGATCCCGGTAGTAAATGTTGTTGCATGCCAGTAGGAGACGTAAAAGCATATCCCGCCTTATCTTTAGTTTTAGAACCATCAGTGTAGAAGATAGTAGCACCCTGGAACTCTTCAAGAGTGGTACATACAAGACACCAGAATATCATAGATCCCTGGACCCTGGAATAGATTGGTCCTAATCCGTGGTCGAAGCACCATTCAAAGGGGGTGCAGGATGAAATACACGGGGACTTCCCCACGAGTGGAGATGGAGATCCCAACAGGGGGAAGTGAGCCATCCCTTGTTTGCAAAAAGGATGGGGTACATGGGAAGGTCAGGGAATCGCCGAATGGTGATTGCATCAGAAACGGGGAGTTGGATCCATCGTGTTTGTAGATGGCGATTCCTCGCTACTGCAAGGAGAATATGGACAGGATTAGTGCGAAAGACACCGGTAGCCAGACACAGCCCATGATGATGAACGGAGTTAAGTAGTTTGAGAATGGGAGGAGCTGCTGAGCCATAAACCTGACAACCATAATCTAGTCTGGACAAACCATAACACTGTAAAGATGGAGAAGAGTAGCACGGTCTACACCACAAGATGTGTGGGGCAGAAGGCAGAGAGTCTTAAGCTTCTACATGCAGGAAATCTTCAGGTGGCAAGTATGGGGCAACCATGTCAGTTTTTTTTATCAAAACTAAGGCCTAAGAAATGGGACTGTGCTACAACATTTGGGTGCTGGTTTCCTGCATAAAGTTCTGGATTCAGATCAACGGCAAAAATGAATAACCTGCGTTTTGGAGGGAGAAAATTGCAAGTCATGGGAGAGAGGCCATGCCTGTCGGATGGTGCCTCAGAGCTGGCGCCCAGCAGATGCTGAGTGGGAGCTTCACCAGTAACGAAAATCATTGACATACAATGCTGGGGTAACCAGAGGCCCAACAGAGGTTACAGGCCCAATGATTGTTTTGTTTTGTTTTAAGGCACAAAAACAACTAGGGTCATACATGCCCATGTCAGAACTGACAAGCCCATTGATGGCAATGAGGAAGAGTGTGACACTTAACACAGAACCCTGTGGGATACTGTTCTCCTGGATCCGGGAGAGGGACGGGGGGAGGGACGGGGGGAGGTGGTGCTGATTGAAGCGCAAACTCATACCTGGATAAAATGTGATGGCACCAAGCCGCTTGGTATGCTTTCTGTTGGTCAAAGAAGACCGCGACACAGTGTTGGCAGTTGGTAAAAGCCGTCGGATTGCTGTTTCCAAGGTGAGTAAATAGACAGTTGTAGACTGTCCTTCCCAGAAGCCACATTGATACAGGGACAAAATGCTCTGAGATTCCAGTATCCAAAATAATCGGAAGCTAACTGTTCTCTCGAGCAGTTTACAAAGTACATCGGTCAGGTTAAATGAGCAGTAGCTGTCGAGAGATGTTGGGTTCTTCCCGGGATTAAGGACAGGGATAACTATGCTGTTGAAACCCTGAGTAGATGTTGCCACTGGGTAACATCCAAGCACTGGATCATCTGGTTGTGGATGGAATTCGGACCTGGGGCCATGTCATGTTAAGAGGTATGAGTCTTCAAGAATCCCTACTCAGTTTGGTGGGTGTTGAAACACTGGAGGGTTTCTTCAAGTTGGCGTTTCTGTCAGAGAAAGGTAGCAGGATAGGAAGAGGATGCTGATGCTGTCGCAAAGTGTGTCGTGAGGTGTTCTGCAAGAGCCTACACAGAGCACCCTGTAGGATAAGACCCCGGACAGTTGTCGCTGGAGGCCCAGCTTGGACCAAACCTGTGTTGAAGAGGCATATATTCCCAGGGATGAAACACAGCATTCCTTTTTACTCTGCTTAATAAGGTAGAGAGACTTAGCATGGAGACACTTACAAACATTAAGGTTGGTCTGTGAAGGATGCTGTTTAAATTGTTGCAGTGTCTGTCGGCAGTCCTGCATAGCGACTGCTACTTCCTTGATCCACCATGGTACCGACTGACAACGAGGGGGACCTGTGGATAGGGAGATAGCAGTGTCAGCAGCTCGAAGAATAGTGGCAGAGACGTCTTTCATGACCACATCAATGCAATCTGAGAGAGGTATAAATGCCAATTGGCTTTGCAGAATGCCCTATATGGGGGCCTGTCTGCCTGGTAATAGCAGGGGAACAATAGAATCACCAGAAAGTGGTCACTGAGATCATCATTGGGTGACCAATGTAGGGAAGCCACAAGAGCAAGGGAGGGGATTGTGTGATCGATAGCAAAAATGGTGCTACGAGCGGCATTGAAGTGGGTAGGGGAACTATCACTGAGAAGACACAAATAGAAGTCCATAAGAAGTTGAACAATGGAAACTCCAGGTAGAAATATCAACAATGTGGAAAAGACAGTCTGCTTCTTACTGCAGCAAACATGTCAAGTTGCAAACAGGCACAATTAAAAGACACTTACAAAAAACTTTCAGCCACAGTCTTCATCAGTAAAAGAGGCAGAAACATCATTCATACAAACAAGGAAGCACTCCTCTCTCTCTCTCTCTCTCTCTCTCTCTCTCTCTCTCACACACACACACACACACACACACACACACACACACACACACACACACACAACTGGCAACTGCAGCATCCTGGGCCAGAACGCAACTACCAGGTAGGATGCAAGCAGCAGTTTGGAGACGACAGGGAAGGGGAAGGGATAGTAGTGTACAGGTGGGGAGAGAAAAGAACACTGTCTGGTGGAGTGTGCAGGGACTAGACTGCCATCAGGCTCAGCATCAGGAGGTTGTGGGCCAGGAAGGCGAGGGGAAAAAAAGGAGAAAAAATGGAGAGGAGTGGGCAAAGATGAGCGGATGCATTGGTAGAGGGCTGCAAATCAGGGTGGGAGGTGAGAATGAGGAGGAGATGATAGGACAGAGTGAGTGGAAACTGTTGGGTGGAGGGCTTGGGGACAGGTTTACCCAACCCCCATCATGGTCCGGGCCACCTGTGAAAGCAAGTCTGCTGCAATCATTGCACAGATTTTTATAATGGTATGACTACCAACCAGCTGTCCAAGACAAACGGCTACTGCCAAACTGTAGCCAAGAGTAAAACAGACCACCCTGTGGCACACCATGCAGCTGAACATAACACACTTAATTTCAATGGCTGCTTCACTACCGGAGCCATCTAGATCCTCCCCTCCACCACCAGCTTTTCTGAAATATGCAAATGGGAGTTATCCTTACAACACATTCTCTGCTCTTCTAATTATCCTTGCCAATTTCCCTGTTGTAACCTTCATCTTGCAGTTTTTCTGTGTATCTTACGCAAGCTGTCCATGCAGATGTTGAGATGCTGTCTATTGCCTCATGTGTAAGTCTCTCAACATCTGCAATTTTGAATGCGTTGTTCTTTCCCCACAATATATGCTTTCACCTGAGCCCATACGCGCTAGACTGGGTTGTAATGGCAATGGCATGGGGGTAATCTAACGATATGGTGTCCACAATGCTTTGCAATTTCACCTATCTCATAAACTTTGTATACAGGCTTGTGCTGATTGACAAGAACCAGCAATTCTGCTCTGGTATGTGATGAGTTATGAGGTATACCATTAGATGACAGCCATGCAATAATGTCTGTCTTTTTGGAGTTCGTTTTTTGGAGCTTTGTTCACTTGCACTGAGTGGATGCTCGCACTGTCCATGACTATAACTGAAAATGCAGGAATATGTGGCAATAATTGTTGTGTAAACCACCTTTAGAAGACACCGTACATCATTTCAGAGTGGTAATCTTCAGAATTCTTAGCCACTGATGCCTTAAAAATCAGCTTACCCTGGGGAATACAGCCAATATCTGCTGATCCGATATGAAGCACTGTAATTCTTTTTTTTTTTTTTTTTTTTTTTTTTTTTTTTTTTTTTTTTTTTTTTTTGTTTGTGGTTTTAGGGCGCAAAACTTCTATGGTCATTAGCGCCCAGCCCGTGACGTAGAAAACAGGAAAAAAACGAAATTTAAAATCAGCAGCAATGGAAACAAAGTCAGAAAATTTGAGAAACTAAAGGCAGAAGGAATGCTTAAAAGTCCACTATAGAAAGGGGTTGGTTGTCCCCCAAAAAAAAGCTTCAAATGACTGACGTCATTTCACTGCCACTAATAAACTGTAGAACGCGGTCAGCTGAGCGCGTGTCATCTGCTAAAATCGACGATAGATCAGGCGATAGCTGTAGACGGGAGCGTAACGGATTAAAATAGGGGCATTCAATTAAAAGGTGTCTGACCGTCCACAGCTGAGAGCAGTGGGGACAGAGTGGGGGAGGATCACCGCTTAAAAGATGTCGATGACTAAAAAGACAGTGCCCTATCCGGAGTCGAGCTAAAATTACCTCCTCCCGACGACGCGTTCGGGAGGAAGAGGTCCAAGCGCAAGGAAGGGCTTTCACTTCCCGCAATTTATTGTGGGGAAGTGTTGACCAATGCGCATGCCATAAATGAGTAACTTGGCGACATAAACCGCTCCGTAAATCGGTAAACGGAAGAGACTGAAGAGCTGGCCGAGGAAGGGAGACTGCAGCCTTGGCCGCTATATCGGCCGCCTCATTTCCACAGATACCAGCGTGTCCCGGGAGCCAGAGGAACGCCACTGAGACGCCCCCCAGGTGGAGCAAGCGCAGACAGTCCTGAATCCGGTGGACCAGAGGGTGCACAGGGTAAAGAGCTTGGAGACTTAGGAGAGAGCTGAGAGAATCTGAGCAGATTACGTACTGTATCCGCTGATGGCGGCGGATGTAGTGGACAGCCTGGAGAACAGCGTAAAGCTCCGCAGTATAAACCGAACACTGGTCGGGAAGCCGAAAGTGATTTGGGGTGTCGCCAACAATATAGGCACTCCCTACACCTAACGATGTTTTCGAGCCATCGGTGTAAATAAATGTGGCTTCCGTCATTTGTGCACATAGAGCAGCAAATGCCCGACGGTAAACAAGTGTAGGGGTACCATCCTTGGGAAATTGCCATAGGTCTCTGAGCAAGTCGATCCGGGGACGGAGCCAAGGCGGTGCTGTACCCCAAGTTGTCAAGAAGGTTTTAGGAAAGCGGAAGGAAAGAGAATGGAGCAGTTGACGGAAGCGGACTCCCGGCGGTAGTAGGGAGGAGGAGCGGCCTGCATACCCGACATCAAAGGAGGCGTCGAAAAAAGGGTTATGGGTTGGATTAGCAGGCATGGAAGACAGATGGCTAGCATAACGACTCAGAAGGACTGCCCGCCGATTGGACAGCGGAGGTTCAGCAGTCTCAGCATAAAGGCTGTCCACAGGGCTGGTGTAAAAAGCTCCAGACACTAAACGTAATCCACGGTGGTGGATAGAGTCGAGACGCCGAAGAATAGACGGCCGAGCAGAGGAGTAGACTATGCTTCCATAATCCAATTTCGAGCGCACTAAGGCGCGATAGAGGCGGAGAAGGACCACTCGGTCCGCTCCCCAAGAGGTACCATTCAGGACACGGAGGGTGTTAAGGGAACGCAGACAGCGAGCCGAAAGATAGGAAACGTGGGAGGACCAGCACAGTTTTCTGTCAAACATAAGACCCAAGAATTTAGCGACGTCGGAAAACGGAAGGTTGACAGGACCTAGATGTAAGGAGGGCGGAAGAAACTCCTTACGTTGCCAAAAATTAACACAAACGGTCTTACTGGGTGAGAAACGGAAGCCGGTTTCGATGCTCCACGAGTGGAGGCGATCGAGACATCCTTGAAGACGTCTTTCAAGAAGGCTGGTCCGTTGAGAGCTGTAGTAGATCGCAAAATCGTCCACAAAGAGGGAGCCCGAGACATCAGGAAGGAGACAATCCATAATTGGATTAATGGCGATGGCAAACAGTACAACACTCAGCACGGAGCCCTGGGGTACCCCGTTTTCTTGGGAGAAAGTACGGGAGAGAGTAGTGTTCACCCGCACCCTAAATGTGCGCTCTGCCATAAATTCGCGAAGAAAAAGGGGCAGCCGGCCTCTAAAGCCCCAAGAGAACAGTGTGCGGAGGATGCCTGTCCTCCAACAGGTATCATACGCTCTCTCCAGATCAAAAAATATTGCTACCGTTTGGCGTTTCCGGAGAAAATTGTTCATGATATAAGTGGAGAGAGCAACAAGATGGTCAACAGCAGAACGATGCTTTCGGAATCCGCATTGGGCTGGTGTTAAAAGACTGCGGGACTCCAGCCACCAAGCTAAACGGTAATTCACCATACGCTCCAAAACCTTACAGACACTACTCGTGAGAGAAATGGGACGATAGCTAGAGGGGAGATGTTTGTCCTTTCCAGGTTTCGGAACGGGAACGACAATAGCTTCCCGCCATCGCCTGGGAAAGGTACTGTCGGTCCAAATTCGATTATAAAGGCGAAGGAGGTAACGCAGGCTATGGGTTGATAAATGCAGCAACATTTGGACATGGATACCATCCGGTCCTGGGGCGGAGGAGCGAGAAGAAGAGAGTGCATGTTGGAGTTCGCGCATGGAGAAAACAGTATTGTAGCTTTCGCGATTTTGAGAGGAGAAAGCAAGATGTCGCACTTCCGCTGCACGTTTCTTCGGGAGAAACGCTGGCGGGTAATTTGAAGAGCTCGAAATCTCAGCAAAGTGCTGACCCAATGAGTTAGAAATTGCGACGGGGTCCACTAAGGTATCATGCGCGACAGTGAGCCCAGAGACCGGGGAGAAACTAGGCGCGCCTGAGAACCGTCGAAGCCGACTCCAAACTTCCGAGGAGGGAGTGAAGTTGTTAAATGAGCTAGTAAAGAATTTCCAGCTTGCCTTCTTGCTATCGCGGATGACGCGACGGCATCGCGCACGGAGCTGCTTATATCGGATACAGTTGGACAAAGTTGGATGGTGACGGAAAATGCGAAGAGCACGTCGCCGCTCACGTATTGCGTCACGGCATGCCTCGTTCCACCAAGGAACTGGGGGGCGCCGGGGCAATTCGGAGGTGCGTGGTATTGAACGTTCCGCAGCTGTGAGAATAACGTCGGTAAAATGTGTGACCTCATCGTCGACGCTGGGAAAGCGACGGTCATCGAATGTCGCTAGAGACGAAAAAAGTGTCCAATCGGCTTGGGCAAACTTCCAGCGTCGCGAGCGCATATATGGCAGTTGAGGCTGCAGTCGAAGAACACATGGAAAGTGGTCACTCGAGTGTGTATCATCAAGGGCGAACCATTCCAAGCGCCGAGCTAGCGGAACAGTACCGACCGCAAGGTCCAAATGAGATAAATTTGCCGTGGAGGCAGACAAAAATGTGGGGACCCCAGTGTTGAGGCAGACTAGATCCGCTTGGTGGAAGACGTCTAGCAATAGTGAGCCACGTGGACAAGGATGTGGAGATCCCCAAAGCGGGTGGTGGGCATTGAAGTCCCCAACCAGCAAATAGGGGGGTGGAAGCTGATCAAGAAGATGAAGGAGATCAGCTCGTGCCATTGGTGTAGACGATGGAATGTATACCGTACAAAGAGAGAACGTGTATCCAGAAAGGGAAAGACGGACGGCGACAGCTTGGAAGGAAGTGTTTATGGGGATTGGGTGATAATGGAGAGTATCATGGAGCAGAATCATGAGTCCTCCATGGGCTGGAGTGCCTTCAACAGAGGGGAGGTCATATCGGACGGACTGAAAATGAGGGAGAACAAAGCGGTCATGGGGACGCAGCTTTGTTTCCTGAAGACAGAAGATGACCGGCGAGTAGGATCTTAAGAGGATCGACAATTCCTCCCGATTGGCGCGAATGCCGCGGATATTCCAGTGGATAATGGACATAGGGTGAACAGAAAATGGAGGAACGTCACCAAGGGTGCTGTCAACTCAACGACTGCTCAGAGCTTGCGACCGACAGCATGGAATGGCATTCAGTCGAAGGCAGAAGATCCTGATCCATAGGTTGGTCAGGAGCAGCTCCTGCCAGCAACGATCGGCCAGTTGACCGGCCACCAACAGTGCGCCTCGGCGACACAGAAGATGGCCGAGGGCGATTTCCGCCAGGTGGTGCTGTAGATGGGACACGCCTTGGCGGAGAAGGAGAGGAACTGTGTTTCTTCGTAGCCTTCTTGGAGGTATGTTTAGATGAAGGAGGAACCGATGGTTGTGAAGTTGCAGTACGTAAAAACTCTTCACGAGAATGCTCTTTTTTTGAAGACTTGGCGTCTGACTTTTGGGCTCGAGATTTAGCAGAACCCGACGAAGGGTGAGCCATAGAGTGGGCAGGCGAAAGTGGTGAGGTTGAACGGGCGATCTTTGCGCTGGCCGATCTGACGACCGTGGTACTAAATGTAAGGTCGCAAGTCTGCGTGGCCGCCTCCTTTGTTGGCCGAGGAGAAGCAAGAACAGTGCTGTATGTTCCTTTCTGAGGCACGGTGGGTTGTCGACTGGCGAGTAACTTTCGAGCAGCAAAGGTCGACACCTTTTCCTTCACTCTTATTTCCTGGATCAGCTTTTCGTCCTTAAAAACAGGGCAATCTCGAGAGGAAGCAGCGTGGTCACCCATACAGTTGATGCAGCGAGGGGATGGAGGTGGACAAGCACCCTCATGGGCATCCCTGCCACACGTAACACATTTGGCCGGATTGGAACAGGACTGGCTGGTGTGATTGAACCGCTGACACCGATAGCAACGCGTAGGGTTTGGGACATAAGGGCGAATGGAAATTATCTCATAGCCTGCTTTGATTTTTGATGGGAGTTGAACTTTGTCAAATGTCAAGAAGACAGTGCGGGTCGGAATGATGTTCGAGTCAACCCTTTTCATAACCCGATGAACAGCAGTGACGCCCTGGTCAGACAGGTAGTGCTGAATTTCTTCGTCAGACAATCCATCGAGGGAGCGTGTATAAACGACTCCACGCGAGGAATTTAAGGTACGGTGCGGTTCCACCCGGACAGGGAAGGTGTGGAGCAGAGACGTACGCAGCAATTTTTGAGCCTGGAGGGCACTGTGTGTTTCTAACAACAGGGTGCCATTCCGTAATCTGGAACAAGACTTTACAGGACCCGCAATTGCGTCGACACCTTTCTGAATAATGAAAGGGTTGACCGTGGAAAAGTCGTGACCTTCGTCAGACCGAGAAACAACAAGGAACTGTGGCAACGATGGAAGAACCGTCTGTGGCTGAGACTCAGTGAACTTACGTTTGTGAGCAGACATAGTGGAAGGTGAGGAAACCATTGCGGAAGAATCCCCCATGATTACCGGCGTCTCCGATGGCGCGCTCCTCCCTTGTGGGGGCCCTCACCGAGGGCACACCCGCCTTAGGTGATTGTTCACACCTCAGGTCACACCTCCCGACAAACGGACGGAGGGACCAATCGGCACTTTCGGAAGGTATCAGCTCGGGTAATCACCCCTCCCTGGGCCTGGCCGTTACCAGGGGGTACGTACGTGTCCTACCTGTCTACCCGGGGCGGGGAATTACGCGTTACCCCGTCACCGGCTACGCATGGAAGTGCGTGGGTCGGCCTTCAGACACGCACAGGGAGGAAGAAAGAGACAGGGAAAGGAAAGAAGAGAGGTCTCAAACGCCGCAGCGGAGAAAAGGGTAAAGAGAAGAGGTAAAGAGAAGAGGTAAGGAAAAGAGAAGGACGAAGAAAGATGAAGACATACAAGCAAGGAAGGCGAAGAGTGCGGTACATTTACAAGCGTCCGTCTCCGGACGTAGGCACAAACCATACTCCCAGAGGGAGAGAAAGGGAAGGAAAGAGCCAGAGGTGAGGGGAGGGGCGAAGATGGGGGATGGGGAAGGATACGGAAAGGGAAGGTATGCAGCCCGGAAAGGAAGGAAGGCCACATTAGCTCGGGGTCCCGTGCTCGCTACACACGTATCCACAAAAGAGTTGTGGATCCCCTGGGGGGCACTGTAATTCTGTTACCCTAACCAACAGGAACTTTTAATACACCATATCCATCACACATTTTCCAGCACATAGCCCTTGTGTGGTTCTGATTATCGAAAGTTTCATCTAAGTAATAAATTCGACATGTGCCAGTTTCTCTGATCTCCTGCATTATCCTCAAAAACACAGTCCTTGCAGCTACAATATCACTTCATTCCATTAATAATTTCCTACCATCGTTCGTTTTCTAATACTTGAACCGCATGTCTTTCAGTATCCTCAACATAGTCCATTTGCTTCCATTAAATTTTTCAGCTTCTTTCATACGCAAAACTAGTTTCTCTGCTGTTGAATACTCGCCTTCAGCATACATGCTGAACACTATGTGCTGCAAAATGTTTTTCGCAAAATCATCTAGCTCACCCACTTCCTTTTTGCAGTTGTGTTGTCTCCCTGGCGATTTGAAAACAGCTGAGCCGCAGGCTCGCATTGACATCTTAGCTTCGCTGGATATTCTCTAAACAGTCCTGAAACCAAAACCACAGGCTTCAGCTGTCTGTTCCTAGCACTTGGCAATGGCATGACATGCGCCTTGTGCCGGCGTCGATTCAGCGAAAGATTGTCTCTTAAAGTATTGGTCCACACAGAACACTATTCCTCTTGCCTGTTGGTGTAGCACTTGGCGAGATTGCTTATCATCACTCATAATGAATATTATGAAGGCAGTCAGCACTCAGCATGGAACACTACGACTTAAATAACACAGCATGACCTGCACAGAATGACGACAAGAATGTCACTGGCGCATGATTGGCTGTGAGTCACATGGTACAATTTCGCATGCTTCTGCGCATCCGACCCTGACCCGCCTTCATAGCTGCTCTCCACTCTAGTACTGATCAGGTAATGGGGATAATGTTTCATCCCAACAGAGTGAGTCTGGCCAGGGAAGGGAAGGCTGCAGGGTCATACGAAGCAGCATTCAATCATCCACTACCTCTCAACGAGATGGCCATTTGAGAACAGCCAGATTTTTGCAGCTTGATATGCTTCACATGCCAAAGATCCGCCCTGATACCACCCACTCTGATCAGGGGCTCTCCCCACGGGTACCACCCAGCCACAGCAAGGACTGTCTGGCACAGTGGCTGTTTCCAGGAGTTCTGATGCTCCAGGAAGACAAGCAACCACTCCTTGGCATACATGGGGAGGTAACAGCTCAGGTATCACTAGTGCGATCCCTGTGTTATCAGGGGGCTCATTCAGATGGGACAAAACAGCCCCGCCATGCGGCCTGGCTACATGTGCTGGTGACCTAGCGAGGTGCATTGGTGCTATGGCAGGGAAGTAAGGAGAGGAGAGGAATCCATGCCATATATACGAAGGAGGGAGTTCCACCCCAAATGGCTCACACAAAAGAAATGGGGAGGCACCAAAAGCCCCAAAAATGATGACAGAGAACAGGCAAGAGGAACAAAATCGCAAGGAATACCAGGAACCAGTTGGATTGCCAGATTGATATAAATAAAAACACTGATAAGAGAGAAGGGAGGGGGGGGGGAGTTGGCAATGGGGAAGGTACCATGATGGGGGGGGGGGGGGGGGGGGAGGACATGGTGAAGGAGGAATGGGCTGCAATAACTAGGGGCCCCATGTGCACCATGCACAAACCCACAAAAGAATGGTTAGCCCCCTGGGAGAACACTCCAGCATAGCTTACTCCAAGCCAACAACCAATCACGGGTACCTGACCTCTTCCAGAGGACATGGAGTACACTCAGCAGAATCCATATCAATCATGGGAGACTTGGTGATCTTACTGCATATATGGGAAAGACTACCACCGCAGAGTGCACCTGTGGCTCTCGACGACAGACTAACACACACATTACTGAGGAGTGCCCTCAAAATTCATATCCTGAAAGCCAAACAGTCTTCATGGAACCTACAGTAGGTGTAATAAATTACATACATAATATGTCTGCAGATTTGGAAATTATGTACACATTTCACTTGTATTTCTAAAGTGATGTGGAATTGCCATACAATTAATAATCATATTTTCCAGGTTGTGCATTTTTTGAAGTGCAAAATTTTGCATTTTTGAACATTTAAACTTGGTTGCCCATCTTTGCACCACTTCAAAATCTGATCATGAGCAGATAATATCCGAGCAGATTTTTTTCTGACAGTTCTTCAATAATGTGTATGACTGCATCATCTGCAAAACCTTTAAGGCTATTAATATAAATGATGGACATGTTTCCAACACATTTCCTAAGGCCGGACCTGTAACAACTTTTACATGTGTCGCATCTAGCACTGTTACCAAAATCCATGTTATCAGTTGTGAACATTTATTTGCAACTTGCAAGACAGTTTCAGTTGTTAGACAAAGCCAGATGAACTTATACTACACTAGCAACTTGAGCTTCAATGTGAGAAGTTCAGATAGAATTACATGATTAACAAAGTATGTGGCGACAATAATGAGTTATTAAATGCTACAGTATTCATTGACATAATTAATGCTTTATTAGTAACAGAGAAACTGAAATCTCATATCAAAATTAATTGGCATATTGTGCATTACATGTGTTTTTAAGAACTTTGCATGTGTAGCTAATTGAAATAAATATTGCAGAGAAAGCTCAATACTGCACTGAAAGCTACAGATCAATGCCTAGCTTCCCACACAGTCTTTCCAATGATTTGTCCAAAATTAATTTTCTTTTCCATAATGTCTAAATCTTCCAAAGAATACATTTCTTGTTCTCAATCTCGTATCTGTTTTCCAGCTAAAGCTCATCATATTTTGGGACCCATGTCTAAAATAACACATATGTGAGATATTTTTAATCTAGGAACTTTTA
Source organism: Schistocerca serialis cubense (assembly GCF_023864345.2). Classification (NCBI taxonomy): domain Eukaryota; kingdom Metazoa; phylum Arthropoda; class Insecta; order Orthoptera; family Acrididae; genus Schistocerca; species Schistocerca serialis. The sequence goes on from NC_064642.1 coordinate 608,470,229, forward strand.
CATAGACAGGTTACTAGTGCTAAATGCAACCCCCAACCTGGAGGACTGGGTCTTTTTCTGTATGGTCTTCATCTCTCAGCCTTTGTAAATTCCTCTACCCCCTGTAAGTCAGCGGTGCTGGTTTTGATCCACCCTGAGTATTCTACCTCCTTGGTACCCTTCATCTCTGATGGATGGGCATTCCCCTAACCACCCCCTGGGGAAGTGTTTGGAGCAGTCTTCTGCACCTAAAATGATTTTCTATTCACAATAATACCCTTGAAGCAACACACTAATAAACTGTCCTGCACCAATTAATAACAAAGATGATAGGAGATTCTAATGGAACAGTTGGAAAAGAGGCCATTTTCTAACTTACTCACAGACAACAGACACATAAAGGCAATTAGTGTCATATGATCCTTCCAAGGAGCAGAAATGGGATCAATACATAATCTAGGAATAGGTACAATGAGAATCAGGCTGAAAGCACCACTTAAAAAGAAAATTGGGCCCAGAAATGTGACCAAATACAAAGTTGAAGTTTCAAACCGATTTGTTGTTTTAAGTAGCAGGGTTGAAAACATGAAATGATCAGCAACGAGTGCATGAACAGAATAAAAGCAGTCATCCTCACAGCTGCAAGGAATAACCTGTAGAGAGTAAAGAAAGGCAAGAAGAGCTGGTGTGATTAAGAATATGAGGAAACTGAAGGTAACATTGTGAAATTATGAAGGAAATGGATACAAGCAAATAAGAATCTTAAAATAAAACTTATCTACTGGTAGGCACAAAAACAGGTAAAAAAAATAAACTGTACAAAATAGAAACAATACTTAAAATGTCAAACTGAATCTACTCACAAATATCATCAAAATAATCACATCAGGTAAATGTGTGCCACAGTCAACAATCCAAAAGAGGTTTTTGTTACAAGTCTAGAGCCTTGAGGGATAGGAGTGACAGTAAGATTATTGAACCACTCAAAATTTTATTAACAAGCTACGAATATTATGACAATATGCTGGACTGTTCTGATCCAGAAGCACAAATTATAAATTCCAGCAGCGCCAGGGTAACAATGACCAAATTCCAGAACCAACATATGAAGAGGTACTGGGAAGTATAAACCACTTAAAATATGGCAAGACAACTGAGAGGGATGGAATTCCATCTGACAGATACTCAAATGTGCAGGAAAAGTACTGCAATCATAAACTAAGACATACAAACAGAATGGAAAGCACTATTAATAGTCACAATACATCAAAAAGTAGACAGGGATTATCAAAATGGATTTCACAGAAATAGATCAACTAATGGCAATATATTTATAATCAGAATAATAAAGCGTAGAAATGTAAACACAAAATATGATGAAACTTCCTGGCAAATTAAAATTGTGCCGGACCTACACTTGAACTTGGGACCTTTGCCTTTCACACGCAATTGCTCTACCAGCAGGCCACCCAAGCACGACTCACGACCTGTCCTCGCAGTCTCACTTTCACCAGTACCTCGTCACGCGTATCCTGCTTGGGTAGATCACCTAGTAGAGCACTTGCCTGTGAAAGGCAAGTTTCTCGTTCAAGTCTCAGTCCAGCACACAGTTTTAATCTGCTAGGAAGTTTCATATCAGCAGACACACTGCTGCAGAGTGAAAATTTCAATCTAAAAAATACATTATTTGTCTACTGCCAATAACTCCTTTCACAGGCAATACCAAGTCCTAGCACACTTGTGATTTCAAGTCAACTTATAAATCTTTGTAAAATTTGCATGGATGACAACAAAAATAGTCTTTTGGTAAATGGAATAAAATATGGCCATTTTAAAAATAAAACTGGACTAAGACAAGTAGATGGTCTATTTCTCTTCACTTTACTGTGTCTTGGGGGTGAGAGTTGTGATGAAACTCAAGCTAGTACCTGGTGGACTCCAACAACGAAAAAAATTTAAGGTTTTAGCTTATGCATATGAAATAATGCTCACTAGAAAAAGAGAAATAGATACTACACAGTTATTTGTGGAGCTCATACAAGAAGCATCCAAAACCCTAAGAGTAAACAATCAAAAACAAAATACACAATAGTTAAAAGACGAGATGAACAAGACAACCAGCTGCATCTCACAACTGGGAAACATAAATTCAACCACATTTAACAGTTCAAATTTCTAGGTGCATTGATAGAGGAACAAACAGAAGTGAAAATGAGACTGCAAGATGCTAGTAGACATTTCTACAGTTTATATTACTGGCACTAAAAAGATGCTGTTTAACAAATCCTAACCTATGAAGCAGAAACATGGAGTTTAACTAAATTGCAAAGATGGAAGAGCAGACACAACACCGAAACCCATATGTTATCATGAAAAGCAACAGTAATGAGCACAATACATTCCAGAAGAATTTAGTGGTGAGGCCGTCTTTATATGAAAGAGGATCTAGTGGTTTCAAGAATATTCATGAAGAAGAGATTTGGTAATAGACCAATGTCGAGACCCAGGAGTTCATGGATAAATGAAATTAAAACCCTATGCATCATGCTGGGAGTAAATAATCAGGAAGAAGTAGCACAAGATAGAAGCATTTAGAGGCAATTTGTGAGACTGGCACAGTAGCTTCAAGTCACGTAGAACTGAATAGGAGGAACAAGAAAACGGATCATGTCATTCTACTGTGATATTATAACTATGTTACAAATATAGGAATGATTCTCATCCAAACAAACAAGATCAGGGCGCTTAATTTCAAGACTCGAATATATCAGTGAAAAGAAAAAATACGACTAGATCTATATATTTATCATGCTCTGATCAGCACAAACATGATCAGATATTAGTAGTAAACTATCATTTGCATTTCTCCAAATGGGTTGAACAATCAAGTTCGAAATTCGCCAATGATAGGGTAACAGTAAACAACGCAATATATACAGAAAAGACTCTTGTCACCCGATGAAACGTTTTATACGAATATGGCATCTACTCTGATGGAGAACTAATGTACTAAAACTAAAGACGTTTACCTCTTGCTTGTTTTTGTTGTAAAGGTGTACTATATAAATTTCAACTTCTGCGACCACACATGAGTATGTCACATTATATGTATCTATAAAGGCCACACATACAACACAATCACCCTAACTAGTTTTTATTATTTCATTTTTTTCACTGAAAACTCTTCGCTATTCCTTTCAATGCACAAAAGTTTTGTGACAAAACTCACATTCTAAAGTTAAACACAATCAATAAATTGGCTGACAATATCGATAACTCGATCGAACTTTTGACAAGGTCGAGATCGCTACAGACTAATTATCTGGGTACGATTTAAGCAGGGATTTGACTGGCATGATTTAAAAGTCGGATTTACAAGGTCGTGTATACAGGCGATCATCATAGGCCGCACCACCAGCTCCTTCCGCCACCATGATTTCTACCTCACCATTTATGGCCGTCCTATCCACCCCACTCCTACCCTCAAATACCTTGGCCTCACACTCGACCGCCACCTCACCTGGACTCCCCATCTCCTTACCATCCAACACAAAGCTCACAGCCGCCTCCGCCTCCTGAAACTCCTGTCCGGCCGGACGTGGGGTCTGCATCCTTCCACCATCCTTCACACCTACAAATCCTTGATCCGCACCATCCTCTGTTATGCCAGCGTAGCTTGGATTTCCGCCCCTCCTCGGTTCTATAAAGCCCTCCAAATCCTCGAACGCCATGCGCTCCGCCTCGCCTTCCGCATCTGCCTTCCGTCCCCCACGCACATCCTCTACAGCCTCATCCCCTTCCCCCACCATTCCTTTTCCCTGAACACATCCGCACCCTTTATATTGTCCACCGCCTTGATCTCCCTCACCCCCTGGTGTCTCCCTTCCTCTCCACCCCCACCCAGTTGCCACGCCTTTACCGTTGTGTCCCACCCTCTTTCCATCTCCACACCCTCCATCTCCTTTCCCAATGCAACTTCCACCATCTACCCCTCCCGTATGATGAGCTTCGCCCTGAGATCTACCCTTCCTACTAACTCTAACCCCATCTTCCTGCCTCCTCCTCAGGGCTCCCTCTCCTCCCCCTCCATCCTCCTGAGCGGCTTCCCCTTCTATTCCCCTCCCTCTCTTGTGCCCCCTTTCAGTGTCTCTGCACGTCCTCCTGCCTTGTCTTCCCTCTTCATCTCCTGCCCCACGTGTCTCCTGCCTCTTAGTGTACCAGCTGACGCCCCCACACTCTTCATCCCGACGCTTCCCCTGCTGCCCATTGCTCTCCCCTCCTTTTCCATCCTCTCTACCACCGAGCGAGGTGGCGCAGTGGTTAGACACTGGACTCGCATTCGGGAGGACGACGGTTCAATCCCGCGTCCGGCCATCCTGATTTAGGTTTTCCGTGATTTCCCTAAATCGCTCCAGGCAAATGCCGGGATGGTTCCTTTCAAAGGGCACGGCCGACTTCCTTCCCCGTGCTTCCCTAATCCGATGAGACCGATGACCTCGCTGTCTGGTCTCCTTCCCCGAAACAACCAACCAACCAACCATCCTCTCTGACCTTTCCCGCGGCATGTCCCACTTGACAGTTTTATTCTTCGTCGTGTGTGCTCCAAGTGGGTTTTAAGTGTGTTGTTCCGGAGTGTTTTTAATACTGTGGCCGATTTTTAACCTGTGCATGTGCATTCAGTGTCTTCTCTGTGTTTTAAGAATCGCCAACTGTGTTTTTTATCTTTCTGGTGACTTTTTTAACTGTCCCTCATGAACGTCTACATGTCGGTGTATCTTTACCTCCATTTTCTCCCCTTACTCTGTTTTATGTTCCCCTATTTTATCACCTTATGTATGTATCATTTTATTCTTGTTTTAGTTGTCTTGTCACTCGGCTGAAGAGCGGCGGATTGTGACGCTGACAGCCCTCCCCTGCCCATATGGGGCAGGGGAATGAAATCACAATAAAGAAAAAAAAAAGGTCGTGTATACATGCGCCTGTTGACTTCAGTGTGCACCAGCGACCTTTCACATGGGCGTGAGACTTTTCAGTCCAAGCATGTCCAGTTTAGCTTTTCAGTATCTCACCAACTGAATTAACACAGTACGTTTGCGCATTCGAGTCGTGGCTTTAATTCCAATTCAAAAATAAGCAGAACGCCTAAACAGGAAAGAGAGAACATGCAGATGTTGGGTTTGGAAGTAAATTGTAAGGAGAAATGAGTTGGGAGCGTCTACAATGCTGATGAGGGAGTTGGAAAATGAGTGCAAAACTTGCTTCGAAAACAGTTCTCGAATGAACAGATAGACACTACTATTCAGAGAAAAGATTCTTTAGTGTGGGATCTAATCAAACTGCTTTCATCTTCTCTTGCTACTGCAATGTTCTTCAAAACAGATCATCAATGGAAAACCATAAGAACGTTGGCTTATAAATTGCGGTCGCTGAAGAACAACTTCACACTGAATTCTTAACGTTGTTGTTCTCTAACATGTATGCCTTTCGCTAAATTCAGATTTTAGCTTTTATTCCATTTTCATCAAAATGTGCTACATTTCCCCTCCTTCCTTTAACAATATCTTTTGTTGCTTCTTTGTTCATATGTCTGTCTTTATAAGTACCAAGATTAATGTTCCACAAACACAGATGTTCTTCATAGAGTTCCAGAAATTGCACAGCATACTGTAACGGCCACTTTTTTGTTACTGCCATTGTGTTTCAGACCTCAGAAACAACATAAAATTTCCACAGTGTCAGCTCCGCCATTCGGCAAGAAGCGCCATCTCACGAAGATGATGAAAAAGTAGTGGGAGGAAGCCACCATGTGCAGGTAAATAGATTGGGTTTCAACTTTCATTTCTATGTGCACCAGTTTCAACGACGTGCGATTTTGGATGTTAACACACACATCTTTATGTGTGCAAGTCAATATGTCTCAGTAATGACCATGTAAACCCAAATTTACATACACATGCATTCTCTAACCACAACCACTCGCACTGTCTCCTAACACGTGGAAACACCATACTTGTACACTGTCATGCCAACTTAACATAAGATACTGGAGTTAAAAAGATTTTAACTTTTTTGCACAATGTCGCTTCGTCCACCATCACCTATGAGCTTGAGCAACTGCCGACAGATGGAAGTATTCTCATTCTGCTCTGATTCGTTCGACAGTACAGAGAGCTGCAGATCTAGAATCGTTTGTTTATGTATGTGTACAGTTAGCGTCATGAGAAAAAATGTGCTTAGTCTTCAACTAAGTAATAAGCACTCACTAAGTGGCAAAATATTCTTAAACAACTGTGATAAGAGTATGGTTCTAGTATTCAGCAACTCTTCACAACCGCTTATTTTATATTTATAATAGAGTAGAAACACATGATCGCTTGAGGTGAAATTGGGTAAATATATTGAAACTGAGTATATGAATTTCCTGAGCTTCACTTGCTGTAAAACAGTCAATACTGTAAATGTACTTTTTTATTTAAGTATAATGATAGATTTTTGCCGTCATGTCACGCCATGGCACATCAAGGTTTCTTGGGAACTAGTTTTGATGGCTCCTGTTATTGTCTATTGTTGATCACAAGACTTCCAAGCTCATTTCCTCCTTATATACATGCATACAGCCATCCTCTTGTCCTCCATAACTTGTTTCATTGTGTTTTCATTAGGTCATTCTTTTCATGATTGATATCAATTATTACTCCAGGTCTTTGTTATTCGTTCTTTATAATTCGATTTTTTATTTATATGTCGGAGTGAAAACAGTTGAGGGCAGGCATGCGAGTTGAGATCACATGACTTGAATTGACCTAATGTGACGTGACGTGACAGACAGTGTGAATACACCCTGACGTATCGGTGCCATGACAGCCTGAATGCCAGTGTGAATTGCCTTTACTGTGAGATGGAAATTTATTTGTGGCTCTAGGGATTTCAAACTTTTCTTGACCCTCATTAAAGTCCAATACTAGTATACCATTGTTTGTATTAGTGCTATCATTGGGTTGGGTTGGGTTGTTTGGGGGAAGAGACCAAACAGCGAGGTTTAGGGAAGGACGGGGAAGGAAGTCGGCCAGTCCCATTCACAGGAACCATCCCGGCATTTGCCTGGAGCGATTTAGGGAAATCACAGAAAACCTAAATCAGGATGGCCGGATGCGGGATTGAACCGCCGTCCTCCCGACTGTTCTGCACAGTAGTACAAAGTATGGTTACAAAATAAAGTGCCATACTGGTTAAATAAATGTACATTTACAGCAGCTGTGACTTACCAGAACCTTGACTAACTCTGACGCTAAAAAAATGCTAAGATGTTGGGACATCTCCATCTACATGGATACTCTGTAAATCACATTTACGTGCGTGGCCGAGGGTTCATCGAATCATCTTCACAATTCTCTATTATTCCAATCTCATACAGTGTGTGGAAAAAACGAAGATCTATTTCTATCCATGCGAGTTCTGATGTCGCTTATTTTATCGTGGTGATCGTTTTTCCCTATGTAGGTCGGCCTCAACAAAATATTTTCGCATTCAGAGGAGAAATTTGGTGACTGGAATTTCATGAGAAGATTCCTCCGCAGCAAAAAACCCATTTCTTTTAATGATGTCCATCCCAAATTCTGCAGTAACGTTCTCTCCCCTACTTCGCAATAATACAAAACGTGCTGCCCTTCTTTGTACTTTTTCCATATACACTATCAGTCCTATCTGCTAATGATCCCACACCATGCAGCTGTATTCTAAAAGAGGATGGACAAGCGTAGTGTAGCCAGTCTCTTTAGTAGATCTGTAGGTTACAAAAACCTTACTTTCTGATATATCTTTGGTGTATTGTAAATAACATAAAAATTTAGAAATAGTACTCTTCAGAATGCAATACAAATACTATAGTGACTCCAGTTGCCAGATATTTCTATGTACTTGTAATTTAATGTGAGCTGGTGCCTCATCTAGCAAGGCTTGAATTAGACTTTTGTACAGAGCCTGAAATATGGCTTTCAAAATTGATTTTACTCATTCGAAAATTATCTTAAAATAAAACGCCATACTCGTCAGATACGTCCCTTGTTAGCATATTTGATGTTCCCAAACGATTCGTAGAAGATGCCATTTCCATATCCAACATATGTGTGTCGCCATCTTGAAAGTGGCGTAAGTAACACTTCCAACTCAGGCTTTTGGAAACGCTAAAGGGCATGTGACGGTAGTCGTGGAGGGCTGCACTTGTAAGAAACTCTGGCCTATGCAGATGATGCTGTAATTTACCGTCTAGTAAGGTCATCTGAAGACCAGTATCAGTTGCAAAGCGATTTAGAAAAGAGTGCTGTATGGTGTGGCAGGTGGCAGTTGACGCTAAATAACGAAAAGTGTGAGGTGATCCACATGAGTTCCAAAAGAAATCCGTTGGAATTCGATTACTCGATAAATAGTACAATTCTCAAGGCTGTCAATTCAATTAAATACCTGGGTGTAAAAGTTACGAACAACTTCAGTTGGAAAGACCACATAGATAATATTGTGGGGAAGGCGAGCCAAAGGTTGCGTTTCATTGGCAGGACACTTACAAGATGCAACAAGTCCACTAAAGAGACAGCTTACACTACACTCGTTCGTCGTCTGTTAGAATATTGCTGCGCGGTGTGGGATCCTTACCAGGTGGGATTGACAGAGGACATCGAAAGGGTGCAAAAAAGAGCAGCTCGTTTTGTATTATCACATAATATGGGAGAGAGTGTGGCAGAAATGATATGCGAGTTGGGATGGAAGTCATTAAAGCAAAGACGTTTTTCGTTGCGGCGAGATCTATTTACGAAATTTCAGTCACCAACTTTCTCTTCCGAATGCGAAAATATTTTGTTGAGCCCAACCTACATTGGTAGGAATGATCATCAAAATAAAATAAGAGAAATCAGAGCTCGAACCGAAAGGTTTAGGTGTTCGTTTTTCCCGCGCGCTGTTCGGGAGTGGAATGGTAGGGAGATAGTATGATTGTGGTTCGAAGAACTCTCTGCCAAGCATTTAAATTTGAATTGCAGAGTAATCATGTAGATGTAGATGTAGATATGAAAACACTAGTTAATAAAAGTCTGGATATATGTATTCACAGTTATCGCTACTGCACAGAAAAGTCATAGCATATCAGAAAACTCGCTGTAGCATGTATACTGGTAATAGAAATGAGCACAGGTATTAATCCTAGTTTACACTTTAGCAGATAAAGGCGAACGAGAATTCTCTCTGGTGGAATGACAGCTGAGCATGATCAGACACATTTGCTCATGTTCAATTCACATTCACACGTGTTCACTCGCGTCCGACTCGTTATTGGTCTTTCAGGTAACTACCAAAGAAAATTTGCATATTCTCCATTGTGGCGCTAATAGCACACAGCGCATTCGTCTGCTATTTTTCAAATAAGCTTCTTTGTTGACATGAGTTGCATGGACAATAGAATGCTCTGAAGAGAATGTGATGATACTAGGCTATAGGTAATGATGATACTAGGCTATAGATGGCAGGTGCTTGTGAGATCCACAGCACAAATGACCACCTAAAAGACGGCAAAAAATTGCTGAAGCACTGATAGGGCCTAGTGGAAATATGAAAAAGACATTCATTAGATATATCCATCAGACGAGAAAAGGGTGAACAAGCACAAGCTTATTTTTTATTTTTGTTCTAGCGTAGCACCACCAGAAATTTCACTGAACATTAACAAGCACAAATATACCTGGTGTGACGTAAGTCATTAAGCACTGCACATATCTGTCCGTGGTCAGATTTTAGAAAAGTAATTAATTAATATCTGCCACACTGAAAAATCGCGAAACCTATATGCAGCGAAATTTGTTTAAAAAGTAATGGCAGAACTGATATGTTATTTACATGTGAGTGAGCCTTGGCGTCATTTGTACATTCATTGGTAAGCATGAAAGGTGTATGTTATGAAGAGAAAATTGTCTGCATAATAGTGGATGTTTACTTAACAGATATGGTGGAAATTTTATCGAAATTATGAAGATGCAAGACAATCTTTAGTTTAAAAATTTCTGAATACATAGTCATTGTGTGGGCGGTATATCTACAAATTAAATCGAAGGTTTGAAGTGACAGGTTTTATATATGACTTACCATACAGCAGCCACCGAAAATTAGTAATTACTGAAGAAATTTGCAGCTTACTGCACAGGCGTTTGTTCAATCCCCCAATAAATCTGCAATACAGACCTAAGTAACTACAATTTTCTGATAGAAGTCTAAAGAGAAACTTAATATTTGAACCCTTATAAGCCTGCAACACTACACTCCTTCAATGATGGTGATCTGATCAAAGATGGAAATTCCATGAATGGTTAGTGATCTGCAGTGAAAGTAATCCTAACTTTTATATATGTGTTCTCTGGCATTTGATGAAGTAAGTTTTAGTTTAAATGGAAGAGTTAAAAAACACAACTGTGTGTATTGGTCTCCTGAAAATATGTGATTTGCTATTGAGGAGGAGCTAAATGTTCCTGGAGTTACGGTTTTGGCTCTCCATCATTATAGGGACTTCGTAAAAGTTTTTGCATTGAAGCCCTTAGGTGCATTTGTTCTTGGTGTCGCCATTACTAACCAAATTTTCTATTTTTTCTAATTAGATTTTTCACTATTGATCACCATACTATTAGATAGTTGGGTGTAGCATTTAAAGTGCAGACTAAAGTGGTTGATCAGATCACTCTCCACATCATCTAGAGTAGGAGCTCCTTCAACTACATGGTCAACTTCTTATTCACTAGGTCAATCGTCATTCCCTTACAATAAGGATTTATTGTAATGTAGGGCACATTTTTCAATGTCCTTAGTTCACTAAATCATTTTTTTACACTTAAACTGTTTGTCATTCAGTAGTCAAGTAACTGTTGCCATTTTCTCCCATATTGATTAATGACTAGTAAGGAAACTAATTACTTCGTAATGTAATTCAATTATCACCTGTGTGCAGCTCTTCGTAACTATCATTTACTTTTTTAACTGTTTCTGCATGTATATATCATTGCATTTTAGTTATCGTGATAGAAAGGGGGGTGGTGCTGAGTGGATGATTAAGCCACAGCAGGCTCCTTAGAATTAAAGTGTCCACAAAAAACTTCTTAACACTGGCAACTCCCACCAGTATGCAGGATATCAATGATCAGCTACACTATCAGCCAAAGAACATCTGTTATCCAGCCTATGCTGTGACAAAAAACATTATGTCCTGTGCATACAAGAGACCCACAGAGAACAGCGGCAGAGATGACGAAAAATACTGGGAATGATATTAACTGCAGAAATACCACACTCTCAGTACGGAAGGGGCATATTTGTAAGACAAGGGATTCAGATAATCAGTGCCAACTGACCTGTAGAAAATAAGGCCACAGGAGTTCCAAACGGAGATACAACTTCAAGAATGCTGATTGGACGAAATTTTCTAACATGCTGGCCAAGGAGATTCGGTCTGTACCACCCATACCTGAAGAGTAGGGGAGCTGAGTTCACACTGTAAAATACTGCTCCAAGGCATCAATTCCAAGAGGGCGTAGGCCAATATATCTGCTGCTCTGCTCTGCTGGACGAATATTACCAGCTATATGAAGAAAATCCTTATAGCAAGGAAACTTATCTGGCTGCACAGAATACTCTCTCATCAATCTCTGAGGTGGAGAGAGAACAGTGGATTAAAATGATGACAGAATGTGAAATGAGTAGAAGCAGCCAAAAGGCCTGAAGATTGTTACGATGTCTCAACAACGATTTCTCCCAATCAAATACACATACAAATGTGAAGGCAGACCAGATTGCATATCAGCTCTTGAAAAACGGTAAACGTGACCATACCAGTAAAATCGGGAGACATACCCTGGAAAGGGAGCCCGAGCAAGGAGGTAAGTTTCTGTCTCGACCTTTCAGTCTGAACAACCTTAACTCGGCTCTAAACAAGCACAAAGTCGGAAAAGAAGCAGGGGTAGATGATATAATAACTCAACAGATCAAGAACTTTGGTCCAGGCGCAAAGTGCTGGCTACTCGAACTAACAAATAATTTTATCAAGAGCTGCAAGATACCTAAATCCTGGAGGAAAGCAAAAATGATAGCTAGACCTAAGCCAGGAAAAGACCTGGATGATCCCAAAATCTATAGGCCTATCTCCCTTCTATGCCACATGTATAAGGTGTTAGAATGGCTTATCCTCCAAAGAGTAACAGATATGATAGACCCATAACTGATCCCCCAACAAGCAGGTCCCAGACAAGGGAAGAGCTTGGCTGCACAGGTGTTGGAAGCTGACACAGCATATAGAAGACCGCTTAGAAAGGCGGCAGATCACAGGAGCTGTGTTTATAGATCTCTCAGCAGCCTACGACACTGTCAATCATAGACTCCTGTTGCTGAACCTGATCAAGGATTACCAACTAACCTGTATGATTAGAAATCTACTGCAGAATCGAATATATTTTGTGGAACATCAAGAACAAAGAAGTAGATGGAGGCATCAGAAAAAAAGGTTGCCACAGGACAGTGTGCTGGCACCCACTTCGTTTAATATATACACTAATGACCAGACAATACCAGAAGGAACACAAAGCTTCATACATGCAGATGACTATGTTATCACAGCTCAAGGATATAGCTTTGAGAGTGTGGAGCAGTCACTCACTCTTGCTTTGAAAAAATTGTGTTTCTATTCCAGGGACAATCAGCTGAAACCAAATCCATCTAAAACTCAGACCTACACTTTCCACTTTATAAACAAACAGGCTAGAAGAACCTCACAGATAGATTGGGAAGGAACATCTCTAGAACACTGTAGACATTAGGGTCACTCTGGACTGTGCTCTCACATACAAGGAGCACTGGTTAAAAACAAAGCAAAAAGTGGCTGCCAGGAACAATGTTGTTAGGAAGCTGACAGGAACAGCATGGGGACCCTGACAGGAACAACATGGGGACCACAGCTAAATACAGTGCGGACATCCCCATTAGCTGTATGTTATTTTGCAACTGAGTATGCTTGCCCAGTACGGTGCAGATCCACACATACCAAGAATGTTGATGCTGCTCTTAACGAGACATGCCATATCATCATAGGTTGTCTGAGAGCCACACCCTTGGAAAAACTGCACTGCTTATCCAGTGTAGACCCCCCCCCCCAGACATCAGAAATCAAATGAAAAAGGCATTCACATCCAAATCCCACCCATTACATGGCCATCAACTGACACAGAAAAGACTTCTGTCTAGAAAGAGCTTTCTTCACAGCACAGAACCCTCGTCGACATTCCACACCAACACTAGGAGAAGAGATGGCAGGCCAGACGCCAGTATCTGGAGGAGTGGCTGATTCCACAAGAAGCTTTCCCCCCAGGCCACACAGAGAAATGGTCCACATGGAAATCACTTAATCGCCTGCATTCCTGTGTCACAAAATCGAAGAGAAACCTGCAGAGGTGGGGCTTTCAGGTGGACTCTCTGAAGTGTGACTATGGAGCAGCCATGAAGACATCATCACATCTGCTGCAATGCACATTACCTCCAACTGTGTGTGCTATGGAAGATCTTGTAAGTGCTACACAAAGTGCACTGGATGTTGCTAATTTTTGGGCATCCATTGTATAGTTAAATTGACCAATGTTTTGTTTATGTAATCTATGTATATACATATCTATTTTATTCTTTGACTGGTTTAATTTATAAACCATAATGTATGTAGTATGTAATGTAGTAATGTATGCAATAATGTTTTAGTTTGCTTCTGACACGAAATAAAAAAGTTACACTTTTTGTGGGTCAGCTTGCCTCAGGAGAGGACACAGTAGTTTTATGACACCATTCCCAAGCAAACTAGTGCATGCATCCTGGCGAGAAGACGTGCAATATCATACTGAAAAATGGGCTCATCCTGCCAGATTCTTTATAAATTTGAGTTGATTTCATAATCATTCAAGTAATCTTACTTAAGTAGGATATCAAGAAGAGTTCTGGTACAGATAACGATCTTATTTCAAGGTCACACCATGTTTCTGTGGAATGCCCCTCTACCTATGCCTCATGTGCAATTGCATGTGGTACATTCAAGATCAGGATGTAACCTGATAAATATCATATGTCCACCCAAGTGTGCAGGGCAATGTCATGACAAAAATGGGGGGGAAACGAAGGTCATACATCCATTGTGAGAGATTTGGTTCAGATAATAATCTAAGAAGAAGACACCCTCCTCACACTGTTGTAGTCTATAGAACGGTTTAAGAAAGGCAGAAAAATCTTCCTCCTCCACCACTGATGTGTGCCAATAGGATGGCTTAAAATGGTGGGTCTGCACTCCACCTTCCCCTTTTTTATTATTCCAGTTATGTGAGTTTTGTCATTAGAGGTTTCTACACTGTAGTGAAACGATCATCAACTTAAAAATAGTGGTAAATATTACCATAATTTATGAGTAAGACCCTTTGACATTACCCTTTGGCATTGTGAATGGTGCACAACTGCATTACTATAATTTAATAATGTTGTCCCATATACTGCAAAATGGCAACAGATATTAACAGAGTGTGAGTGAGGCACTGCTGAAATACTGTAAATTAATAATTTCATGTCATTTTCCTGTAAGCACTCCAAAGCATGATCACCTCCCATTGATATTTACAATTTTTGACTGATTTTCTTTTGCTTTTCAAGATCGTTAACCAAAGATGCATATAACTAGGGGACTGGACAAATATTACAGTTGGATACTTAAAATAATTACATCGATGCCTGCATTAAACAGTTGCTGCAAAGGACTATTTAACAAGAAATACACTTATGCTACACACGTTTTGCAAGCACTCCAGTGTTTGAACACATCCCTCATTCATCGTTTAAAAGCCATTACAATTTTGTCGATCTTCACTTGGTATTCTGAAGACACATAAAAAAATAAAACTGATCAATTAGCACAGTGTCATATATCAACAAACAAACCATTAACCCACGTTAAACAAGCAGCACACTGCAACAAATATATACCAAGTCTATGAGGAACTCACCCCTATATTTTTAGTGTGATACAAGAAGATGATGTTACTATAAGATTGCCTTAGACAAGAGTGACACTATAGGATTACAGTAGACTTGTAAGTAACCCAGGAGAAATCTGAATATGTACACTCACAACACATCGCTAAGTGCACACTGCAAATAATTACTATCACCACTGACATTAGATAGGAATGGTATGCACTTTGTTTCAAAATCAAGCTAAAAATCTGAGGTGGGGATGTACGTCATTGTCTCCTATGGTAACTGGGGATTCTGCAGATTGCCAGCTCAGAGCCTAGTGCCACCAGAAGCTGACCACCAGCTAGCCACAACGTCTGGATGTGAACACTTGCTATCCACTAAACACGTCTGTGCCTCACGTATATACATTATAACAGCGTCTGGTAGTAGAATCACAGTTTGCTGGAGGCAGAGAGAGAGAGAGAGATCCAATCGCCCATGACAAGTGCCTTATCTCGCAAAAACGATGCACCTCGGACACCAGCTATGATCGACTTCCTCCTCCACAGCTGACAAATGAGATAGAGAATAGACACTATTTTTGTCACACTTGAGACAGCTAATTTCCATCATAGGAGGGCCTGCCTCCATCCATGATAAGGCCAACAGGCCGTATCCTGTTGAAGCAGCCAGCAGCAGAGAAGTAGTAACAGCTCTAATAACGTGTATTAAATGTTTCTCTAATTCCCAAGAATATTTCCAGTATTGAGCATTATGAAAATCAGTACGTCACAAGTGGACAATCATCAATCAGTTTGCTGTTCCTCTGTTAGTTTCCTAAACTCATTCGACAACTGTGAAACTGCTTGGCTTCCTGTGATCTCTGCATGACAGCGAAGAACAGCTTTCTATTCTCATTCCTCGTTGAAGACGAATATATAACCCATATGAATGATCTTGTCTTGGATGCTGGAAATGTACCGATGTCCACATACATTATTTTATTGGCATTTACTTCGTAAACAATCACTGACAACAATCTTGCTGATTTAAACTTTATTAATTTCCAAAGACATCTAATTTTGTGGTAATCTATTGTTCGGTTTATGTGTGTGTCAGCCATACCACCTTGCTGGCAGTGTGAATGACTTGTCAGTTTTATTTTGCAGTGATGCAATGTTAATAACATCAGATCATTTGTATGCATATATGCCGCTGAGCATGGCTGTGAGCTAATATATTTATCAGTTAGACCTGTCTGTACTGTGTTTCAGTTTAAGTCTTTATGTTTAATTTAGTATTGGGTTTCTTCCGATGCTTCCAGTTATTGTCTTTGTCGTATAATACCTTTCATTAGGAATCCTTTCTAACAGATGTGTTTTGGCTTGTAGGGTCTGCGATATATTTGCTAGCATCGATCGATTGATTTATTGATCCATCTTTAAGCATTTTTCATGCAATTGATGTCGTCATTTTACATACATTGTGTAATTACAAAATAAGTCATACATTTTTAACATTCCGAATGAGTAAATATGTTTTATACTGCACATGTTTAGTAGTCATTAAACATAAATGTTTCGTGCAGAATGACAAAAGGAGATACTGTATGTGTAACATAATACACATGGTAAGGAAAACATTTTAATAAATAAAAATAAGACAGTTTTAATACATGTTAACCATTGGGGAAAATGCATTATGTACATAAAGCACAACAATATGGTACAATAACATTTTCAGAACAACTTATGTAATAGGGTGGTCATGTCATACAGCAGTTAACTATTGAGTGAAAATACACTATGCAAATAAAGCACAACCGCATGATACAATAACATTTTCAGAAGTGCTCATGTAATATGATGGTCATGTCATATAGCAGTTTTTATAGATTAGATCATTTTTATTACATACTTTAAATTATTCTATTGTATAGAATGCTTTTTGTCCAAGCCACCTTTTTGTAATATTTTTGAAGACTTTCAGACTGTGTGCTGTAGGTGGTAGCATGTTAAATAATTGTATCTCTGTGTGTGTGTAACTGTTTTGGTTTTTTTTAAGCCTAGTAACTGGGATGTCCATCATCTGCCTTTGGCGTGCGTCATGGCTATGTACAGACTCATGCAGTTTATAGCTTTCTTGGTTTTCCTTTATGTGCACTAAGCAACAGAGAATAAACAGTGATGTAAGTGTCAGTATTTTTTACTTTTTGAAATAGTCTCTACATGATACATGGTTTCTCACTCCAGCAATAGACCTAATGGTATTTTTCTGCCAAAGAAAAATTCTTTTTGCTCCAGAAGCGTTGCCCCATAACAGCACTGCATACGTGAGGTGGCTGTGAAAAAAGGCATAACAGGCATTTAGCAGTAGCTGTCTGTAACCTATCTTTTTTTGCCACAGTATCTATGCATGACAGTTTCATTGTGTTTATAATATTTGTCACAACAAGGGCTGTACAATTTGGCCTGCAGACTGTTAAACCTAGGCCACCTTCTGTTGGTGATTTTGTCAGATGATTCTTGGCTACATGAAACAACAGGCTCTTCCAAATGGACCATTCAATGCATTTCTTTTATTTGTGCAACATATTTTTTATCAATAGGTATGGCTTGTGCAGCATACACATTTGGGACAGGGCCAGTTTGATGTGCTCAGTTCTTGGAATAATATTCAATTTCCTTGTAGTGTTCACTGTCAAAGCACCTCTTACTTTTTCTGCCATTTCTTTGGAAATGATGTCATTTAGGTGCATGTTTTTCCTTAGTTTCCCACCTACCATTCTCATTTCAACAAATTTGGTAAAGGGATATAGTGTGGGATGTATACTTTCATTAAGCCACAAGAACTGAGTTTTGTAGTTGCTCATAGTTGTCTCCACCACTTTCTTGCAAACATCCTTTATGTCCAAGATTTTTATGGTGCCTTGGGTTCTGTAAGTATTATGGTATTGTCGTCAGTGTAGGCACTGATGATAAACCATCGTGTACTAATGTGTAGCCCTGCTATGTAGGTGCTGACCATACGGATTAATAGTTCTAAAGACATGAAGAACTGTTTCATCAACAAAGGGTGACTCTGTCTGGTACTGCATTGGACCGGGTATGCTTCCCTAAGATATCCATTTATTTGTACTTTGTAAACCATTTGGTACCGATTTGGTAGCAGTAAACCAATTGTTGATTGTGGAAATGTGAAATGCTGTAACACACTTCTTAGTATTGATGACTGAATTTGTCAAGGGGGTTCCCTACATCGATGTTCAGTAGCCCTAATGTTTGTGCCTGATACTGCCATGATAAGGTCGTGTCTCTTAAAGAACAAATTGCATCTATGATACTTTTGTTGGGTACACTACACATATCCTAGGTCCAATGAAGTCTTGAAGGGCTTGTTTTAATCTTGCAGCTATGATACGAGATGATTTTCGAATCTACACGTAACAACGTTATCGGTCAGAAATCTGTTATTCTTTGTGGTTTCTTTTTTCCTGGAAATGAGTACGATTATTGTGGGTTCTCACCCACAAACTTCGTAACCTTTTTCCTGATGATTGGCTGGGAAATTTTCTAAAATTAAAAGGAGATACCATCTACTCCAGAGTTCCTGAGTTTCTGCATGATTTTTGTTTTGTCTTCTATTTCTTCTTCGGATATTGGTTCCGACTTACAAGTAGTAGTAATTCTTTCATATGATAGATATACCTAGAAACTGTTCTTGTATCATCAGATGGTTGTGCTCCATACACTCTTTATAAATAATCTTTTCACGAAGACCTGGCTAACATATTTATTCCCATCTGCAAACAGGATATTACCTGCACATGTCTTTTCGTTCTCTCATAAGGTATTAAATGCTTCACTTAGCTGGTAGGTGCTTGTAATCCTTCCTGATATTGCTTCAACAAGCAACGGAATCAGAAGCATAAGACAGATTTCCACCAAGAGGTAGTCTAAAATATGCTTGTCAGTCCTTTTTTTTAGTAGAGTATAGCTGTTTGGTACTATCTCCCTCCATTAACACATGTTCCATTAAAAAGTACAGTCTTTTACAGCGTAGAATTCCCTCCTGTTTTTGAAATGCAATTTGCTTAGGAGAAATAGCCAGTTCTCCTACAGATTAATGGAACTAGATGTGCAAAATAAATTTTTACATAGTTTACAGCAAATAAATAAAACTATAGGCGGAAGAGTTAAGTTTATAATCTTCCTCAGCCCTTATTGTACTTCTACACAGGTCACCCTTCGTGTGTATTTATTACCCCACCAGACAAAATACAGAATGACAGTAGTGCTACATGTATATTGTTGGACTAAAATATGGAAACACAAAAAACAAAATACAACGCATTACCATGTCTAATACAGTGTAAAAAAAAGTTGTTGTCATTCGAAACAGATTTCAGTGATGTCGGAATGGATGAATACAGGTCATATGATTTTCGATGAAATCTTATGCCACTTTTTCTGCGAAACAGTGGCAACTCAAGTAACAACAATGGAGGTGCATAGCGACCACACACTATTCTCTCCTATCTCGACTACAAAGGCCCAACAATACTGCTATCTAGTGACTGTGATGACCATGAGGTGAAAATTCACACCGCCAGTCCTGGACGATGTGAACAGTGTGAAAGGGCCCTGTCGTCTTGGAATATAGCATCAGCGCTGGGGAACAAACATTATACCACAGGATGAACTTCACCAGCCAAAATGATCACATAATCCTTAGCACTAATGGGATGTTACAGAGTAACCAAGGGGACGACGAAATAACATGATATGGCTGCCAAAACCTTCACCCCACCCAGTCACGTTTCCCTCTTGGAAACAGTGTGAAACAAGATTCATCCGATCAAATGACTTTTTTCCATTGCTCCATAATCATGGTTTTATGGGTTCGCCATCACGTGTTCCTACTACAGGTAGTTGCATCACTGATGAGTGGCTTTGGAATTCCAGCTCCGCCTGCAATTCACATCCTATAGAGCTCCATTCGTGATGTTTTGACAGGGTTCGCAAATGTGACATTCAATTCTACAGTGACTTTTGCAGCTGTCCTATTTTTTGTCATAATCCTCTTCTATGACTATCTGACATGGTCATTCAAAACACACGTTCGTCCGTATTGTGACTTAGCATGTATCGTTTTTCCACTTTGTCTGTATGTGGTATAACTCTTCGATATGGTGCCTTACGAAACATCAAACACTTTGCCTGCCTTGGTTACGGAAGCACCCACCATACAAGTGCTAACAATTTCTCCAAGTTCCAGTTCATTTAGCTGTGACATAATGCACACAGCTACACAGAACTCTCTTCTGACCGCGACTCACACTTGCTGTAGACTGGGAACGTTGCACAGGTGCTGCTCATTATCAGTTGGAACGGTGCAACCTGCAGACTTAGCTATTATCTGCATTTATGTTTAAGCATGCATTTCTCACGGTGTTTGCATGTTTTGTCCATCCCCTGTAGTGCCGTAATTGTTAAACGATGGATCGCCAACAGATATGCGCTGGCGGTTAGAGAACAACAAATTGCAAGACTTCCAGTGGCAAAACTATTGTGTACAAATCGAAAAAAAACATATAGCAGTCATATTGCACTGACAGTTAAACACTGCAAAAGTGGTCTAAAGACCATGAAATATAGAAACTATCGCCAAAGACACTTTCTCAGTTACACTGCTCTGCTAATGTAGAGGAAAGCTGGATTATGTCAGCGTGAAACCTATCTCCAACCAGGCTATATGATGTTTTTATGCATGACTCAGCTCCACACGTACGGAGTTTATGTAAATCATCTGCGCTATCAATTCTGAAGTATTCCGCTAGTATCAGGTGTAGTACCAAGAAGGTTTTGGTAAGAGAGAATATAAAGACATGCGCTTCTAAGGCTACGCGGTTCTGCACTTGAAACATACTGTAATGTTAGAGCAGTGCTCTTTGCGACCTATTAGTCATATGGAACGTAAGCTGTTAATATTCCAGTGTAAGAAATATATTTCCAACGCACGACTTACAATATCCTTTCAAGTTTTTCTAC
Source organism: Schistocerca serialis cubense (assembly GCF_023864345.2). NCBI lineage: Eukaryota > Metazoa > Arthropoda > Insecta > Orthoptera > Acrididae > Schistocerca > Schistocerca serialis. The sequence goes on from NC_064642.1 coordinate 608,491,261, forward strand.
GATAAACTATGGTGACAAACTGTAAAATGGAAAATGGAAAAACTGCTATCTTGCACACCAAAGAAAACATCGTTTCTGTGTGATACATGCACAATATAGCTCTCCAGAGGTGTATATTGTATTATCAGCTGTGGTACTGCAATATACAACTGCTGAATGGATCGCGTGTTTGACCCTGACCCTGACAAACGGTGTTTAAAATGTGCTTCTTTGTACTCTCTACCAATCACAACCTTGTGGTGTCAGCTAACAGATGCTGTATGGCAGCATTATGCTGTGTATCTATTGAGGTAATAATGATACACGTGAGTTGACTGCTGTATTTGATGCTTTCCTGGAAAGAAGAGAACCATCTATCTGCCTGTAATTGACTTGCATCAGCGTTAAAGGATGACAGAAAGTGAATGGAGTGATCGGTTGAGATGGAGTTGTAATGGGGCATGATTTAATGGTAGACTGATGATGCATTCTACAGAGAGAGGGAGATGTTGTTGCAGGTCATTTAACCATTTTTTTCTGTTTCTCTGTCTGGGTGTATCAAATATGTGGCATAACCTGCATTCGACTCGTATACAACTGCTTGTTCTTTGTGTGACTTAGAGCACTATCTACTGCAATCGTTAACAGCAAACCTCTCAGTCATCAGAGGACTTCCAACTCATGTATGATGATGATGAAAAAATATGTCCATCCTGTTTATCTCATGTACGATGATGATGAAACATGTCCATCCTGTTTTGGCTCTTTCCTCTAGACGATTTATGCGACATACTCCATTCTCCTACGCATCTTGGTCATAAAATCAAGTCTTCAGTTTCATAATACGGTGATTCTAAGTCAGAACAGGTGTTCGTGAGTACTTCAATCTCCGTGTCTACATCTTATAAATAATAATAATATGTTGCTTCTGCGTGAGAGGATGAGAATGCAGATCAGATAATCAATAATATTTCAAAGTATTAAGATTAAACTATATTATATCCTCACACATTGTCTGGCGTGTGAACAATGGCATTGGTGGCTGAGGTCGTGCGTTTGCTAAGTATTTTTCCATTACCGTGTGAGATATCGTACTTCTTGCAGTAAAATTGCCTTGATGATTGACTTACGATTCTTTTATGCTTGGACTGTACAATGTTCCATCAGATTGCACACAAAACTCGGCCAAGTCGCAGCCGCTTACATCATTGTTAGAACTAGTAAAATGAAAAAAAGACATTGAGTGTAATAAAATACATACTCAAGAAATCACAGAAATTATGAATAGATACTTACATCTAAATAATAATTGTTGCTTAGCAGTATATTAATATAAATGAGTACGACGATGCGCCTCTAAATCTGCCTATGTTCAGTATGTAACAAAGTGTCTGGAGTTATGGAACAATGACAAAATGCGTCCGAACTGAAACAGATTATCTCACCACTCTGCGTAGCGCGAGAGGAGTCAGAGCTGAAGTACAATTTAAAAAAAAAATTGCTGTTTTTTTACCGCAACTACATACTGTTTAACGATAGCGCTTCATATCATGTCTTTGACAGCGCGAAAAAAATTATGTTATAGCTTTTGCAAGCAGAAGAGCCCTTAAAATCTGTTTGACAGATGTTCTATTTACAGTGGTGGTGGCAGCAGGATGATGTTAGCGGAGTTTTTATAGTTTTTTCCTCTGTTTGACAGTACAAAATTACGATGATAGAATGTTTGGGTGCCAGACATGAATGCACCCTGAGGGACGCTGTTCTACTTCAGATTGTGGTACTTGTATGTCATTTGGAAATGCATTGCACTGCAGCAGCAAAACCCTCGTCCTTCTTCTAGTTCCCGTAACGGAGTGTACTGTTTTTTCTACAACACACATCAAAAAAAGGTTTTGCATCACTTCGGTTCTGAGAGCTCCGAAACATGTACAAAAAATTGGAATAGAGATCAACATAAACATCATTTCCGCCCTTTTTGTTGATCATGAAAACCACACATTGCATGTTGTACCACGAATAGCGAGACCTTCAGAGGTGGTAGTCCAGATTTCTGTACACACCAGTACCTCTAATACCCAGTTGCACGTCCTCTTGCACTGATGCATGCCTGTATTCGTCGTGGCATACTATCCACTAGTTCATCAAGGTACTGTTGGTTAAGATAGTCCCACTCCTCAACGGTGATTCGGTGTAGATCCCTCAGACTTCAAATGGTTCAAATGGCTCTGATATCATCAGTCCCCTAGAACTTAGAACTACCTAAACCTAACTGACCTAAGGACATCACACACATCCAAGCCCAAGCCAGGATTCGAACCTGCGACCGTAGCAGTCTTGCGGTTCCGGACTGAAGCGTCTAGAACCGCACGGCCACCGCGGCCGACGATCCCTCAGAGTGATTGGTGGGTCACATCGTACATAAACAGCCCTTTTCAATCTATCCCAGGCATGTTCGATAGGGTTCATGTCTGGAGAACATGCTGGCCACTCTAGTAGAGCGATGTCGTTATCCTGAAGCAAGTCATTCACAGGATGTGCACGATGGGGGCGCGAATTGACATCCACGAAGACGAATGCCTCGCCAATATGCTGCCGATATGATTACACTGTCGGTCGGAGGATGGCATTCACGTATCGTACAGCGGCATACGTCGGCCCCACATAATGCTATCCCTAAACAGCAGGGAAGCTCCTCCTTGTTGCACTTGTTGTACAGTGTGTCTAAGGCGTTCAGCCTGACCGGGTTGCCTCCAAACACGTCTCCGACGATTGTCTGGTAGAAGGCATATGCGACACTCATGGGTGAAGAGAACGTCATGCCAGTCCTGATCGGTCCGTTCACCACGTTGTTGGGCCGGTCTGAACCGCGCTGCATGGTGTCATTGCTGCAAGGATGAACCTCTCCATGGACGTCGGGAGTGAAGTTGCGCATCATGCAGCCTATTGCGGACAGTTTGAGTCGTAACACGACGTCCTGTGGCTTCACGAAAAGCATTATTCAACATGGTGGCGTTGCTGTCAGGGTTCCTCTGAGCCATAATCCGTAGGTAGTGGTCATCCACTGCAGTAGTAGCCCTTGGGTGGCGTGAGCGAGGCATGTCACCGACAGTTCCTGTCTCTCTGTATCTCCTCCGTGTCCAAACAACATCGCTTTGGTTCACTCCGAGACACCTGGACACTTCTCTTGTTGAGAACCCTTCCTGGGACAAAGTAACAATGCGGACACGATCGAACTACGTTATTGACCGTCTAGGCATGGTTGAACTACAGACAACCCGAGCCATGTACCTCCTTCCTGGTGGAATGATTGGAACTGATCAGCTGTTGGACCCCCTCCGTCTAATAGGCGCTGCTCATGCATGGTTGTTTACATCTTTGGGCAGGTTTAATGACATCTCTGAACAGTCAAACGGACTATGTTTGTGATACAATATCCACAGTCAATGTCTATCTTCAGGAGTTCTGTGAACCATGGTTATGCCAATTTTTTTAAATGTTTGTATTACCTCGTGATGCAGGATATAGATTCGTTTGGCGCTGGCCTTACACATTGTACACAATTTTCTGAGCTACGACAACATGTTCCCAATTTCAACGAGTGGTCAAAACACAGTCATGTCGCATGAACTCAGCTCGCCCTGTTGCTATATGGATTGCAGAAGGTCTTAGATACAGCGCTCTCCTACTTTTGTTCACTTCCGAATTCAATTGGAACGATCACATGCACAAAGCTGTATGGAGGGCGGGGCAGAGACTGAGGAACAGTTACAAGAAGTGGAGGGACTGTCTAAAACTATGTTGAAGTTATACTGTAGTAGACAGATTCGAAAAAAGGTGACTTTTTTTCGAGACATGAGAGTGCCACAAATATGATTCACTATTGGCTATATTAATTGAAATACATCTCCATAGGATCCAAAGCAGGTATGTGGTTGAATGGAAAGACTTGATTCAAAATCACAGACAGTATTTCTACCAGAAAGCGTAACACTATAGATCTGAAAAGCCAGTGGATTAGTCATAGGAGTTTGTACATTTCTTACGATCTCAATCTAGCGCTGCATTTTTTTTAAAGTGATTTATCGTGTAGCACACCATCTGCTGTACGTGTTCATTCTCAGTCAACCATTATCCTTCCTTGCCTATAAACCCAGTGGACATATCGCAGAAACTGTGACATGACATCAGGACAGAATGTGTTACAAATATAGGAGAGATATCTTGCGCCGGCATGGGGGAGTTGCAAATACCGGCTTCATGCCACATTCCTTAGTCGAATCACTTACTGAATTCGGTGATTTTACGAGGGTTGGAACTTAAATAGTGGCCACTATTTATTCATAACCGATATGGACGTGGAAGGCGTAGTATACCGTTAGCAGAGCCTGCTCTGTTGAGCCTCGTTTTATGAGCTTACACCGCCGGTGACATGCACTCGCACTTTCGGTCTGCTTATGCACAACCCGGCGATCACCGTCTGTACTCAATATTGCGATATTTGTGCGGATGCCACTTCATTCGGTGGTAGTGCCATATCTCGATTTATGAAGCCTGTATAGTTTTTAACATGGATATCATTAGCGATACTTGTGTGTGTCGGTATAACCAAGACCACTTCTTATGCAGGGTGACTGTAACATAGCCGTTGCGATCGTGGTGTTTTTTTAATAGCTAGTCGCTTATAAGATTACGTCCCTCTTCCTAAGATACACTGGTGCCACTCGCAAGAAAAACAAATGAGACATGTCCATCCAGAGCGGATTTTCACTCAGTATTGTTTAGTATTACCAACATTCAGTTATTGGCGAAGTATTTTACTTAGTAGGGGATGTGAGATAGAGTCACTGTAATCACAGGCTTATAAAGTATGTGTGCTGTGGTCTGTGTCCCGAAATGAGCAAAGAAAATCACTGTGTCCTGTCATAAGGGAAAGTATGGATTTGATGTGGCCCGCCCGTTGGCCGTGCGGTCTAACGCACTGCTTTCCGGACGGGAAGGAGCGTCTGGTCCCCGGCACGAATCCGCCCGGCCAGCCTGTGGATGGTTTTTAGGCGGTTTTCCATCTGCCTCGGCGAATGTGGGCTGGTTCCCTTATTCCGCCTCAGTTACACTATGTCGGCGATTGCTGCGCAAACAAGTTCTCCACGTACACGTACACCACCATTACTCTACCACGCAAACATAGGAGTTACACTCGTCTGGTGTGAGACATTCCCTGGGGGATCCACCGGGGGCCGAACCGCACAATAACCCTGGGTTCGGCGTGGAGCGGCGGAGGGGTGGAGTGGACTGCGGTAGTCGTCGTGGGGTTGTGGACCACTGCGGCCGTGGTGGGGACAGAGACTCTCTGTCGCTTTTAGGTCCCCGGTTAACATACAGTACAATACAATACATACAATACAATGCATTTGATGTGGAAAATTTCAATAGCTGTAAGGGAAATGAAAGACTTTTCTACATGGAAAATTATGTCCAGTCATAAGAATGCTACAGATTTTCGTATTTCCAGAGCCACCGTCGTCAGGAGGGTCAGGAGGGAGTATTTCCGATACTCTACTCATTGTCAAATGTCATCAGACTGAGGCTGCAATCGTAACATTTAATTGTCATTACAATGATAAAATATATGTGGCTGGTTTCCTAGGAAGATTCTGTCTCGTGTGCGAAACCTGTGGCGGCGGTGGCCTGTGGTCAGAATGATTAACATTTCTGGCTCAGGCGGGAGCCGTCCGAACTGGAGAAGTTGGCTGGGGTACAGGAATGTAGCTGACCTAACCGTATCGTCCCTAGGCGGCTGAATAGCGAACTATTCCTCAGTACTTGATGTGCAGCCCTCGTGATCATGTGTATTCTCCATGGAAATTTGAGAAGATTGAATATGGGCGTGTGTTTGAGCTGGATAATTATTCCCTCCTATGTAAATTGTCCGGTTGAATGCTTCTACACATTTCTCGCCTTTATTTGGTTGAGATAACAATGCTTGTGGTGTGTGTTGTGTGCATTTAGACGGTGAAAGACAGGTGGAAGAGACGTTTGGTGGTTCTCTAAACATGAAAAACAGTCTAGTTGACTTCGTAAAGTAGAAGGATGATTTGGGGTCTCTTGTATCACTGACATCGGTATTCGTAAAAAAAAAAAAAAAAAAAAAAAAATGGAGTGGCACTACCAGTTTCCTCTATTTTTCCAAGTTATGACGTAAAGATCATCGCAGACTATATAGTTTCTAGTTAGTCGGTAGTTTGCTGCACATTCTACCTCTCCACACCTCGTTAAAATTTCGGGTTTCTAGAGATACAATTTCCACTCTTTATCTTCGGAATTATACTGTGCAAGTGTACAGTAGCATACTGCTATGTGCTTGATATTGAGAACTATCGCGTAAATGTTATGATATATTCTCGCAAACCATGTGAAAATACATTTGTTCTTGAAATCCTAGAGTCTGCAGATGGTTGTAGAAAGCATGGCAGCAAGCAAGCAGGCATGTTTGGGCCTGAAACAGTAACGCCTTTGTGCCAGGGAGAATCAGTCCAGCCTTAGTACACCAGTTCGGAGAATGACCGCGGTCCGCGTGTCAGGTAAGCGTATGTAGGGGCAGTTTATTCGTGACTGTTGGATGTGGTGGATGACCGACTGACCTCGGGGGATAATATTTAGTGCTGCGAGGACTTTATACAGTGCATGTGCTTACGTGTTTTTGTGATCTGCCTGTCGTCGTGGTTTATCTGCGAGTGTCAGGTGGTCTATACCTATATACTGGATGCAGAAGTGATGATTTTATATGGTGCAAGATACTAATTGTGTTTATTACATCGATATGGTATGAGGTGATATAGCCGAGTTTGAGATCAGTTTCATGGTGAAATATTCAAGCTTCCCTCGACAATAACTGAATAGTGTAACTGAGGAACTGTCTTTGGCGATAGTTTCCGTATTTCTTGATCTGTAGACCAGTTTTGCAGGGTTTAGCTGTCAGTGCCTCGACACCCCCAAAAGAAACATGGACCTTGCCATTGTTGGGGAGGCTTTCATCTCTGAGCGATACAGATAGCTAGCTGTATCATAGGTACAACCACAACAGAGGGGTATCTGTTGAGAGGACAAACATATGGTTCCTGAAGAGGGGCAGTAGCCTTTTCAGTAGTTGCAGGAGCAACAGCCTGGGTGATTGACTGATATGGCCTTGAAACATGAACCAAAACGGCCTTGCTGTGCTGGTACCGTGAACTGCTGAAAGCAAGGGGAAATGGCCTAAGGCCGAAATTGTACAATCGTACAGGAAATAAAGAAAATGGCAGTTGAAGGATTCAAGAAATCATTCAAAACAATTTACTATCAATAAGAAAAAGTAGTTGATCTGCTGCCTGTGACCATATAATATGCCTTTATCTGCTTGTAGCCCCTAGAAACGAACAACATGAAAAATAGACTTCTCCAACCTCAGTTTTCACCCTTTGACACTGAGTATTCGTAACGCCCTAATAGTGCATGATCCTAGATTAAAACATGATTTCCGCAGAGTTTCAATAAATTAGAGTCGGTAGTAGAATAGTGATGGTTTTTTACAAAAACTGGACTGTTTACTTTTAATTACTTATTTTATTTGATATTTTAATTCTATGCGTCTTGGAACGTGAAACGGAAAAGTCTGAGGGAATCTTGGAACTCTTAAATCCTTGTTCGATGTCTATATTTATTATAGGAGATAATGGCATTATTATAAAGAAGGTCCGGATTACCTCCAGTGTAATTATCAGTCTTTATTTCGCGGTAGATCTGTTTTGGTTTTCATTACCATTTTCAACCCACATCTAGAAGAACTTGACGTCCATATTACATCGATAGTAAACTGTCACGTAACCGCCAGTGCTCAGTTACTGGTAAAATTACGTAACTGTAATGTATAGCAGTATATGTTGACTATGTTTTGAGAATAATTTGACAGTTTTCTTACTATATTGATACATGATTACATACGAGGTCCATTAGAAAAATATCCAACCTTTGGCTGAAAAAAAAAACTGGTTTACCTGCAGCATTGTACATCTAATCACCCTCAGAGGGGACTCCACACTTCTCCTAGCGGTGTCGCCATCGTTGGAAACATGCCGAGAAAAGCCTCTTTCGGAGAAGAGTTTAGCTCGTCTGTCACTGCTGCCAGACCTCCTCTCCTGTCTGAAATCACATTCCTTTCTACATCTACATCTACATACATACTCCGCAATCCACCATACGGTGGGTGGCGGAGGGTACCTCGTACCACAACTAGCATCTTCTCTTCCTGTTCCACTCCCAAACAGAACGAGGGAAAAATGACTGCCTATATGCCTCTGTACGAGCCCTAATCTCTCTTATCTTATCTTTGTGGTCTTTCCGCGAAATATAAGTTGGCGGCAGTAAAATTGTACTGCAGTCAGCCTCAAATGCTGTTCCTCTAAATTTCCTCAGTAGCGATTCACGAAAAGAACACCTCCTTTCCTCCAGAGACTCCCACCCGAGTTCCTGAAGCATTTCTGTAACACTCGCGTGATGATCAAACCTACCAGTAACAAATCTAGCAGCCCGCGTCGGAATTGCTTCTATGTCCTCCCTCAATCCGACCTGACAGGGATCCCAAACGCTCGAGCAGTACTCAAGAATAGGTCGTATTCATGTTTTATAAACGGTCTCCTTTACAGATGAACCACATCTTCCCAAAATTCTACCAATGAACCGCAGACGACTAACCGCCTTCCCCACATCTGCCATTACACGCTTGTCCAACTTCATATCGCTTTCAATGGACTCTTGAGTTTGGGGAACAGCCAGAAGTCGCAGTGGACAATATCAGGAGAGTAAAGAGCCTTTTGAAGCACAGGAATTTGGTTTCTCGCCAAAAAAAGTCTGAATCAAGTGCGAGGAATGTGTTGGAGCATCGTGGTGATGGTGGCAGCAATTTCCTGCTGACCGCACATGAAGTCTCTTGCACTGCACAGCATCACGTAGGTAGCACAGGACATCCCTGTAGTACTCTTTGGTGATTGACCCTGTGATGTGTTCTCGTGGTATACTTCGCCATGGGAGTTAAAGAAAGCAGTCAGCATCACTTTGACGTTGCTGTGCACTTATCGGCCCTTCTTTGGTCTTGGTGACGAGGAATGTCTCCACAGTGACGACTGAGATTTTGTTTTTAGGTTGTACCTGTACAATCAGGACTCAACGTCAACAATGATTACTGTCTTCGCGATGTCAGGTTCACCGTTTGTGGAATCCAGCATATCCTATGAGACTTGAACATGAAGTTGCTTTTGCTGCGCCGTCAGCATGTTCTGCACGAATTTCGCCGACACACGCCTGGTGGCCAAATCATTTGTCACAATTGAATGTGCCGAAAAAGTACTGACGCCCACCTCTTCTGCAGTTTCTCTGACAGTTACACATGGTCCCGCATCATCAAAGCATTCACTTTGGCAATGACCTGGTCATTTAAGCATGTTAACGGCCGACCACAGCGTGGCTCATTCTCCAGCGATCTTTAAACCGGTTGTACCACTCCTTAATCTGTGCGATTCCCATAGTATTGTCACCGAAAGCCGTCGGAATCTTCCGAGTGGTTTCCACCTATCAAAATTTGATGCAGTAGCGCTGCTCCAGTCGTTCCGTCATTTCACTCGCAATGAAAAATCGACACTAGTACTATACACTATCTTACTCAACTGCTGCGTGTCAGCAACTGTTGCTATCAACAGGCGGGAAAAATATCACGCACGCGCATGGAGGTTCTATGTCAGTTCATGCAAGCGCTAGGTTCAAATCCATCAGGTGTTTGCAAAAAAAGATAAGGGCGTATTTTTTTCTAACAGACCTCATATCTATGTTTTCATACATTTACATTTTATTTTGCATATAATTTGTAAACATATAACATCATTAATGTTAAACATATTCAACATATAGTAAATATTAAAGTTACGTAATTTTATCAACAACTGCACACTGACAGTTATGTGTCAGTTTACTATCGATGTTATATGGACATTCACCCAAACGTTACCTGAACACGGCAATGAAAACATAAACACATGTGTCGTAAAATAAAGGCTGATAATCACAATGTAATTATTCTGGACTTTGTTTATAATAATGTCATTACCCAACATATACTATGCTACAGCCCCAAATGAACGAAAAACCAAAAATCGGTTATTTCAGGATCCAATTTTTTTAACAGTCAGGTTAAATAGGAGATTAAAGACACTGATATAACCGCAAACCTGTTGTATCAACGATAACCACCAATCCTGCAGTACTGATCTCATGGTTGTAGAAACCTGACAACAGGTCTCACATTCCATAAACAACAACGTTTCTGACATTCTAATGGGTGGAGCTTATGAAGCAAACTCAGAACGTCTTGAGAGGATCAGTTCAAAAAGAGAAAATTTTGAATTTCTGATTCGCTAACATTAAATGCTGTGAAATGGTGGAGCAGCCTTCAAAAGTATACATCCCAAATTTCATTGTCGCTTTGGATAGATGGGAATGGGGCCATGCTACTACCTCTTGTATCAAAGTGAAGAATTGATACTGCGTAGTGAGCTGTTGTTGGGGTTGTCCTTCCAGCAATATCAGCTGTTGTTGGTATCGTTCCTCCTGAGAATTGAGAAATCCCAGGAACTTGTCACACATTGTACAGTGCTGTGGATATGTAGAAAGTTGTTCCATTGTAGCAACAGATTATTCCATTTATTTGAGCAATAACCCTGGTTATAGCTTCAGGTACAGGTTGACAGTTCAGCACACAACAAAAACTTTTGGCTCTCTGTGACTGTGCACACAATGAACTGTGTGAAATACTGCAAGTTTGTGAATAATGCCCAAGTTCATCACAGAACTATGAAAAATTCAGATAGAGAGCAGCATCAAACATAGCCCAATCCGCAGCACAAGTCGTCAACAAGAGGACATGTACGTTGTCTAGTCATATTCTTATGACCACTTGTTAAAAGTCTGAATAACCACGTTTTGCAGTACGGACGACTGCGAGACATGTAGGGAAAAGAGTTAATGATGTTCTCGACTGCACCAATAGGGATGTGTAACTGTGCTGAGTCCAGGGGGGCCATGGCCACCTGCACTAGGTTTCTCAGTCTGCTGATGATCCATGGCACAAACAGCCCGATCGATGTAGTTCCACAGATTATGGACTGGGTTTTAACCCAGGAAGTTTAGTGGCCAGGGGAGTACGGTAAACTCATCCTGGTGCTGTTCCAACTACGAAAGTGCACTATGAGCTGTCTGAGTCTTCGAATTGTATTGCTGGTAGATGGCATGGTGCTGAGGAGATATATACTGCATGCAGGGGTGGAAATGGATTTCAAGGATGAAGGCATACTTGTTTTGATCCATTGTGCCTTCCAGCATGACGCCACGAAAACATTCATCAGACCATAAAGATGCCTCCTCCAGCCTTGATCCTTCTGACGAATGTTGCATGTAGTTACCATCTGTCTGATGGATTATAAGACGTGACTTATTTGAAAAGGCCACTTGTCACCACTCAGTCCACGTCTATCTGCGATATTGGCGTCCAAATTCTGTCCGTTGTCGCTGATGAACAGCAGTTATCATGGGTGCATGAACCAGATGCCTGCTGTGGAGGTCCATAACAGCACCGTTCACTGAACGGTCGTTGAGGTGACAGTGTTGGTAGCCCCTTGGTTCATCTGGATGGTCAGTTGCTCAACATTTGCATATATATTCACCCATACACATCTCCATAGCCAGTGCTCTTCCTTGTCATGTAGTGTGCCTGTGGTGCACCACAATTGCCTCGGTGCTGGCTTTGGATAGCACCATTTTGCCATGCATGGCATACTTTATCCACAGTTGCACGTAAACACTTTACAGACTTAGCCATTTCAGAAATGCTTTCTGCTTTGGTTGGAAAGCCAATGATCACACACATTTGAACATCAGATAAATCACTCCAATTCCACATTACAATAACGACTGCACTCTTTGCCACATCCTCGCCCTCCACACACTTTATACACTATCCACTGCTAGTGCTGCCACGCGCCATCTGTGAATGGTTATTGCCGACTGATGTTGAACATAAGCAGTGGTCACATTAATGTGACTAGACTGAGTAGCATGTAGACTATGTGGCAAACTTGTTGGCGTCATGTGAGAGACTTTATCTCACTCAGAGTCCACAGGATAATAACTATGTCTTCCATTCCATTTGTTTCATTTTGTGTCACTATCAGTAATTGCCGTAATCGATCTCTTCATGACTGCATGATTAATTGTCAGTTTTTAATAGTTTTAGCATTAAAATCCAATATCTCACAGCCATAAGTAAAAACCAGTAATACGGATGACAAAATCTACTCGGGCTTCCATCCAGATGGCTGCAGTGAAATTCTGCGACGTATTGATGTCAGTCTCATCTTCTTCTGTTGAAGTGTCAAGATTATGAGGGTGTTCAGTATGTGAGTAGACACACACACACACACACACACACACACACACACACACACACACACACACACACACACACACACATATATATATATATATATATATATATATATATATATATATATATATATATATATATATTCATCCAGGCAGCCATCTCTCACCACCCCTCCCCCTGCACCCTGGTGCAGGGTTTGGCGACCTGTGGTGATGGGGAGAATGCCGTGTGGCTCTTCGTACATTCAGTCTTGCCCAGACTTGCAATGTACCAATCACTGAGCGCGGTCTTGGCGTATAGTTGCTAGTGAAGAATTCTATTCCTAACTTGGCTGGTAGCTTGCCCCTGTTGTCGAAATTGTCATGGATCGTTACCTCGACTTGCTCTTTAATAATGCTTTCTCAGAAGCCACTAACTTGATACAACGTTTTTGTTTTCTAAAATTGGAATATATGTCCCCCTTTGAGGCTGTTTTCTGCCATTGCTAACTTATCTTTGTGCCCCAGACATACACCACTAATGAGATGCAGCCCATTGTTTGCCCAATGTAGCAGGGCTGCACTCACAAGGGATACTATATATACTGGGTACTTGAAATTGCAGTTTGCCCTCTACCAACCTAAGCACATCTCTTAGTTTTTGTGATGGTCGAAAGATGGCTTTGATGCTGCGTTTTTTTTTAAAGGATTCTCTCAATTCTGACTGAAGAACGCCCAGTATCTTGGATGAAGGCGAGTTAGTCTTTCTCTGTGTCTTCCGTACTTGTGTCTGTATCACTCGTATTCTTCAATGCGCGACTAATGCACGTTTTGGTGTATCCATTTTGGCGAAACACATTTTGAAGGTGCATTTCTATTGTTAAGCTATCATTATCACAAATGGCACGAGCCCTGTGATCTAGAATTGTTACAACAGCGTGCTGCTGCACTGGATGATGGCAACTCGTTGCATGAAGGTGCAGATCTGTGTGGGTGTTCTCTGTATAGACTTCATGTCCTACGGTACCATCTCGTTTTCTTTTTGAAGAATGTCTAACAATGGAAAATATCCTTTCTGTTCTAGCTCTATTGTGAGCTGTATGTTTTGATGGAAGCTGTTTAGGTGATCCAGAAACTCATTCAGGGTTTCCCTGTCCCATTCCCAGACAATGGAAGATGTGTGTAGGTTTGAGTTGTGTAGTATTTAGAGACTGGCAACCACAGGGGCAAGTAGCAGCCCCATGGCTAATGCATCTACATCGACAGCTAAATGACCGCTCTGCAATTATCATTTAGTTGCCTAACAGAGGGTTCATCGAACCATTTTCACACTATTTCTCTATCATTCCATATTCCAAAACCACACAGGAAATATGAACATTTAAATCTTTTTGTGTAAGCTCTGATTTCGCCTACTTAATTACAGCAATAATTTCTCCCTATGTAAGTGGTTGTCAACAAAATATTTTCGCATTTGGAGGAGAAACTAGGAAATTGAAATTTCGTGAAAAGATGCCATCCCAGCTCGTAGAACATATCTGTGACACTCTCTTCATTGCGATATAATAGAAAACGAGCTGTTCCTCTTTAAACTTTTTGAATGTCCTCCATTAGTCCTATCTGGTAACAGTCCCACATCATGCAACAATGCTTCACAAGAGAACGGACAAGCACAGTATATTAGTTGATCTGCTGCATGTTGTAAGTGTACTACCAATAAATCTCAGTATTTGGATCGTCACCCCTCCCCCTCTCCCCCTCTAAAACATTTTTTATGCAATGGCGTTATTTATGTTGTTTGTAACTGTTGAAGCTTATACGAGGGGCGTTTAGAAAGTAAGCTCCGATCGGTCGCGAAATGGAAACGACTATGAAAATCCGATAAAGCTTTGCACAGATGTGTTGGGTAGTGTCTCTAGTATAACCCCAGTTAGCATCACGTCGCTCTTCTCATTTCTGAGCTCGCAGTGAGTGCGTAAAGATGTCTAGAAAATAGTGTCTGCCGCCAAGTACGAGGGCCTGGTGAGAAATTTCGCCTGAAGCTATGCAGCTAACATTACATAACTGTCGTGCTGTTTCGTCTTCACGACAATTCTCAGCCGCATTCTGCAGGGGCAATGAAGATGCTCCTGCATCGTTTTCAAATGGAAATGTTAGATTACCCACAATACAGTCCGCAATTGTCTCCCCCTGAGTTTCATCTCTGGTCACATGAACCGCTGTCTTTGAAGACAACATTTTGACACAGACAACGAGGTGTAGGCCAGCGTGGAGAATTGGCGGAAAGCACTGGCGGCTGCCTTCTATGATGAGGCTATTGAAAAGTTGGTACAACGCTATGACAAAAGTCTAAGTCAGAACGGCGACTACGTAGAGAAGTAGCTGAAAGGTGTAGCTAATTGTTACAAGTAAAACATTTCTGATGTTCACTGTGGTTTCAATTTGGCAATCAATCGGAGCTTACTTTCTGAACAGGCCTCGTACATATAAATTTATTTTAGTGAAAGTGGATCTGTACTGTTAATTGATGCTAAAATTATCTGTTAGGTGCTAAACTTTGCATTTCCTGTTTTGAATGACACATGTACCAGATCTTAAAGTTGATAGTTTGCATAACGCTAACTGCTAGTGACAAAATTCAATGTGTGAATGCGTACAGCTTTCTTACTATGAGAATTCTAAGAAAATCGTACCCTATGTAAAACGTATTGATATCACAAAATCGGACTATGAACTTTCATAAATAACTGATTACTTTGAAACAAAACTGTGAAATTAAATTAAAGAGAGAATCTGTTTTCTACACTATTTGGCTTACCTGAGTCACGCTGGATAACGTTGTGCAATATATGTACTCTCATAGCTACAACATGTCTCAATAACAGAGCTAAAAATCTAGCTACTAAGAGACGCAAAGGTGCTAACTGTTCTCTAAAAACATTGCTACCATTCTTGGTTCATAATTTTCGATAATGGTTTTAAATAAAGTGAAAATTAATTGATTCTTGGGATGTGGACAATGACTCTGGGTTAAACGAACTCAACAGCAGTCTCATTTGATTTCATTTAATAACATTTAATGAAACTTTAATAATTGTTAAGCTTTCTCTGAATCGTGTAACTATAATCCAAGAGCTATAAAAATTAAACTTCACATTTGTAATCTTTCCTTAAACCAAATTATGAAATCTAATTCTTAAACCCATTCTCTCACAATGGTCGATAAATGAAAAGCAGAAAGATTTCTGATCTGGATGTATAATGAACCAAGAATACTGCATTATCAAACTGCTGCCGCAAATAAAACAAATTTAATCATTACCTGTAACCATTCTTCACAAAGAGCATAATCGTACCAATGTACAAAAATTATTTTTCTTTCCACAATAATATTTCATTAAATCATGATATAATCCTCAAAAATCTCAATTGTTTGCTGCTTACTGCTACTAAACCAAAACTTGACTGTTCACATCTAACAACAAAGCTCAACTCTCTATGTCTTCTTCTCTCCTTTCGATCAACACATAAATCTAGTGTACATCTTTGCAGAGCAAAGATCACCTCTAATTCATTTCCGCACAGTTCAGCCTCTCTGCCAAGGCTGCACGTGCATATCTAAGCAATTCAAACCTTACATGCGCGATTACGAGCATCCAAATCGAGAAAAATTTTAACGAAAATTTACACACACACCTTTCGCTGTCATCCCTAGATATTTATTTGCGCAGGCAATCTTTATATTTGTTTGAGTTGTTGCGTGAGGAAATTTAGCAGGATTGTTTTCATCCTCATATGAATGGCCTCACACTTTTTTGTGCCATTTTTCGCACCATAAACATACTTTATCTAAATCATATTGCGATTTGTTTTGATCTTCTGATCATTTTACTAGAAACCAAATGACAACATCGTCTGCAAACAATCTAATATGGCTGTTCAGTTTGTCTTCTAAATCGTTTATTAAATTAGAAACATCAGAGGGCCTATAACTCTTCCATGGTGAACCCCAGGTATCAGTTCTGTTTTCCTCGATTACCTCCGGCTAATTACTAAGAACTGTGATCTTTCTGACGTGAAGTACCGAATCCAGTCGCACGATTACTCCAATGATACTCCACAAGCACCAATTTGATTATAAGCCTCTTGTGAGAAACAGTATCGTATAGCCTTCTGAAAAATCAAGAAATATGGAATCAACTTGAGATCCCCTGTCAACTGCATTCATTGCTTCATGAAAATAAAGATCTAGTTGCATCATGAAAATAAAGAGCTAGTTGTGATGCACAAGAACGATATTTTCTGAATCCATGCTATTTGTCAATAGATCGTTTTCTTCTACATAGTTATTAATGCTTGAACACAGTATATGTTCCTAAATCATGCTGGAAAACGACGCCAGTGGTATGGGTCTATAATTCAGCGGATTATTCCTGTTTTCTGTCTTGAGTATTGGTGTGATCTGTGCACCAAAAACTCTTTAGGTATAGATCTTTCATCGAATGTGCGGTTATACATGACTGCTAAGTATGGAGCTTTCATATCAACATATTCTGAAAAGATTCTAATTGGTATATAGTCTGGAATGGAAGTCATGCCTTTACTAAGTGATATGAGTTGCTTCGCTACACTGAGGATATCTACTTCTAAGTTACTCAGGTTTGAATTCTGGAACATTTACTTCGTGTTCTTTGCTGAAGGAAATTTGGAATACCGAATTTAGTAACTCTGCTTTAGTGGCACTGTCATTGGTAACATTACCATCGCTATAAAACAATGTAAGTATTGATTGTGTCTTGCGCTGGTGTACTTTACATATGGCCAGAATCTCTTTGGATTTGCTGCCAGATTTCGAGATAGAGTTTTGTTGTGGACCTATTAAAAGTTTCTGTAAAATTTCGCCATTCAAAAATGGTTCAAATGGCTCTGAGCCTATGGGACTTAACTTCTGAGGTCATCAGTCCCCTAGAAATTAGAACTACTTAAACCTAATTAACCTAAGTACATCACACACATCGCATGGAGGTAGACCAAATGGACCACCAACTATAATTTTAGGATTGGCGTACCTGTTTGAGATGATGTTCAACTGTTCATTGAACCGCTCAGCAGCTTCATCATCTGAGTCAGGCGATCGTAAAAAGGAACCAATTACTTATATATTCCAGTTGCCAGTTATAACCTCTACCCATACTGAATCACAGAAACCATCAACTTCAATTTCACTGCAAGATAAACTACTTCTAACATCAACAAACATGCTGCCAATTGTATTTAATCTATCGTTTCTGAACACTGTTAGATCCTTTGTAAAAATGTCAGCTGAAATTACCTCCAGCTTTAGCCAGCTTTCAATATCTATAAGGATCTGAGCTTCAGTGTTTTCTATTAGCGCTTAGTGCACTGAGTCTTTCTAGGGCAGTTTAGTGCTATAATACCTAACGTTCCTTCAACAACTTGTTTATACAATCTCCACCACATTTGAAGTTCAAATAAGAATGTAATTTTCACCGTGTAACGGAGTGTGCACTGATATGAAACTTCGTGGCAGATTAAAATTGTGTGACGGACGAAAACTCAAACTCGCAACCTTTTGCCGTTAGTTAGCAACTGCTCAACCAACTGAGCTATCAAAGCACGACTCATGACCCGTCCTCACAATTCCACTTTCTCCAGTATCTAGTCTCCTATCTTCCAAACGTCACAGAAGCTCTTCTGCGAAATCTGTAAAACTAGCTCTGCTGGAAGAAAGGACACGTGAAGACATGGCTTAGCCACAGCCTGGGAGATGTTTCCAGAATGAAATCTTCACTCTGCACTGGAGGGTGCACAGATATGAAACTTCCTTGCAGATTAAAAATGGTTTCTTCCAGGTGCGCTAGACCTGCAAGTTTCGCAGGAGAGTTTCTGTGAAGTTTGGAAGATAGGAGCTGAGGTACTTGGGGAAGAAAAGCTGGGGTGGAGAGCTGGGGACTGCGAGTTGTGCTAGGTAGTTAGGTAGTTCAGTCGCTTGAGTACTTGTCTGAGAAAGATAAAATGTCCCGAGTTCGAATCTCGGTCCAGGGCACTGTTATGATGCATCAGCAAATTTCACATGTTCAAAGTGCTTCACTGTTTCTGATTCAAACCGTACTAATAAGAATACGAACATATCTTGAAGGGGTTTTATGACAGTTAGAAATCCATAATGGTCCATTATTGCAGTGTTTTTTACTTGTACATTTGTCATATAATATGGGCTGCTCGTAAGTACACTATTTACAAATGACTCTTAAGGAATCGAGACATTTGTAAGACACTTTATTTCTTGTTTAATATTGTGAGCGCTTACGATATCGTATAACTAAATAAATGCCTTGCATAATAATTGTCTGCCAGCGTGTTATTTATTTCACAAACTACGATAATGTATGGAAAATATCGATAACAGGCCCCTAAAAGATTTTCCCATCATACACTATTTTCCCAGAGTCCCAGGAGTTTGATGAGGAACACAAACAGATCAAATTTTGGCAGATCGATTCACAAAGCACTCTGAGCTGAAACTGAGTGCTTATGAACTAGCTGAGAAATGGTTGTCAGAGCTCAGAAAGGCGAATATGTTCCTCTTTAAGATATTCTGACAGAAAAATCCCCATTCCGACTTCCTAAACAAAAAGTTTGACGTGCTACCAAATTCGTGCTCTTTTGACATAGTACATTTCTTTATACCTTGTCTCGATTTGTAGTTGAAGCCTTCATACTCAGCATCTCATTTCAATGCCCTATATTTATATCTCTGTCTCCTTCCCCCCCCCCCCCCCCCCCCCAGTGGCACTTTATCCTATCTGTCTCTCCCACTGTCACTGCCTTCATCTCTTTCCACTCTCACTGTCTATCTCTTTCCCACTACCACTGTCTCTGTCCCACCCCTTTTTTCTCCATTTCTCCTGTTTCTGTCATTGGTTGGTTGGTTGTTTGATTTGGGGCAGGGGAGTTAACAGTGAGGTCCCATCGAATTAGGGAAGGATACCGAAGGAAATCGGCTATAGCCTTTGAAAGGAATCGTTCTAGCATTTGTCTGAAGCGATTTAAGGAAATCACAGAAAACCTAAATCAGAATGGCCGAAGGCGGGTTTGAACTTTCATCCTCCAAAGTGGGAGTCCAGTGTTCGTCTCTTTCTTTCTCGCTTATTGTCTGCTGTGTTTCTGTTCAACCACCATTTTTCCTCTCCACACCTGTCCCTGGAGATGGTTTGCTCGGAGTTTCGACCACTGGGCTGGGAAAGTTTAACAAATGGGCACAGGGGACTGAAGGAAAGTTGGCAAACTTTTTGTGTTTCAGTTCGCCTGTCAGGGGCTAGGGGTGCTCCAGACCCCCGAAGCCTATGTTTTTTCTCCATTCATCCCTCTTTTATTAATTTTCACTGTCCCCTCTTTCTTTTGCTCTTTGCCACTTTCTCTCGCTGACCATCACTATCTCCTCTCTCTTTGGCGTCCACTGCTATTGTCTTGATCCAGGTCTCATTCTCTTTCACTGCCACTTTCTCTCTCCTACCATCACTGTCTCCTCTCCCTTTCTCTCCCATTGGCACTGTCTACTCTTTCTTCCACTGTCACTGCGTCTCTGCTACCCTCTTTCAACACAAAAAAGCGCCACTATGTTTGCACGCCATAATTTTTTGTGATGAAAGCACATTGAGGACTGAGGCAGCTGGTTCCTCATTTTGAAACATTTACATATTTTGCCACACATAAACAATAAATAAGTACAAATAATATAAGGTTAACATAAAATCTTCTCTCATTCTGTGCAAGTTCACTTAACCATACTCACAAAAAAATATTTTTAGGCTACAACTACAGTATACTAAAAAAAGTGGTGTTTGGTTTGCAAATGCAAAGATTTTCGTAAGGCAAAATAATTTTTGTCCAATTCTAACGAAAGTAGGTGCTGACAAGTGTGAAAAGTACCACTACCAGTTTAATAAGCCACGGCCGCAAATCACTAATACGAATTATTTACAGGAGAATGGAAAAACTGGTAGAAGCCGACCTCGGGGAAGATCGGTTTTGATTCCAGAGAAATGTAGGAGCACGTGAGGCAGTACTGACCTTACGACTTCTTATAGAAGATAGGTTAAGGAAAGACAAACCTACGTTTCTAGCATTTGTAGACTTGGAGAAAGCTTTTGACAATGTTGAATTGAATACTCACTTTAAAATTATGATGGTGGCAGTGATAAAATATGGGGAGCGAAAGGCTGTTTACTATTTGTACAAAAACCAGATCGCAGTTATAAGAGTCAAGGGGCACGAAAGGGAAGGGGTGGTTGAGAAGGTAGTGAGACAGTGTTGTAGCCTATCTCCAATGTTATTCTTTCTGTATATTGAGCAAGCAGTAAAGGAAACAAAAGAAAAATTTGAAGTAGGAATGAAAGTCCAGGGAGAAGAAATAAAAACTTTGAGGTCTGCTGATGACATTGTAATTCTGTCAGAGACAGCAAAGGACTAGGAAGAGCAGTTCAAAGGAATGGACGCTGTCTTGAAAGACGAACACCAACAAAAGCAAAACGAGGTTAATGGAATTTAGTCCAATTTAATAAGGTGGTGGTGACGGAATTAGATTAGGAACTAAGACACTTAAAATAGTAGATAGGTTTTGCTATTTGGGGAGCAAAATAACTAATGATGGTAGAAGTAGAGAGGATCTAAAATGTAGACTGGCAATGGCAACAAAAGCTTTTCTGAAGAAGAGAAATTTGTTAACATCGAGTGTAGATTTAAGTATCAGGAAGTCTTTTCTGAAAGTATTTGTATGGAGTGGAGCCATTTGTGGAAGAGAAAAATGGACGATAAACAAGAAGAGAATAGAAGCTTTTGGAATGTATTACTACAGAAGAATGCTGAAGACTGGATGGGTAGATCAAGTAACTAATGAAGAGGCACTGAATAGAATTGGGCAGAAGAGAAATTTGTGGCACAGTTTGACTAAAAGAAGGGATCGGTTGGTAGGACACATTCTGAGGCATCAAGAGATCACCAGTTTAATACTGAGTGAAGCGGGGGTGGGGGTAAAAATCGTAGAGGGAAACCAAGAGATGAATACAGTAAGCAGATTCAGAAAGTTGTAGGTTACAGTACGTACTTGAAGATGAAGAGGATTGCACAGTATAGAGTAACATGGAGAGCTGCATCAAACCAGTCTTTGGACTGAAGACAACAACAACAAGGTTTCAAGGTCAAGAGAGCCTGCATAGGTGTGAAATGGCCGCTATACAGAGAAAGCGCGTCATAAAGCTTTATGTCGCCTAAATACATAGTTCAGTGATTTCAGAACCCTTGCAGTGACCCCAGAACCGTTTCCATGTGTTCATTATGTCAGTTAAGAATACATTTACGACTCAGGTCGAATATTACAAGCATATTTTTTCGTGCATAAGTACCATAACTTTGAACCTCTGGATCTCGGTACTGATATCGAAAAAGATATCAGTCCCCCAAGAACATCATCTTATGAGCACATGTGAAAAATTTCCACGATTTGAACAGAAATTATAGAAGTGGCCATCCACTCAGTTGGTACTTTTGGTACCCAAACATCATGGTTTTCAGGGTTTCTCAACAACCACCCTTGAAAAATACTGCTTTTATAATCCCTCTCTGGCTCACCCTGGACCACTCCTATTACAAAAGAACCAATCGATTTGCTCAGTTTTCCTGAGCAGAAGGAAATGTGTAATGTTTCAATTTTGACCCTGTATTGCAGGGTAAGTATAATGCAGCCAATGTTGTTGTGGTTGGTCCAAAAGTAATTTGACACTACAGTTTGTTGTTGGAAAACAAAATCTTGCACAAATATTAAGTCGAATACTTTTGGTTCACATTAACTTGTTTTTTATGAGTTTGCATCATGCCAAAGGTCAAATAGTAGTCAGCAGACCTCAAAAGTGAGGTAATCTGTGCCCTACAGCAAGGCAAGTCTCAGGCAGATGTAGTTCGGATTTATTGGTTTGTCCAGGGAAATTGTGAGTGTTTGGAATAAGGAGAAACGATTAACAGAGACCATAGGTAATAAACGAAGAGCAGGTAGGCGCACCAAAGCCACACACCGAACAAAGAATTTCTTAAGGAGAATGTCAAAGTGAGATCCAAAGAAGACAGCTGTTGATATAAACAGAGATCTGCATGAATTCCGCAGCGTGGTAATAGCTAACAGTACCGTAAACTCGATCCTCTCAGAGTTCAATCTTTATGGCCGGCTCCCAAACAAAAAGCCATTAGTATCGCGAACGAACAGAAAAACCTGATTTGAGTATGCCAGGACGCGTAACCACTGAAACCTCAACTGTGGTCGTGTGTGCTCTGGAGCGATGAAAGTAGGTTTAATTTTTTTTTCTTCCGGTGGAATTCAATATGTTCGAGGACCGGTCAATGAAAGGAACGATGTCTGGTACCAAGTAACTACTGTTAAGCACAGTGGTCCGAACGTTGCTGTTTAGGTATGTTTCTCCCGTCCATGTGTCGGCCCCCTGATGCCTACTAAAGGCATTATGGATCGTTTCAAATGTCGCGAAACTTGAAAAGGCAAATTTTGCCCCATGCAAAAAATAGAATGAGACGAAATTGGGAATTTCAGCACGACAGTGATCCTCACCTCCTCTGTTCATGTCACAGACCCTTGAGAAGGAAGTGAGTAAAGATGCTTAAGTGGCCAAGCCAAAACTCAGAACTCAATCCGATTGAACACTTGTGAGAGTAACTCGATCAAAGGCTAACGTGACGAAAATTCTCCAGCTGCGACCGATTATAACGTGACGAAAATTCTCCAGCTGCGACCGATTATTGCGATTTGTGGTTAAAGAATGGCAGAAAATCCCATTGTCACATTTAGCTGCCCTCGTTGATTCCATGTCAACATGTTGTACTGCCATAAATGAGACAAAAGGTCATGCAACCAAGTACTAATGGCTATGAACAGTAATTCAAGTTCTACAACCCTTTTAACCTATAAGCTATAACATGACTTTTGTAAAACTACAGTAGTTTTGTAAACTATATGTGATACTGTCAGTTATGGAAGAACGCAAGATACATTGGTATGTGATGTTACAGCTGTCTATCACGTGACATAACATTTATAAAGATTTTCCTTCGAATAAGTTTTTTTCTTATGAAAATGTCTTTGTGAAAATGCGTACTGTCGCTATTGCATATATATACTTATTGTCTGAAGTGGGATTGTGCATCTAGCCCCATCATAGTTCTCCCTCCTTTGTAATTTACTTCTGCCTTTCCAATTAATGTAAAAGAGTAAGTTTTACCTCTTCTTTTAATGTAGCATCACTTCATTTCCAATAAGCAGCCACACTAATCCTATGTCGCTGCACTCTGCAATTGGATTTACTAAAAATGGAGTGAGAGTGTTAATTATTGTCATAAAATAATATACAAGAGTACAAAGGTTTTCTTAACTCACAAACGTTAGTTTACAATGGTGTTGAACTTCCTTCCGGTACGGATTCTAACCCATGTAGGGTTCAATTATTCCCCTCATTTCCGTATGTGCACTTCTTCCTCTCGTAGTGACAAATAAAACTGATGAGGTAGCAGAGATAAATGCTTACGTGATCTCCTAATCGGTAACGAAATACGTCAAGACAAAAAATTCAAACTTTACTGTAAATTATGAAACTAAACTGATCAATGTCACACCCAGGGATGGTATGAAAGAAAAGAAACGGTCTTGAAGTAAAGAATAATATGGTGCAACTTTTAGTCACATTAACATAATTAACCAATTTATTGGTTTGTTATTTGATGTACCTTTGAAACTATGGAAGAAATTGAGGACACAAATATGTGCCAGCTGTACACCTCACTAACTGTACATTCATGATATTTGCTTTCTGAATAGTTTCACTGATGGAAAACGTGCCTGTATTAATAAACCTCATAAAACTAAACTAAAAAATACTATCTGAACAGACCTTGAAGGCTCAACGATATGAATCTCATACATTAGTATAATTAATCGTATTTTCTGTTATTATCACATTACTCCTTCCATGACTGTGATTTAAATTAATCCGTTTATGTTCTTGGTTTACAGTATTGCATATACACTGCTGTGTAAAATAAGGACGAACGTAACTTTAGAAAGTGGTGTCAATGCCAAGTAACAAAGCTCAACGAGCCTTAGACTATACGTAAAAGAACTGGTTCAGCATAATACAGAAGATAACTGAAAGAGATACGCTATGAGACGAACAGAAATAACCTTTTCATTCAAATGCAATAATTACACTAAAGTCACTGTGATTTGCAATGGCCGCATGGATATTACAAAAGATCGTACATGGTTCTTAATTGGGTGTGTGGTCACCATGGACGGCAATGCTTGCTCCGCAGTGTGCTTCCATGATGGCCAAAAAGTTTGTAAGTAGTTCTTACGCAAGGGCGTTCCGTTCCTGCACCAGCGCAGTTGACAACTGCTGGACGGTCGATGGTGAATGTGGATGCGCCGCAATACATCTCCCCACTGCATTCCACACACGCCTAATGGGATTTCAGTCGTGGGGAGCGGCCAGGCTAGTCAATTCGCCGAATATTCTTTCGTTCCAAAAACTCTTCCACGAGCACAGATTGATGCGATCGGCATTGTCATACATAAAAATGATATTGTGCTGGACATACCCTTAAATGGCGAGAGATGGGAACATGTTAATGGGATTTCAGTCGTGGGGAGCGGCCAGGCCAGTCAATTCGCCGAATATTCTTTCGTTCCAAAAACTCTTCCACGAGCACAGATTGATGCGATCGGCATTGTCATACATAAAAATGATATTGTGCTGGACATACCCTTAAATGGCGAGAGATGGGAACATGTTAATCGCCCAGGAACATTGACGAACATGATCGTTTTGGTGGTCCATGTTCCAGGTGTTATGATGTGGGGTGACATGCTATTGCATGGGCATACTGACCTCCAAAAATTTGAACACAGTACACCAATCGGTCAATGTTATCATGACTCTGCACTCCCTTCCCATGTGTATCTTTTCAGGAGTGCATTCAACCCTAACTTCAGTTTTGTGGATGAGAATGCGTGACCACATCGAAGAGTGCAGGTGGAAGACGGCTTGGAATGAGAAGATAATCAGTGAATGGACTGGCCTGCCCATTCTCCCAACTTAATCCTATTCAGCGTGAGTAGCATGTAATAGGGAAATGTATTGCAGCCTGTCCACATGCACCATCGACCATCCAGCAGTCGTCTACCGCACTGGTGGAGGAATGGATTGCCCTACCACAAGAACTCCATGTCAACCAAGTGGTCAGTTTGGGAGCCCATTGCAGAGGATGCACTGCTGCCTGTTATGTTCAACACCACATTAAGAACCGTGTTCTCCTTTTTGTAATATCCAGGAGACTATCATTAATTGTGGCGACTTCAGTGTAATTATTGTTTTTGAGTAGAAGTATGATTTTGTGTTCGTCTCAGTGGGTATTTCTTTCAGTTACTTTCTGCATTATATTTCTTTGTGTGGTCCAAGTTTCATCGAGGTATCTTTCTTGGCAGTTACATATACACTAAACTTACTTTCTTCCAAGTCTTGCACACCAGTATATTTTTTTCACCTGACATATTTTGATATTGATTAAGCGCTTCGCTTGAGGATTTATGTCCATGCTACCATCTCAGTTTAATATGTCATGAAAAGAGGAAGATGTTGCCATGTGAAAATGTTGGATATAACTGAATCTCTCTTGGTTTGGTCAGCACTGGCTAGAAGTCTGACATCATTAAAAGCAGTAGCCTATAACATTTGTGAAATAATAGTGAGCAAATAAATAAAAGGGTGACTTTATAAAATATTTTCAGATTCGTCTGCATTATTTCCTGGCGATGTTTACTATTCCCAGTCCAATTTAACTAGACACTGATTCACAGTGCAGCAACATAGGTCTAGTAAGGGAGCCTAACAAGTATAAATAAGCTGTAACAAACGGTAAAATTCATTTTAGTTATTGCTATCATGTTCACCAAGAGAAGATACAAACACTGTATTAACCACTAAATACTCTTACTTTTTGCCCAAGGCAGGTGATATTCGAAATTATTATCCTTTACAACATTAGTGAAAGAAAATATACTGACGGAAAAAGGCGCTACAGTCAAAAATAATAAATGTAGAGTAATGAAATCTCTCGAATGCATTCGTCTAAGTAACATATGTAAGTGATTAACACTGCAAGATCACAGGTGAATGTAACCACAAGATAAGCCATTGTAAATGTGAAATGCTGGTACAGAAATAACGAGTCTAACAGCTGCAGTGTTGATCCAAGATGCAAATGTGAATGTATTGTGTTGTATGGGTGCAGGATGTCCGTTTGTGGGATGGCGTTCCTTGCCTGCTGCACTTGGTCAGTCAATACAGGGACGGTTAATTCTGGGCATGGATGACGCTGGAGTTGTCATCCAATGATTGGAGACATAAATGGTGATCGAGCAGGCGAAGGCAGAACGTCCAAATTTCGTAGAGCATATTGGATTACAACAGCGGTATGTGGGCGAGTTTTAACTTGTTGGGAAACACTCCCTGGAATGCTGATCATGAATGGAAGCACAACAGGTTGAATCACCAGACTGATGTACACATTGTCGCTCATGGTGTATGGGATAATCACGAGAATGCACCTGCTGTCATACAAGAATTTACACCAGACCATAGCCGTAGGTCCAGTGCGTCTAGCATGCAGACAGGTTGTTTGCAGGCCCTCAAACGGCCTGCTAACCAACACACAGCCAACTCTGGAACTGAGGCAGAACCAGCTTATATCAGAAAAGACAACACACCTCCGTCCTGCCTTCCAATGTGGTCTCACTTGATGCCACTGAAGCTGCAAATGGCGGCGGTTTGGGGTCAGTGGAAAGCACACTACAGGACATTTGGCTCAGAGATGTCCTTGAGGTAACCGATTTGTAACAGTTTGTTGTGTAACTGTGGTGCCAACTGCTGCTCAAATTGCAGCTGCAGAAGCTGTATGGTGCACCAGGGGCATACACAGAGCATGACGATCTTCACTCTCAGTCGTGGCATGTGACTGTCCAGAGCTCCGTCTTCCTGGGACCGTACTTTCCATAACCACCGTTGAAATCAATCATGTACAGTGGCTACAGTCCTGCCCAGTCTTTCTACAATATCGCAGAAGAAACATCCAGCTTCTCATAGACCTATTACACCACCTCATTCAAATTCAGTGAGGTGTTAATGATGGCATATTTGTCACATTAAAGGTACTCTCGAAAACATCAGCTCAACATGTCCAGTCTCAAAGGTGACTAGTGCTCACGATGTTAAGAGTGTGTATTTAAAGCAAACCTGATTTGCATCCTCATAGTGGTGCTGCTAGCGCCACTCCTACAGGAATGGTACGAAATTCGAATAAATATCATCTTTCAGCTATAGAAACACACCTATCAACTTCTATTTCTGTCGCTCAACTTCTTCTTGGTGTTGCAAGTCTTTTCCATCAGTGTATATTAGGGTACTTACGTTTACATCTCGAATACTGGCCAAAGTAAATGCACATAAGCATTCCAGCAAATCTACTACATGTTTTCTCTCATACTAAGTTTTAAGTAACACTCACATCCAACAGAATAGAACTTTCTATCATTTTTAGTATATTACATATCAAAGATGGTATATTTTTAGCAGCAAAAACTTTATAGGTAAGGGTACCCGAAGTTCAATTAAAACTAGTGTCAAAAACTAACTGCAAGAAGAAAAGGAAAGAAGTATGATTATGGTTAGTGCTTCACCGATGAAGAGATCATTAGAGGCAATCATAGTCTCTGATACAGTAATAATGGGAAAGAATAATAATTGTGATATTTCCAAAGGAACCACCCTGATATTCATTTTAATACATTTAGAGAAACCATGTTAGAACTAAATACAGCTGGCAGATAGTGGATTTAATACAAGTCCAGCATCCAAACTACTAAGCCAATTGCAAAATTAGTTAGAACTATCACATAAAACACATATGCTGTTACTCCTATTGTCACTTTTGTCACAAGATAAACAATTATACATGCATCATTTCCATACACTGACCTTTGCTTGGCCAGCCGGTGTGGCCAAGCGGTTCCAGGTGCTTCAGTCTGGAACCACACGACCACTACGGTTCGAATCCTGCCTTGGGCATGGATGTGTGTGATGTCCTTAGGTTGGTTAGGTTTAAGTAGTTCTAAGTTCTAGGGGCTGATGACCTCAGATGTTAAGTCCCATAGTGCTCAGAGCCATTTGAACCATTTTTTGAACCTTTGCTTGATTTCCGTATGTGCAATCCATCTGGCCAAGTGCAATGTGAATGTGTGCCCTCAATGACATAGGATGTCCACCACATGGGTCTGTATATAAGTTAAACTCCAGCCAACTGTTACATAAATTTCCTTAAATGTGTATGTGGCATGAGGTTGCTGTCTGATCGAAAATTCCACCTCAGTGATTCGACTTTTTAATTCCTTCCAGTAACAAGCAAAAGAGATAGGGATATGTTCTAGAACTAATGGCAGCACAGTACACTTAATAAGTGCTCAGCATAGCCCATGTTCTTGCCGAGAAGTGGTGTGAACTGAGAATCAGTGACTGAAAGACAATATAAAAAGTAATTACAGTCTTTATATTTTTATTTGCTGAAATGATGTTACGTTGAAGACCGTTAAATGGAACACATAACGATGCAGAGTTTTCATCAGATTCCAAACTACGTGGTACAATCAGCAGTACGCAATATCAGATGTCCAGGTGCACCAAACCTTCCTCCTTCAATGTGTGGTATATGACATCAACCCCTACTAGCACAAAATATTATAATTTAAGCTCCATGCACCTCAAGAGGGGAAATTATATGTGGGGCAGATCTAAAGAAGTAATTTGGGGCACGTGGTAGAGTCATGATCTGGAAAAACAACTTTACTACATATTAGTACAGCAGCGCCCACAGGGGGTGGCGAATGGGAGTTAGAAGGAGTAGTTGTCCCCAGTAAGAATTCATTTCACTTATGAATATAAAAAGGACCTGTAACAGCAGAGATCAGATTCTTATGACCTAAAATATCTGCAAAATTATAAGTAAATGAAAAATCGATAATAGGACGTGAAAATGATGTAAAAATATGTATAGTGTGTTAAAATATGAACTATATTAATGGAAAACTTTATTGGAGGACATGAAATGTATTCACACTTACACATACGAACAACAATCAGCTGTTTAAGGGAACAACAACTATGAAACTTTTTGCCAGATCAGGATCCAAACCCAGATTTCCCCTCCTTATGTGAGCAGTCACCCTAACCTCTTTGGCTATCCGTGCATGGCTCATGACCAGACCCAAACTTCCATATCTCGTCGTTCCTGTCTCACAATCTGTACTCATACAATAATTGTGTAATTCCTTTATGGGGGAGGATATTTTAATTGAAAGTCGCTGTCTTGTACCAGCGGATAAATACGATACTGCAGTGCCTGTGTTGTTGGGAAGAATAACACAGTGTTCCTTCAGACATGCAAGCAAGCATAACATTACATCGTTGTTCTTAACGACACAGTTACTCCAATATCGTTTTTATTTGAGGTTGTAACTGAAATTACGAAAAGAATAATTAATTTAAAATCTCTATGTTTCCCTTGAAGGGAAGATATTTTTTTAAGACATATGATTGTTATTGCATAACTATCTTAGAGTTACTGCAGTGTATGACAGTCAGCACACAGAGGTTCCTGAAAGTGAGGGAAAGGCTGTTCTCTGACAACATGTGTTTCTAGTCATAAAATCGTTCAACATCTGCCAAAATAACTGTAATGTGTACTCTGACATTTTTCTTTGGTTTCAGAAACAGATTTAGAAATCAATATATGAATATCGATATTCAACAGCTGGACATTAAGCTGGGTTTCCGCAGGCATGAATTTCTTACGTGGGCATGTTTCACCATCACTTCCTTATGTCAACTTACGAGTAGAACTTAGAAGTGAAAACATCCTACTTGTGCACTTTCATGTCAACTTATGCATAAGTTAAATAAGTTAAAGTTGAAAGGCGTTCTACTTTCTTGCACAATGTCACATCTCCCACTATCTTGTATGATCTTGAGCAGCTGCTGATAGGTGGATCTGGTCTCATTCTGCACTATATTCCTTGACAGAACAGATCTAGAATCTTTTGTTTGTGTATGTAGGAAATTAATGTCTGTGAAAATGATGGGCGTAGTCTTCAACTAAGTAAATAAACACTTCCTAAAATGGCAAAATGTTCTTAAACACTGTGATAGGAATATCATTCTAGCATTAAGAAACTCCTTATGAACACTTATTTGCAACACAGTAACACACCATCCTCTGAAGTGACAAAAGGATTAAAAAGTATTGAACTGAGAGTGTGAACTTGCTGAGGTTCATATTACTGCAGAACAAGCAATACTGTAAATATATTTTTTATTTCAGTACAATAATAACAATTTTTGTTTATGTGCTTGGGTGTAAATATTACAATGAAATGGAAAATTATTTGTGACTTAAAATTTAATACCACTCTTGACTCACATTAAAATCTTATGTAAATATGGCATTGTTCTTTTTGGTGCTATCATTAAATAATGACTATTCTGTATGGTAGTACAATGTTTGCTGATGTATGATACCATTATAACAAATACATAGTTATAGAATTTGTAAGCTATCAGAATTTTGACTAATTCTGAAAACCAAAAAAAACTGAACTGTCTAGACAAAAACCTTACTCTCTGATCTCACTTCAGTCTATTGGAAATAACATAAAAATTTAGAAACAGTGCTCTTTGGAATGCAATACGTACATTACATTGACTCCACATGCCAGATATTTCAATGTTACTGGTAATTTAATGCGAGCTGAGGTGTTGTCTTCCAAATTTGAATTAGACTTTTTTTACAGAGCCGGAAACATGACTCAAAAAGATTTAGAAGTTGATTTCACTCATCAGATAACTCCCTCATTGGATGAGATTCAGTTTTCGTTCCATAGACCAAAAAATGAGATGTTTCTTATGGGTGTGCAACAAGTCAGAAAGTATAACACAAAAATCATAAAACATTTGAATATAATACTCACTACCCTGAATGTTAGTCAGGAGACTATCAGAGTAGGTGAATACATTACTGTGTATGGGAACTGCAAATAGTTACAGAATTAATATACTGTCAGAATGAACTATAGTTATGCACTTTTAATGAATTTATCATACACAAAATATGTGATCTTGACTGTTGTAACCAAGTACTGTCAAAACTGAAATGTAACAGGTATTTTTACTGAAGTTGGTCTAACAGGCCCTGCTAAGATATTCATTTATAGAGTAGAAGGAGATGCCCATCAAAATGTCTTTTAGATTCTTTTCAATTTGCTTTATCAGAACCAAGTTATTAATGGTTGCTGACAATTTATAGAAAATGTGTGTTTCTGAATATTGGACCCCTTTTTGGACCAAGATAAGTGATTTTAGGTCTTTATGTAGATTGTTCTTATTCCTTATATTGATACTATGTATTGAGCTTTTGGTTGGAGATAGAGATATATTACTTGCATCAAATTTCATCTAGGAGTAAATATAGGCTGAGAAGCAGTGACTAGAATACGAAGTTCCATGGACAGGTTCCTACATGATGTTCTTGAATTTACACCACGAATGATTC
The DNA here is from genome assembly GCF_023864345.2 of Schistocerca serialis cubense. Taxonomy (NCBI): domain Eukaryota; kingdom Metazoa; phylum Arthropoda; class Insecta; order Orthoptera; family Acrididae; genus Schistocerca; species Schistocerca serialis. The sequence continues at coordinate 608,523,412 of NC_064642.1, forward strand.
TCATTACATGCTTTTGCACACTGAAAGCTTTTGCTCAGTTTGACAAGTTACCCCAGAACAGAATCCCATGTGACATAATAGAGTAAAAGTAAGGAAAGTAAGCAAGTTGTTTTTGTACTTATATCTCCTACATCTGACATCATTCTCACTGCAAACACATACTTTTTAGGAGCATATTTGCTGTTCGCAAATGATTCCTATGAGATTCTCATTCCAATATCTAACATCTATGTGTCCATTTTTTCCATCAGTATCACTATGAACTCTTCTGCTAAAAGTTGTGCAACTCTGTATGAATAAATTCACTTGTCACCATCTTGAAAGTCGGGTAAGTAGTATTTCCAATGCACATTTAATGGTAGTGGTAGTGGGTGGGAGGGGGGGGGGGGGGGGAGAGCATATGTATGAAATTCATGCCTGTGGAAACGCGGATTTATGTTTGATACAATAGCGCTACAAAATATCGAAATATCGATATTTTTGTTTCAATGCCCATACCTAATACAAGTTAACAATTGTAAAGTTCAATCCAAACTAACCATCACACCACATTGTGTCATAGCACTATCACATTAGGGTGTGTTCACATTGTTCATCACGTCACATCACGTCAGTTCACTCAGTCCAGTACTCAACGTTGCAAATGAAGTGATGAGTTATTGTCCATTAGGCAAAAAGTCGAAATATAGTGCCATATTTGAGGAACTTGCAGTGATAAAATCTATGAATGAGCAAAGCAAACTTAATAACGTGCGTTCCTGATCAATTTTGAATAGTAAAGTGCTGAGAAGTGAAACAATATTTCAAAACATCGAGATTTATTTGCTAGTGAAAATATCTACATACAAATACATCAAACAATACTTACAGTGGAATAAATATAGACTGTTTATATTATCCACTTTGTCTATTTCCGTTTCATAATTAATAACGTCATAAACGACTGTGTTTTTCTCGTTTATCAGAGCTGTTGTTTTTATCAGGGAAAATGTAATGTAGTGAAAAGTGCTCTATCAAGTCATATTCTTATTTACGAGTATACAGTGTGGGCATCAGCTCCATTCTATTACTGCAAAACCTATTTTTTTTTTATTTGGTATGTCAGCCCCCAGTTGTGGAAGAACACTCAAAGGAAGAAAAAGTCCAAGTCGCCATGAAACATTTGCAATTGCCCACAAAAACAAAGCAGAATAATATAATACGGATTGAAAAAACAAAAATGTACAAAATTCACTACTACGACATGCATGAGCACGGCGAAACTAGGTTAACTTAGCTGACGACATTCCTGTCAAAACTTTCTTTACAAGAAGCCTTGACGTGACGTTGACAGTCTGTGTGAATGCTACATTGTGGAAGATTTTGATGTGACGTGAGGTGTCATGACGTCACATCATGGGACGGCCAGTGTGAATTGGCCTTGTTTATCAAGACGTTAAGCAGATGAACCATCAATTTACTTTCAATGTATACAAATATATCCTCTAGCAAAATTGTTGGATTTTTCCTAGAGGCTCATGCATTGTTACTTCTTTCCCACATTAAAGAATGAAATATTGTGTTATAAATGGCTGTTAATCACAAACATCTACAGAATGAAATCGTCATCCTTGAAAAATTAAATAGAGTGTGGTACTTATATCGCAAAATTTAATTTACATTTCTATGGCCGGGATGCACAGGAGTTTAGATCTTCTGAAACATTTGTAGCTCATAAGAAAAGAAAGATTAGATGTCAACAAACTCCAACTATTATTAATAAATTATAATAAAAATATATGAAGCTGCTGATCGACTGAATGACAAAACTACCACAAGTGTACTTGGTCCCTGTAAGAAGGATATCTATAGTCCGGGTTCTGTCTCAGAAATGTCGCCTTTCTAAATAAAGAAAAAATCATCCTCCCAGGTTCCCAGATACCACTTCACTTCACTGGGTGCACACATCTTTCTAAATCTTTGTTTCGACACGTGAGAAATTAATTTTATTGCAACATTTATTGCATAGCATGTTCAAGCAAAGCAATTCAAGAATACAGAAATGTGAAAAATCAATAACCAAATAATTATATCACAAAAATTGGCTAAGTGCGAGTACGACTCGTGCTCTGAGGGTGCTATAGACACTTAATTTATGTATGTAGGCAGCTCTGCTGCTAGTTATGAATAACTATGTCTCGAATACTTTAAGGTGACACTGCACTTTTAAATTTCAAGTCTTCGAAGGAACTGTCAGCAGCAAGGTGTTGTAGCATAACAAACAAGCGCTTATTTGGCAGAACTGAGTCTCTCATTATTGAGGTACTTTGTTTTTTTAATTGCAAGAATATGGATGCCTGTAGAAACTTATCCATTTTGGGGCTTGGGGAGGGGGGCAAGACGTTGAACTGTCATTTTTTTATACAAATAAATTGGTCGGTTTCGAGGTGGGTTACGCCAGATGAACTAAAGTTTACAGCTGACACAAAAACTCATTATAGTCCTCAGAACTGATGGTTATCTACTCTATATTTGCCACAGGTACATTACTTTGATAATTCAGCCAACAAACAAACAACTACACAGCAACTGCTAAAGCCATAGTATTGTCTCACTGTGACTCCCATGTAGTGATAAATTTGTCTAAACGAAAGGCTTAGTGGAATTATGGGAAATCACTTCTAGAAGTGTATGATAATTTTATAATGCATAAATCTCTGTACTCCAGATTCCAAAAAGGAATGAGAGTAGATATATATTGAGGTCACAGGCATACATTTACAAATTGGGGCATTTTACACACAAATGCCCATAAAAATCAAAAGCTACAATTTTTTAGATAAAAAGGAAGGCAATTATGTGCACATAAAACGACATTTTTATGTATAAATAGCTGCAAAAGTTCAATTTACACACTCGTACCACCCCATGAGCGGAAACTGACAGGCATAAATTTAATAAGGTTGCTGAAATTACACTTTCAGTTACTTTTGAAATGTAAAGAATATAAATTACAAGTATAAATTTAATAAGGGAGAAGAAATAAAAACTCTGAAGTTTGCCTAAGACATTGTAAGGACCTGGAAGAGCAGCTGAACGGAATGGACAGTGTATTGAAAGGAGGATATAACATGAACATCAACAAAAGCAAAACGAGTATAAAGGAATGTAGTCCAATTAAATCTGGTGATGTCGAGGGTATTAGATTAGGAAATGAAACGCTTAAAGTAGTAAATGAGTTTTGCTACTTGAGGAGCAAAATAACTGATGATGGTCGAAGTAGAGAGGATATAAAATGTAGACTGGCAATGGCAAGGAAAGTCTTATCTGAAAGTATTTGTATGGAGTGTAAGCATGTATGGAAGTGAAATGTGGACAATAAATAGTTTAGACAAAAAGAAAATAGAAGCTTTCGAAATGAGGTGCTACAGAAGAGTGCTGAAGATTAGATGGGTACATCACATAACTAATGAGAAGGTATTGACTAGAATTGGGGAGAAGAGAAGTTTGTGGCACAACTTGACTAGAAGAAGGGATCGGTTGCTAGGACATATTCTGAAGCATCAAGGGATCACCAATTTAGTATTGGAGGGCAGCACAGAGGGTAAAAAAGCGTAGAGGGAGACCAAGAGATGAATACACTAAACAGATTCAGAAGCATGTAGGTTGCAGTAGGTTCTGGGAGATGAAGAAGCTTGCACAGGATCGAGAAGCATGGAGAGTTGCATCAAACCAGGCTCTGGACTGAAGACCACAACAACAAACAACAAATTTAATAAGGTTGCTGACATTATGCTTTCATCTACTTTCGAAGTAGCAAATTTATCCTACTTATTAGTCATATTTATAAGATTAAAAATTTATATACTAATTACATTTTTAATCTATATAAATGGATACTCTACTGAAGATACTTAAGAATGCAAGCGATTCCAATTTGTTTAAAAAGATTAGTGAGCTACAAGTAAATGAATTGCATTACATTACAGGTTGTGAATATTTAGAAACTAGATAGAGGAGAAAATTTGTATGGAGCTTGATAACGTGTGTAAGATAATTTTGCCAGATAGATACTCAAAATTGAGTACTGTTTGGGAATTTCAATTTTTGATGATGGTAGTATTAGATTGAGATACAAAGGAATGAAGAAGCTTATAAATAATGATATTGAATTTCATGAGTGGAATTTTTACTCTGAATCTGACTGTGCATTGCTTTACTTCGAAAGTAGATGAAAGTAAAATTTCAGCTACTTTATTAAATTTATACCTGTAATTTATATTCTTTATACTTCGAAAATAGTTAAAAGTATAATTTCAGCTATCTTATATGCGCTCATGGGGCGGGGTTAGTGTGTAAATTGCATTTATGCGGTTATTTATATTTAAAAATGTCATTTTACACACGCGTAGTCGCCTTCTTCTTTATCTAAAAATTGGAGCTTTTGATTTTTTACGATTATTTCTATATAAAATGCCTCAATGACTCCAGTATACATCTGCTAATGAGTCCGGTGCGGGAGGTGCGCCTATATAGGGGCACAAGCATTTCCAGTAGTGTGTTAGATGTTGGACCATCAACATATAAAAATCAATCTTTTTTTTCGTTCAGTTTCAATTCAGTTCTCTTGACAAGTATACATGAGTGATCTTTGACGCTCTTTGAACCAATTTTTTATCCACATTGTTTTCTGCTTGCAGCATTATCGGTCTGGAGCGTCTGCCTAACATTTCAGATCACGATATTCCTGCGCAGTATTATTGACTATCTAGGGGGCGCATAATCCCAAGGTATCCTGTTGTTCTCAACGTTCTTGTATGCTTTACTTGCGCAGACACTTTGGCGATACGCTATAAGAGACATGTTAAGCCCAGTCCACACGCAACGATCTGTCTGCGCAGACATCGGCGCAGATGTCTGTACATGCAAAAGATCGCTGCAAATGTGGTGTGTTCACACGACACAAACCCCAATCTACTACTCGCCCGCCATCTGTCGGTATAGAAAAGAATATCAGTGGCAAGCGAATACGCTCCCCGTAAACGTCAAAAATTAAATTAAGTTATTTCGAAATATAGAAATGGAGGAAGTTCTGTTGTGGTCTGTGTTCGCAACTTGTGTTGCAAGAAACATTCAAACCAACCACAGGAAACATAGAAAGCGGTCCAAACAGTGTAGACAGTGGCTGCTAAAGCGAAAGCAGTTTTCTCACGTAGATTTACTGCGAGAGTTGCAGGGCGAACCTAAAACATGGACAAGTATATTCATGTTTCTTTTTATAACAGCAGTTAATTTTCTATTATGTTTGCACACAAATATATTATTTTGAATAAACCTTTGATAAACGTATGTGAAATATATTGTTTTATATTACCTCGTGTTCCATTTCCTCGCATATTGACAATCCAATTTCATCTTCAATTGTACTCCTGCTTGGTCTTGGCGTTTCTTGATCACTAAGAAAGCCAAGCAGATCAAAATACTATAACGTTGGCTGGTATACTTGATGTACTCCTACACCAGATCTTCTAGATTTCTGAACTTTGGATGACTCTTTTCGATAAACAGTTCGCAACGAGTTTTTTTTAAATTACTGTTTCTCTGTTTGCCGAGGCGTCAACTGCCCACAATTTTTCAATTAGAACATTGTATGCTGCTGTCTTTTTGTCTCGGTCACTATATTCTTTACTCTTAATCTTCCACAAACATGGGTGGTTTCTATTTATTTCAATGAATTCACTTACAAACTCTCGAGAACACTGACGAGTATCAGCCATTTTAATGCCCTGTGCGCTCAAATACAAACACTAGGTTGAGCTAACAGCTGTTTCGCGTCAGATTTGCGACGATCTCCTGTCCACACGCTCCAACTTGTCTGCGCAGATGTGGTTTGAACCCACAGATTTGAGAGGTTTCGCTCAGACCTCTAGCTCCAACTTCCAGTTTTGCACACACCTCAGGTTGGCGCAAATCTTCTGTCCACACGCAACGATCTGTCTGCGCAGATATGATGTGCGCAGACATTTGCGCAGAGAGATCGTTGCGTGTGGACGGGCCTTTACACATTATTCTTTATCTAGTACCTTTAAACTGCTTTTATGGTCTGCCCTTCAGCAAATTCTGTTCCTTTATTTTTATTTATGAAAACAAACTTTTTTAAGAACTGTTTATTTAAAAAGACACGTTGTTAAAAGTAGATTTTTAATTTTGTGCAAAGGGAACATACCTCTAGTGTCGTTGCTTCTATTAAATGGATATTTCGTCCACCTCTTAATCCAATAGTTCAGCACTTTTCAAAATAAAGCTACTGTGTGTATGATGTCAGGAGTAATGGCACTGAAATCGTCCGGGAACTGTCAGTAAACTTAAGATAAATGCAATAATCCTGGCATTTGATTAACTAGTACCTACTCGGATTGCAGAAAATCCATTAATAAAAGGTACTTTTTTAACGTCACTTCGCGCATTCCAGCGAAAGTTTGTCTCTCGCGGTCCTATGTGATGTTTGGTACTCTTTGCGCAGTGCGCGAAATGTAGTTGAAATTTTGGCACATCTCTGACATATAAGTGATGAATAGTGTTTATGATATTTGTGTGATAAATGGGTCTATCAACACTAGCTGCTGTGAATAAATACGGGTGATGCACGACTATAGTTTGCTTGATGTTATCCGAAATTCGGAGTTTGCGAGACGCCGACAATGCGCGGATGACGTGGAGGTGTAGACGCCGTATGGATTTGTGAGAAGTGTTTTCACTGCAGAATACACGTATAGAAATAGAAAGAAAATGTTCGAAATCACGGATGTTCAAAGTAAGTGAGCCGCACTAAATTTTCTCCAGACAAATATATGACATTGTGTTATATTTTATAAATACACCATGAGAGCTTGGGATTCTTTCAAGAGCCAAATTATTTGAACAATATTAGAAAAAGTAATTTGTTTCATCCCCTCTTTAACAGTAGTTTGTAAATCTTATTCGGCATAAGAGTGCTACTTATGAAATGGGTTAATAAAGATCAGATTAGATTCAGTTTTCGTTCCCTCGGCCTAAAAATGATATGATTCTCGTGGCTCTGGAGAATGTCAGAAAGCATAACACAAATCCAGAACATTTAAATGTAGTACTAACTTCTTTCAACAGTTGTTAGGAGATGTCGAAATATTCGAATACATTATAGTAAACTGGAACTGCTAATATGTTATATGAGTGTTACATGTATACGAACATTTTCAGCGCGTTTATCGTCAGCAGTTAACGGTTAAGACTTGCATACTTTAAAATGGAAAAAGACATAGCTTGCGGTCCAGTTTGTTAATTTCGCTTAATGTTTTTGGAATAACTTACTATATTGCAGTTTTTCAATTGGAAGCAACAGGTTACCCCATTTATCGAATAATGTTTTACGAAAAGTGACACATCAGAATATTACTAGGTCTAACTTGTTCTTTCTTTAATTTACTATTCTGAAAAGTTTCGGCTCAGTTTTTATTAATTTTTTTATTAATAATATGAGCTGTTAATAGCTACATGTTGCAAAGCTGGTGAAATGGGATATTATGCTCTGCTGTGAATTCAATTTTCGTATGAAATATTGTTCATTTTCAGAAATTGGTGTTGGTTTGGCTGGTTTCGGGATAGCATTTCTATTCCTTGGCGTGCTGCTCCTATTTGACAAGGGCCTGTTAGCCCTTGGAAATGTGAGTATTTGCGTCTATAACTGTAAAACATTGTCACACTACTTTATTTGCAGACTTTCCATGTTTCTCTGTTGCTGATTTGTGTGTGTGTGTGTGTGTGTGTGTGTGTGTGTGTAAAAGAATATTAGGAATTGATTTTCTGAGTCAGTGTATAATTTTGATCAAGCGTTTAAGGAATATCTTAAATTGACAAAATTATTAACTGTTAGGATTGTATAGACTCCTTTTGCAGATTACTGTTACATTTGTTTTTACATTGATCATGGGTCCAGGACTTGAAACAAATTGCTCTGAAGATGTTTTGTAACAACACAAATCTCGGTGTTCAGTGTGATTGTGAGCTCTCAGAAAAACCGATTGTGTTGAAACTGATATATATCCCACTTAACTGTCTGGATTACATTTAAAGGTGATTATTTGGTTGTGACTTGATTAAGCCAATGAATGTGAATGCAGAATAGATGGTGATAAACAGATTAATCTCTAGCAAAGCTTGATGTCCTCTTTTGCTTCATATTTGATATGCTTTACCATATTTAACACACTTTTTGCTGTAGAAAAACACTTCTAGAGAGGTTGATGGATCAAATATAATATGGACAAGTCTCAAACAATTATTTGGTGCTTATAATGTACCTATTTCATACATAAATGATGTAAAATGCAAGGGGGTAAAGTAGAGGACTTAACCATCCTAGTGTTCATTGTGAAAAATAAATGTAACAGTAGACTTAGGAAAAGACACAGTTCAGGTGTAGTGGGCTTTCCCCACCTTAATTATTTGGGTACTGGTAATGAACAATTGAGCAGTCCCCTATCAATTAAACTAGAGAAGCAATAGCCTATTTATGATTCTGTTGACTGCAGTGCATATTACCTGTCTGTCTGTGATAGTTTGAAAAAGAAAATCATATTTTCAAGTGTGGTAAGTAGAGGATGTGAACAGTGCCCAGCATGTGAAAATAAAATATAAATGAAATGCACGAAATGTATTAGCACTTGTGAATATGGGCAACCATCTGCTAATGGAATCATGACACTAGGCAAATGGCTTTAATTTCAGATGTCTCGCCTATATGGGACTATACATAGTGAATGTACTACTGCATGTTGTAGAGACATAGTTGTTGACATACAGTATTTTGGTCTGGCTGTGAGTGGCACTCAGATAGCTCATGATAAGTGGGAAATCTGGGTTTGAGTCCTGGTCCAGCACAAATTTTTGTTACTGTCTTTCCATTATAGGCCTATAGCTGATGGTAGTCCATATTTGCAAATGTGAATACATTTCATGTATTTCATAATGACTGTCATGACAATGTCTGCCCCTACATCAGCTACAGCTACATCCACATCCATACTCTGCAAATCACTGCGAAGTTTATGGCAGAGAATACTGTCATACTAGTTATTGGGTTCCTTGCCGTTTCACTCACGTATAAAGTATGGGAAGAATGATCGTTCGAATGCCTCTGTGCATGCTGTAATTATTCTAATCTTGTTCTTATGATCCCTGTGTGAGTGATACTTATGGGGTTGTAGTATAAACCTAGAATCATCATTTAAGGCTGGTTCTTGAATCTATTTTAGTAGACTTTCTTGGGTTAGTTCATGTCTGTCTTAGTCTGCCACTTGATTTTTTTTTTTTTTTTTCATCATCACTCTCTCCCACGAGTCAAACAAACCTGTGACAATTCGTACTGCCCTTCTCTGTATATGTTCAATGTCACCTGTTGTTTGTATTTGGTACAGGTCCCACACTCTTCAGCAATATTAGAATGAGTCACAAGAGTGGTTTGTAAGCAATCTCCTTTGTAGATTGATTGCAGTTCCCCAGTATTCTACCAATAAACCGACGTTTATTACCTGGTTTACCCACAACTGAACCTATATGATCATTCCATTTCATATCCCTACAAAGCGTTGCACCCAGGTATCTGTATGAATTGGCCTATTCCTATAGTGCCTTTTTGATATTATTGTCATAGGATACTACATTCTTTCGTTTTATGAAGTGCATAGTTTTATTAGGTCTACAACTTTGCTTCTGCCATTTTGCAATAGACAGCAGTAGCGGCAATTGGGTTTCGGGTGGTTGGTCATAGGTGTAATACAATAAGCTTAGGCATCTGTAAACATAATGCCATAAAAATATTAGTCTATTTGTGATTGCATCATAAGGTTTTTCTCAATTAAGTACGTCAACTTACGAACCCATTTCTTGCCATTTGCGGGAAGTTTTAATTTTCTGCCTAGACATGAAGAAATCTGCGGCTGTGGCTCGTAAAATGCTGTGTAAGACCAATGGTGAGGAAACGGTTAGTGGAAGAACATGCAGAGAATGTTTTCAACGCCTTAAGAACGGTGATTTTGATGTCAAAGACCGGCATGGCAGTGGAAGACAGAAAGTTTTCGTAGCTACTGAAACAGACGGAGACAGTCACAGGACATTATTATCGAAAGCAGTTGATGCATTCGAGCCCAGCACTGAAACACAAACGGCCACAATACAGTGATAGACACGTAAAGATAAGTTTGCAGCTGGTCAGTGCTCGATCCCATGTAGCAGAACCTGTCGGAATATACATGTAGATGTTGAAATGAGAAGTCCTATCCCTCCCGCTGTATTCTCCATATATTGCTCTCTCTTACTACCACCTTTTTTGATCAGTGGCATACAGTCTGGTTGACCAGCAATTCCGATCATATGGACAAATGCAAAATTGAATTGATTCATGGATCCCCACAAAAGATGCCCAGTTCTTCCGCCACAGGATTCGTATGCTATCCTAAAGATGGGAGAATGTAGTGGCCAGTGATGGGCAATGCTATGAATAATAATTTTTTTGTAAGTTTATCACAATAAACCCCCAAGCTTCGAGAAAAAATGGCGGAAGCAAAGTTGTAGACCTAGTACATTTCTGAACATTTAAAGCAAGTTGCCAATCTTTGCACCACTTTGAAATCTTATCAAGACCTGAATGAATATTTGTACAACTTCTTTTAGACAGTGCTTTGTTACAGATAATTGCATCATCTGCAAATAGTCTGAGGTTACTGTTGATACTGTCAACAAGGACGTTAATATACAAAATGAAGAGCAAGTGTCCCAACAAATTTCGGTGGGGCACATCTGGAGTTACTTCTACATCTGACGATGACTCTCCTTCTAAAACAATCTGGTGTGCCCTCCCTACCACAAAGTGCGTAATCTAGTCACATATTTCACTTGATATTCCATGTGGTGGAACTTTCGACAATAAGCATAAGTGTGGTAGTGGGTCAAATGCTTTTCGGAAATCAATAAATACTGCATCTACCGGACTGCCTTATCCAGAGCTTTCAGTATGTCATGTGAGAAAAGTGCAAATTGGGTTTCACATGATCAGTGTATACGGAATTGATGCTAGTTGGCCTGTTTCATTCATCTTTCCAGTTGTATGAGGATCAAATTGGGACAATTCTCCTGGGTTTTCCTTAGTAAAGAAACCTTTGAATAGAGGGTTATGCATTTCCGCTGTTGCTTTGCTACCCTCTGTTTCAGTTCTTATCTCATTCGCTAGCAATGGCTTGGTGCCTTTTCATACAACATAATTTCTTTGGGTTCTGTGAAAGATCAATTGACAATATTTTGCTGTAGTGGTCATTGATGGCATCACACATTGCTCTCTTGACAGTCAAACATGTTTCATTCAGCATCTCTCTGTCTGTAGTCCTAAACTTTGCTTTTCATCTATTATTCAGTAATCTCTGTTTCTTTAGAAGTTCCTTTATAGTGACTGTATACTACGGAGGTTCTCTCCCGTTATGGACTGTTCTGCTGGGCACATATACAGGGCTATTACAAATGATTGAAGCGATTTCATAAATTCACTGTAGCTCCATTCATTGACATATGGTCACGACACACTACAGATATGTAGAAAAACTCATAAAGTTTTGTTCGGCTGAAGCCGCACTTCAGGTTTCTGCCCCCAGAGCGCTCGAGAGCGCTGTGAGACAAAATGGCAACAGGAGCCGAGAAAGCGTATGTCGTGCTTGAAATGCACTCACATCAGTCAGTCATAACAGTGCAACGACACTTCAGGACGAAGTTCAACAAAGGTCCACCAACTGCTAACTCCATTCAGCGATGGTATGCACAGTTTCAAGCTTCTGGATGCCTCTGTAAGGGGAAATCAACGGGTCGGCCTGCAGTGAGCGAAGAAATGGTTGAACGCGTGCGGGCAAGTTTCATGCGTAGCCCGCGGAAGTCGACGAATAAAGCAAGCAGGGAGCTAAACATACGACAGCCGACGGTTTGGAAAATCTTACGGAAAAGGCTAAAGCAGAAGCCTTACCGTTTACAATTGCTACAAGCCCTGACACCCAATGACAAAGTCAAACGCTTTGAATTTTCGGCGCGGTTGCAACAGCTCATGGAAGAGGATGCGTTCAGTGCGAAACTTGTTTTCAGTGATGAAGCAACATTTTTTCTTAATGGTGAAGTGAACGGACACAATGTGCGAATCTGGGCGGTAGAGAATCCTCACGCATTCGTGCAGCAAATTCGCAATTCACCAAAAGTTAACGTGTTTTGTGCAATCTCACGGTTTAAAGTTTACGGTCCCTTTTTCTTCTGCGAAAAAAACGTTACAGGACACGTGTATCTGGACATGCTGGAAAATTGGCTCATGCCACAACTGGAGACCGATAGCGCCGACTTCATCTTTCAACAGGATGGTGCTCCACCGCACTTCCATCATGATGTTCGGCATTTCTTAAACAGGAGATTGGAAAACCGATGGATCGGTCGTGGTGGAGATCATGATCAGCAATTCATGTCATGGCCTCCACGCTCTCCCGACTTAACCCCAAGCGATTTCTTTCTGTGGGGTTATGTGAAAGATTCAGTGTTTAAACCCCCTCTACCAAGAAACGTGCCAGAACTGTGAGCTCGCATCAGCGATGCTTTCGAACTCATTGATGGGGACATGCTGCGCCGAGTGTGGGAGGAACTTGATTATCGGCTTGATGTCTGCCGAATCACTAAAGGGGCACATATCGAACATTTGTGAATGCCTAAAAAGACTTTTTGAGTATTTGTATGTGTGTGCAAAGCATTGTGAAAATATCTCAAATAATAAAGTTATTGTAGAGCTGTGAAATCGCTTCAATCATTTGTAATAACCCTGTATATATCCAGTGCTTGGTCAACTATTCTTTTAAACTTGAGCCATAGTTCTTCTGCTTGCTCCTGCTCTGTGCTGGAGGTTTCAAGCTCCTCATTGAGAGGTGCCACTACTCGACTCTTTCTGCTTGTTTTAGTTGTCCTTTGTACTGTGGTGATCATTGTTGCCACAGCCACAACATGATCACTGATAGCAGTTTTGATGTGGACATGCTCAAAGAGGTCAGGTCTGTTTGTTACCATTAGGTCCAATATGTTTCCATCATGAGTGGGGTTCCAAACCATCTGTTTTAGGTAGTACAGAGAATGCATTTAGTAAACAGGATGTTTGATGTCTCCTGATGATTAGATTATGTTTGGGGAACTTATGTACAAACGAATTGGGGTTTTCTGTAAAGTTTTTGCTAACATCCAGAGATGATTCTGGTGTGCAATAGGAGGATCCAATTGCCAATTTATGTTCACTGCTGATATTGATTTTTGCCCTAACAGTGTTACATGTAACTTCAATTTCTATCTTTTTCTTGGGTTTCTTGTGTAGTGTGACTAATACATCATTTCCATTCCCCATTAGCCTATCCTTTTGATAAACACTTAAATTTTCCCCAAAAATCTCACTGTTATCCATTTCAGGTTTCAACCAGAATGCGTGCATGTCTGAAGAAACTTTGCATCATACTTCAGAACAAGACAGGCTCCAAAATATCATATAAATAAAATGTGTTCTCTTGTTAATGTGCAATACCTAAGGCATCTGTGCGCCTTGGTTTCCCCGTATGTTTGTCGACAATTGTGTACAGATTAGCTTATAGATACAGGATGGGTCTTATTGCTCAGTGTCTTAGCAGAACTGACTGGAAGACTTGGTGGTTTGGAACATGTGTTGTGTATCAAATCAGTCCCGTATCATATAGCGGTGAAGCTACATTAATAACTGCGGCTCAGTGATAGGTGAAACAGTACCAACTAATTCAGCTTGTTACTGGTGTTTATTGCATAGTCAATCATAACATGTGGGGAGCAGAGATGCTGACGAATAAAGAATTCAGAGTTACAGGATAATGAGAAATTTGTATGTTGATACTTAAAAAACTTCAAAGCCACTGTTATCTCTGGAATTTGCCCCATCTTTCACTACAGCATTGTGTGGTATGGAAAGTTATAAAAAACAGATGTTTTTATGCTACAGCCCCCTACAAACCAGCAACGCCATTGAGAGTCTCGGCCCAGAAACAGCTATTTCTGCCCTGCTGCCTAGTCATCTGCTTAGAGAAGTGTAGTTAAAAGAAGAAAACCCACAAGGAAACTAAGGCAAAAACCTTCTGAAGAAGGGCAAACACTGCTGTGGAACTATGAACAGATTTTCGTAGATAACTTAAGTTTTGTAAGTACTTCCTACCTGCAGTGTCATTTCATCAAGCATAGAGAATTCGTCTTGAGAAGTTTTTCTTATCCACCATCTGTTATCAAAGCTGTCTGAAGGATCTTCACGCTAATGTATTTAGCCAGATGTGGTCACATGTGGTGCACAAGACAGCCAGGGAAATTTATTATCTTAGATTGCAAGGTAATATGAGAAGACTGCACAGGCTATGTGTATTACTGGAAAACACCTCTGATATTGCAAAATAGCAACAGAGTAGGTAGGTTATGAAAGAATAGGCACTGTTCATAGTTCCTGCAATTAATTTTCATTGATTGTGGTGTTCAGTTCCCCATACAATTTGATATCTGTCTCTGTATGCCACAGCCTCATTAACTTTTCAATACTGTTGTGGTAGCTGATGATGTGGACTCAAAGGCAAAATCTGCTTTCTTTATAAAAAAAGGTCACTTTCTGCACCAGACACCCCTCCAATGTACACACCATCAGATGCTTTCTGCAAAATGCCAAGATGTAAAAGGAAGCTTGGCAAGTAGTGCTCTTGCTCATTGTTCACCGTCCAGACTACTTTTCTTGGTTGTCACTCTGGGTGCAGCATTGATCATAATTTGTGCTACTGTCATCTGAAATGATCACCTTTTTAGAGATTTTCATCTTTCATTTTCAGTGGTATGGTTCAAATAAGAGATAATGTCACCCCTGTTACTTCTGGAATCAGCCGGATTTCTATGCATAATTTTGTGGTATGGGTAGGTGAGTCATTCTGCAATGATCCCACAAACACTAATAGTGTTAATATTGTCTTCCTCTTTTCCCAGGTGATGCAAATATGATCTTTTCATTTTTTCCACTGTAACTAATTTGGAAATGATGAAAATGCAAAGAAGACGAATCAAGTATTTAATTTGATAACATACCTTCTAGACAGCATTACCACGCAGAGAAATTTAGTTGAGTTAATGATTTTTGGATGATTTTAAGCAAAGTTTGAAGCCTGTGTACCTGCTTCCTTTGGTTCTGTTGCTTTGAGCTATGGTTTTAATTGTTCTTAGCATTATTGCTTACGGTGAAATATTATATAGGCCCTATAGAAAATGAGTATTTCAAATACTGATAGCATTAGTGTTACTGAAATTATCACACATAGCAGACCTAATAATGAGACGAAAGAAGTTTTAAAACAACTACTTTGTTCTTCAGAAAAAGGAAAAAGTACAAAAAGCAAATACACTATCAGAAAAAATTAGGCCACCTGTACAAACGACATCAGATTCTTATCTGATGACAGCATATGCCACCTGAAGATAGTAGATATACTGATAATAGTTTATCATCCATCAAAAGATAGCATATTGGCATAGCACCACAGCATCATCTGTGCCTACCCTTAGATAGGGAATGGTAACAGCTAGAAGGGCCAGTGTGGTACAAACATGTGAAGCAATCAAGCCACACTCTGCTTCCTACAGCCAACCGAGAAAGTTCGAAAGCAGTCAAATTATGGTCTTATGAGTAATGAGATGGTCCTTTTGGATAATTGCCACACAAGTTGGACGTGCTGGATCAGTTGTGCAATGGTGCTGGTATCAGTGGTCTCTCACTTATAGATGAGGTTCTGGTCATCCACAGCACAAGTGCCCATATTGTAAGGGCAGCAGTGGCAGATCGTACAGCTACAACACATATAAGAGGGCTTGTGAGCCCAGGCATGTCAACGTGAACTGTTGCGAACTGCTTACTAGTAGTGGACTCCAGGCATACACACCTTTAGCCCGTCTCCCACTCATGCCACAGCACCAATGTACACGGCTTGACTGGAGCGGTCAGAGGATCTTTTGGAAAATGGAATGGTGTGCCATGGCCTTCAGCAATGAAACTAGATTCTGCCTGCAAGCAAGTGATAGTCAATTGCACAACCTAGACCTGGAGAGCACTGTCCCATAGAGTGCATTCGCCGGTCACACTGGCCCCACCGCAGGCCTTGTGGTCTGGGGTACGATAAGCCACAGCTCTCGTTCATCTTTGATGTTCCCGGAGGGGATGCTAACCAGTACACAGCAACTTGCCTCGCCAGCACAATCTGCAGACTTGTCTCCAAACAAACATTTGTACACTCTTACAGAACTAAGTGGACGGGTTGAGCTGGCATGGTATAATACATCCCAGGACAGTATTGTCCATTTGTACGATCAACTGGATGCTAGTCAGTACCTGTATTGTCACTCGTGCAGGCTACGTCACATACTAATATGGGTGTTCCAGCATGGGTGATACCTCAGAATCGCATGTGTTAGTGATGTCGAAATGTAATCATTTCATGTACACCTTATGCAATGTTGCAGCAATAAATATTGAGTGAATTGGAAACCTCTAAAAGGATGAACTAATTTTTTTCCCGGTTGTGTAATTATATAAGGGAAAGGAACACTCAGGATTCTCCAAAACAAGATTGTAGGGAGTAGAGAATGTAACAAGTGATGCCTTCAGTTAGTTCTGTTTAGTTTATACTATAGTGATAATATATTCAAAATAACTTCTGTCATCTTGTTATTCTACACTGTCCACAAAATATTGCCAGAGAAATTCTTGAGGAGGAGGAGAAGAAAAAGAAGAAGAAGAAAAAGAAGAAGAAGAAGAAGAAGAAGAAAATAGAGGCAAAGTAATTATAATATGAATGAGTGTAAATATTGAAAAGAAGTTGTGTATAGTGTGCTGATTTACTTGGCATTTCTTGCAGTTTTTTGAGACTAAAATTTTAATGGAAATTTATTATTAGTGATATCAATTTTTCATTTTTATATTGCCTCAAATTACTTGTAACTATTGTAATGGACAGTCTTTACATTGATGTTGGTGAAAAGTAAAACACTGGTGTTTGCCATGTTACTAGCAGAAACTATCAGCAACCACATTTCTTTTGACAGGGTAATGACTTTTCTGGGGGGGGGGGCGGAAAATTGGGAATTCTCAGGGAAACTGAATTACTGGAAACTCCCCTAGGGGGAGTTGAACTGTTTGTTCATGGAAAGGAGAGTTCAGAGGAAATTTGTTTTGAATTGCTTGAAGATTCTGGTTCAGAAGTAATCTGTTGTGAAGTTGTGTAAGGAAAGTCTGAGAAGAGCATTGAAATGTTGTGTTTATTGCTTGTCAACCCAGAAATCATCGTTATTGTTCCTGGCTTGTCGGGCTCCAGGTCAGTTATGTTTTGCGTGATTGTGGGTGTGACAGTGTGTAAGGTGTGTGAGTTCTATCATGTAGCAGTGAATTTGTCATTCTCACAAATGCCAAGGCTTTTTCCTAATTCTATATGAGATATAAAAATGAATCTATATTTGAACACACACATTGTAGCTCACATTAAACATTTAGGCTTCAGTTCTTTTTCTACTAATTTCAGTGAGAAGTAGTACTTTACCTGCTTTCTTGCAATGACATGCTGAAAGTTAACTGTGACTACAATGTGAAAAGTGTTCAGTCTGAAACATGATACATCTTTGCTATCGCTGTCTATTGGTATATTCCAGCTACAGCAGTTTGAAGCATGTTGCTGTGAGGCTTTCTCATGTCCTTGAGGCTTTCATACAGTGACACAGCATGGTATGGAATGGTAACAGAAAACTATAACAATGAATTTTCCAGGGGCAGGAAGAGCCTCTCACTTACAGAGCTAATGATGAAACTGTAAATCCTAGCTGAAATCGTTATAATTGCTAACAAGTGACCTGGTAGTTAAAAAAATATAATTTGCTCTGAAAATTAGTAAAGTAAAATTTGGTCCTACATACAACAAAAATTGGATCAGAGTGAGTTAAGAATTTCAATCTGAAAATACTGGGAATTCTTTTAATGCAACAAAGTTGCCACTCTGTTTGACCACAAAGTTTATTGCAATCAAATACTTGCATAAATAATTTCAAGAGCTCATGATTAATTCTTTGTCGAAGGCTGCATTGAAGTATGCTGACTCACCATTTGTATGTTTCTCCTACCACTCTACTGGTAAAAGCCTTAAGCAGCTTAACAGCTGTTTGCAGTTTTATGAAGTTCAGTTTACTTTTTCACAAATAGTTTCTTTCAACATTATTACAATGCAGACTTGAAACATTCTGTGAAACTGACTGCAATGAACTTCATTATTATTAAATTTTCCTTTAATATGTTTTTACTGCTGTCTAGAACTTCCAGGTATAACATTTTGAAATTATCCCTCCATTTGTTACAGATACTTTTCATCTCAGGATTAGCATGTGTGATTGGATTAGAACGGACGTTCAGATTCTTCTTCCAGAGACACAAAGTTCGAGCGTCTGTTGCCTTCTTTGCAGGCATTCTTGTTGTTTTATTTGGTTGGCCATTAGTCGGTATGCTGATTGAGACATATGGATTTGTGTTGTTGTTCAGGTTTGTAATCCTAGAAAGTTTATGTGATGTGATTGAATTTACTCCTAGTTGTTTCTACTTAAAGGTTTGAAATTTTGCGTGAATTTGTAAATCTTTAAATTTTTATTGTTGTCCTGTTATTTGAAGGATACAATCAAAGAAATAACACTTAAATTTATACATGTCTACAGGCATTAAAACTCTAATTTCTGTACTTTGTCATAAAAGGATTTGAATTAATTTGTAAGTAAATGCTAAGTATGGTGCCATTTCAAATTGAAACATGGTATTGATTAAATATTGCAAAGGGGCTGTTATTGGCTAAATATGTCTATTTGTTAGAAGCCGGCCACTGTGGCCGAGAGGTTCTAGGTGCTTCAGTCCAGAACCGCGCTGCCGCTACGGTCGCAGGTTCGAATCCTGCCTTGGGCATGGATGTGTGTGATGTCCTTAGGTTAGTTAGGTTTAAGTAGTTCTAAGTTCTAGGGGACTGATGACCTCAGCAGTTAAGTCCCATAGTGCTGAGAGCCATTTCAACCATTTTTTTATTTGTTGGAAAAAGTGATGAAACTTAATTTCTTGTATTGTTTTGGAACATTAGTTTTTACCGTAACGTGTTATATTGTGGTTCATAAGAAGCAAATAGAGAAGACTGGGTTTGGGGAAGACGAGATTAACTGTTACCTAGTCCATAGTGCAAGATGAAATGTTCTTGGCCGAGCACTGGTAACAATATAATTTTGTTTTTATTATGTTGCTGATTGTGTCAAACAACGTAAGTTATTGTGCAATTAAAATAACTTCTGACTTTTGACAGTTCCATGCAAAGCAGGAAGAGAGGAAGTGCGTTGTCAGCTTGCACTGTGAATACCTTGCCTACTTTCAGCATGTGGTTGTTAATTGGCCAGCAGTGAAAATTTTTAAAATGTTACAATATTATGAAGTAAGTGGCATGCCTCCAGGGGAAGAATCACTGTTCTGTTCCACAGACCAGGAACTATGCATGGAGCAGATAGAAATGAGCTTCACTTCAATCTGTTCTTCCAGCAATGCCTCTTGGATCCATGTTTACAAAAGTACATTCTTGGTATGACTCAACTGGGGAAGAACCGTGTGCAGCAGTGGACATTGTCTTCTGTCCTGCCACTTTTCCCTGTTGCTGCTCTTGTTATTCCATGGCTCGCTAACATGCTCTACCAGCCTCAACACTCCTTACCAGCACTTGTTATGATATGAAGTTCAGCCAGTTGCTGCAGAACGCTGACTTCAGACTGTTACTACCTGATACCAGATGGAGAGTTTATGGTGTTAAACATGCAGCACCTTTCCATTCAGTGGTCTGGAGATCAAAAATTTCAGTTTTTTGTGAGCTCCTGTAGCAAAGGAAGCTGTCTGCTTCATTACATCTGATGGGAAATATTTACACACGAGAGCAGTAAGCAGTATGAGATGGTTTTCCTACTGTTGCGGTAAAAGAAGCTGCTTTTTCTAGTTCTGGTGATATGTGTGTTTCCAACTGTTTTCTTACATCACAAATTCGTAAGTGTGGGAGAGTGCTTGCCACAAAATTCGACACTATGTTTAGCAAATTCTTGAATTAATATCATGGGAATGTATCAAATCCATTAATTGAGATTTATATACACTCCTGGAAATGGAAAAAAGAACACATTGACACCGGTGTATCAGACCCACCATACTTGCTGCGGACACTGCGAGAGGGCTGTACAAGCAATGATCACACGCACGGCACAGCGGACACACCAGGAACCGCGGTGTTGGCCGTCGAATGGCGCTAGCTGCGCAGCATTTGTGCACCGCCGCCGTCAGTGTCAGCCAGTTTGCCGTGGCATACGGAGCTCCATCGCAGTCTTTAACACTGGTAGCATGCCGCGACAGCGTGGACGTGAACCGTATGTGCAGTTGACGGACTTTGAGCGAGGGCGTATAGTGGGCATGCGGGAGGCCGGGTGGACGTACCGCCGAATTGCTCAACACGTGGGGCGTGAGGTCTCCACAGTACATTGATGTTGTCGCCAGTGGTCGGCGGAAGGTGCACGTGCCCGTCGACCTGGTACCGGACCGGACCGCAGCGACGCACGGATGCACGCCAAGACCGTAGGATCCTACGCAGTGCCGTAGGGGACCGCACCGCCACTTCCCAGCAAATTAGGGACACTGTTGCTCCTGGGGTATCGGCGAGGACCATTCGCAACCGTCTTCATGAAGCTGGGCTACGGTCCCGCACACCGTTAGGCCGTCTTCCGCTCACGCCCCAACATCGTGCAGCCCGCCTCCAGTGGTGTCGCGACAGGCGTGAATGGAGGGACGAATGGAGACGTGTCGTCTTCAGCGATGAGAGTCGCTTCTGCCTTGGTGCCAATGATGGTCGTATGCGTGTTTGGCGCCGTGCGGGTGAGCGCCACAATCAGGACTGCATACGACCGAGGCACACAGGGCCAACACCCGGCATCATGGTGTGGGGAGCGATCTCCTACACTGGCCGTACACCACTGGTGATCGTCGAGGGGACACTGAATAGTGCACGGTACATCCAAACCGTCATCGAAACCATCGTTCTACCATTCCTAGACCGGCAAGGGAACTTGCTGTTCCAAGAGGACAATGCACGTCCGCATGTATCCCGTGCCACCCAACGTGCTCTAGAAGGTGTAAGTCAACTACCCTGGCCAGCAAGATCTCCGGATCTGTCCCCCATCGAGCATGTTTGGGACTGGATGAAGCGTCGTCTCACGCGGTCTGCACGTCCAGCACGAACGCTGGTCCAACTGAGGCGCCAGGTGGAAATGGCATGGCAAGCCGTTCCACAGGACTACATCCAGCATCTCTACGATCGTCTCCATGGGAGAATAGCAGCCTGCATTGCTGCGAAAGGTGGATATACACTGTACTAGCGCCGACATTGTGCATGCTCTGTTGCCTGTGTCTATGTGCCTGTGGTTCTGTCAGTGTGATCATGTGATGTATCTGACCCCAGGAATGTGTCAATAAAGTTTCCCCTTCCTGGGACAATGAATTCACGGTGTTCTTATTTCGATTTCCAGGAGTGTACATTGATTGAAATCAGATGTTTGCATGTTTATGAGGCTATTTCCTTCAGTACTTTTATTAAGACCTGTCTACTTAGACCGATGATGAAAGTTTAACAATATTAAGCTGTGTATCTGAAATAAAAAAAAGTACAAAATCTTCCATGAGGATGCTTAGTTTAAAATTTTTCTGATGTCTAATTGATTGATTCTTAAGTTTCTTAAAAAGTGATTTACTTATGGAAAATTTAAATTCTACGTTTCTAAGAAAATACAGTTTGGAAATCTGCTGGTAATGCTGACTGTTTTCTGAATCTTTCTCTTGGGGTTAGACTTATAATACACCAAAAATGTTGACTGCAAACTAATGATGAATTTTACAGTGTATTTGGCATGAAGTTTACTCAAGAAATCACACATTACCAAGTATTTCTTTGGTAATTATCAACTGGAAATTTGCAGTAACTGATGCATCCAGATTTTTCTTTCTCATTCTTACACAGCGGCATACAGCAGTAAGGCAGCTGTAACAAATAATGAGTATATTTCAGATGTTATATGTTACAGAAACATACTATCAACTTACTTTCAGTGCAGATATTCAACACACACACACACACACACACACACACACACACACACACACACACACACAGACAGAGCTGTAACATGAATACAACAATGATTTCAACATTATAGGCTTTCTGTATTGCTTACTTTCATTTAAAGATGACAGCAATTAGGTGATAATCTCCAAACAAATAAATCCAGCAAACATATATTACATGTTCACTATTCACAGCCTACACAAGCACATGTGATTTCAATATAAACAGTTCCTTAATTAAGGACTGCCTGGAGTATTGTTGGTGAGTGGCACCAGATGTGGGGGGAAAAAGTTGCATACTCTGAATCACTCACTGCCATATGATCCTGGAAAGTGCTGAGGCTGTTAGAGCGTAGTAGGGGGCTATGGTTAATCATTCAGGTGTAATGAACGCAGCCGTTGTCAATGCGTGACACACATTGATGTATGTCTTGGCAAGCACCAACTTGTTTCTGAACAAAATGCTCCTCATTGCATAAAGATATCTGTACTGGCATCCTCTTGCTGATATGTTACTTATGTTGGTAATCAACTTCTGCACATGGAAAATTTTTCATTCCAGAATCTCACTCACGATGACAGTTCTGAAGATCTGACTGATGCCCTGTTAAATAACTCTCCTTTCTGACATTAGAAAGAAATGTAATGTGTATGTTACTTGTGTTAATAATATCGAACAGATCTGTGCTTCATTCTTCTGGAGTGCATCCATCTTTGTTTCCTGGTTTTTTTTTTTTTTTTTCTTTTCTTGGTGGTTCCACAAGAGAGTGGCCTGTTGATATTTCGTCACTATAATCTTCCTTCCTTTCCTTTTGCTTTCCGTTTCTTATTAAATGCAGCAACTGTTCTGTCCACTACTCTTGAAACATCTGAACTTAGATCCCTATAATTGCACTTGACTTAAAAGTAGTCACACTCAAAAATTAGTGACCTAGTCTGTGGGTTTGAATTTCCCATTCAGCTTGCGATACTACACCAAAACTCATGTTGAGATATTTCACACTGCTACTAAAACAATGCTGCTATATAAACTCTTTCATAACAGCATGTGACAAAATGTGAAACTCTTCAATACTTTACTAAATTATACTTCATTATGAGAAATGAGAAACTTGGAAACAATTGCTCAACACAGCATGCTACCATTTACCAATGAGATGGCAACAGGTTTTGCTTCAGCTGCTGAGCTATTGGTGGCATCGGAGGAGAAGCTGGCTCGTTGTTAGCTGGGCAACAGTCACATGTTCCGTCCAGTGGGCCAAACTGTCAAAGGTTGCGAGGTAGTTTAATGACATTATAACTATCAATTTTATCTGTGTAACAGTTTATACAAATTTTAATGTTGTCACATAGTGTGTGTTTTGTTCAAACTGATGAACTTGGATGTTACCATTAAATTCTTTTTTGTAAAGATTATACCCATTGAAAAGAAAGCCAATATTAATGAGTCTGCTGCTTCATTTTTAACAGTTATAAAATTCATGTCAAATTTCTTTTAAAGAAGATCTTTGTGATAGACATTACAGATATTCAATATCAGTGGGAAAAATCGAGAAATTACATAATGTTTTGTTGGACAATCTGTGATTAAAGACGTTTTTTGTATTGTTGCCAACAGAAACTTGAATAAGAGATACCTCTAGGGTGGAGTACATGGTCTAGAATTAAATTTCAAACCAAGTTATTGTAAGTAAGGCAGTGCAAATTTTGAGCCAAGCAATAACTGAAAGAAATGTGAAGTCTTTCAGTAGGCAATCGACACAGTCAAAAAAGATAAAGCTGGGAGAGAATCAAAGCCCAATTTCAGAATAAGAGGTGTGATCACTACTCGCAGTACAGAGGCTTGGGAGTAGATCAGTCCCTATCACCTGAAGTGTTAGGCAGTGCTTGAAAGCATGAGCCATCTCCAGTGGTGGTTTGCACACCACACACTGCTGTTGACACTTACAGTGGAGGTTGCCACCAGATGCTGGTGACATCTTCTGTAGCATTTCTAGTTCTTCATTGTTGGAGCACATTTCTATATCCACCAGGGATACCACAGTGTAGAAAATAGCCGTAGTTACTGGGTGTAATGGAAGAAAAAATTACAGTACTGTTTGAATGAAGGGATAACGGTGAGACAGCTTCTTGCAAGTGGAAGCCACAATTGTTTTTTAATTGACTTTTCGCCAGAACCTCACAAATGTTTGCAATGTTTCCAGATGATTTTCTGTATTAATTGTTACTGTCAATGAGATTTGGGCCTACCACCTTATACGAGTAAGAAAATGGATATCCTTTTTCTTAGAAAGATTATGATTAATATTTCCTGGGTTGCCAAACAGATTCTTGTTTACTAGCTACCTTCAAAAAAATAACAAACAAATAGTACCAGTAGTTTGCGCTAAGGTTGCTGATCTTTAAATCAGACAGAAGTACCTGATATGTGGCTAGCTGTCAGTGGTTACTTGCGCAGTGGAAGGACTAGGCAGTGGGAAATGGAACATCATTCACAGCAAAATAACACAATTTATTTGAACTCCCACTGGTGTGGTAAATAGATAGAGTAATTATTCGACAATGCAGTTACAAAGACGAGGTGCTTCTCGAG
This sequence comes from Schistocerca serialis cubense, assembly GCF_023864345.2. Classification (NCBI taxonomy): domain Eukaryota; kingdom Metazoa; phylum Arthropoda; class Insecta; order Orthoptera; family Acrididae; genus Schistocerca; species Schistocerca serialis. The sequence goes on from NC_064642.1 coordinate 608,548,278, forward strand.
AACAATAGGCCTGCCCCCTGGTGACACACAGACCCACTAGTCTGGACGTGCCACAGCACACACTGGTCATGTACTGCAAGTGCCAGGAACTTTTAGAAGACATATACAATGTGTCTTAACACAGATGTAACGAATGCAAATACAAAGGGCAGTCGGACTGTTAATTGAACAATTTAAATAAATAAATAAACGAGTTGTCCACAGATCTAATCGTAGCTTCTTTTTTTTAAAGTGTTAACGTGATGACACAGAGTAAAAATAATCTCGTTTTCTTGAAGCGGTACTATATAGTAGAAGTCAATTAATTTGTGGTTGTTAGGTTTGTGAGATAATGACTCACACTTGTAGTTGTTTGAATGAGCAGTAACAGTTCGGTAATGTTAGAGACAGTTTGCAAGACAACAATAATTTCTTAGTGCAGACAGAATTTTCTCACCAGCAAACAGACCACGATTAGTGAAACAAATTATTAATGTGGCACAAAACTAGTGTCAACCCAGAAGTAAAACTACATGAAAGTCCAATAAACATTTGGTCCAGAATAACAGCACAATTTAAATAATCCCAATGGCTTATCTTTAAATATAGAGAACAAGAATAAAACACATTAGAAAAAGTGCACCATGAGAGACCGAGCTGCACTGCTGATCAAGACATGCCTAATTCTTGGAAAAAGGCACAGGTCACACTTGTCTACAAGAAGGATAGCAGAAGTGATCCACAAATCTACCATCCAATATCCTAGAGATTGATTTGTAGTAGATTCTTGGAACATATTGTGAGCTTAAATATAAAGAGGTATCTTGAACAGATTGACATCTTCAATGCCATCTAGCATGGATTTCAGAAACATTGATCACTGAAACCCAACTCACACTTTTCTCACATGACTTACTGAAAGCTTTGGATCAAGGCAGTCAGGTAGATGCTATAATTGTTGATTTCTGAAAAGCATTTGACTCAGTACCACACCTACACTTACTGTCAAAAGTACAATTGTATGTGGGTATCAAGTGAAATTTCTGACTGTACTGAGGACTGTACTGAGAGAGAGAGAGAGAGAGAGAGAGAGAGAGAGAGAGAGAGAGAGAGAACGAACCTTTCCATATGCAGTACCTGGTACCATATAAGGCCCATTTAATGACTGCGAATTCCTTGTTGCTCTAGCAGCATATACTCACATTTCCCAGATCTGATAAAAATCCACAAATGACTTTAGCAATAATTCTGAAAGATGACATACTTAAGATTTTATAATTATATTTGGTGAAAAGGAAAATTTCACTCGGAGTAAAGAAGAGTATTATCATTTCTATCCTGAATCCGCAATAACTGCAGTCCGATATGGTTATTAAATGGAATATGTATATTATATCTGAAACAAAGATGATGTGACTTACCAAATGAAAGTGCTGGCAGGTCGACAGACACACAAACACACACACAAAATTCACACACACAAAATTCACACACACAAAATGTGTTGAATGTTTCCCTCTATTATAACCATATCAAGGAATATGTATATTGTTTGACACAATTGTTTAACAACTGTGTTAGTACCTGGAAGCCAACAGACAGTTCCCAGATTTCAAGTTACTTTTGAGAAATGTGTTCCATTACAGACCATTTGATTTGGCTGGAATCTGCAGTTTGAAAAGATCTTGTACTGTTGCTAACACCGGTTTGCTGTGTTCTATGATATACAAGTGATATTTGATAATACCTGGATTTTGGGAGTTACCTACCAATTATTTTTGACTGACTCCATCTGCTTGGGTCGTTACAACTGTCAAATATGGACGGGATCACATGGTGATGAAATTTCGGTGCTACCCTCTCCATAGTTGAAATTAATACCATGGCTGCTGTGGGACCCACAGTTTCACATTACTGCATGTGCGAGACTTTTGTCTACGGTGCAGTCTTGTATCATTGTACACTGTGGAATGCTGATTCCACAGAGTTGTATACATGACACAGAAATATTCTCTGAACTGTGAATATCAATATTCTCATATGAAAACAATCATCATCACAGGCTCATACCTGTGCATCCTTGCACCGAGGTTTCTGTAGATAACAGGTTACTCAGTCATTGAACAGATCTCAGTGTTAGATCTCCAATTGGCAGTACGTTAATGTGATAACCAAATCAAATAAAATCATCATCATCACACTGCTCTCAAATGTCTGCCAGTTTTTCACAAGAGCATAGTTTGATCTGTGGCTCGCTCTCCCCCACCCCAAGCTGTCTCAGAGCAAGATTCGTCATGTGCAGCATTTCTTCCAAGCAGTGCATCCAGAGGGGCATGGGCAGGAGCTTCTGTGCATTGTGCTGTTGAAGTAGCCATACATCAGGGTTTCCCAAACTGTGTCCCACAGAACACTAGCATCCTGCAGGAAATGAATAAGTTCTCTGGAAGAAGAAGAAAAAACTATTGCCATTTTTTCTCCAGCAATTTGAAGATACTGTTGGAGGTGATCAAAAAGTTTCTGTTTGAAGGCTGTACTGTCCAGAATCGATACGCTATTTGGGCAACCACAGAAGGTGTACAGACAAATGTAGGTACAAAAGGGGTAACTGTGAAAAAACCTTAATTAATAGAAAAATAAAACTTATTGACTGAAGGAAGTGAGGACAAAAATGTTCAGAGGGAATCCCAGAATACAGAAGTGTAAGTCACTTAGGAATGAAATATATAGGAATTGCAGGAAAGCCAAGGCAAAAGGACTGCAGGAAAAAAAGTAAAGACATTAAAAAGGAAATGGTTATTGGAAGGACTGATTCAGCATATACAAAACTCAAAACAACATTTAGTCAAATAAAACCCAAGGGTGGCAATATTAAGAATACAGTGGGAATTTCACACTTAAGCACAGAGGAGGGAGGGGATAGGTGGAAACAGTGCATTGAACTGCACTACAAGGAGAGAACTTGTTTGATTATGTGATAGAGGTAGAAATGGGAGTATATATGGAAGACACAGGGGATCCATTATTACTGTCAGAATTGAATAGAAGTTTGGAAGACGTGTGATCTAATAAGGCAGAAGAGGTAGATAACATTGCTTTGAATCCCTAAAATCATTGGTGGGAGGAGGGGGGATTGGCAACCAAGCTACCATCAGAGTTGTTGTATAAAATCTAAGCCTAGAGATATACTGTCAGATATTTTGGAAAAATGTAATTCACACAATCCCAAAGACGGCAAGGGCAGGCAAGTGTGATAAATGTTACACAGTGTAAAGGCTCATACTTCAAAAAACTGGCAAAAATAATATTCAGAAGAATTTTGAAGAATGGGATAGAGAAGTGAGGATCCTTTATATTAAGATTGTGTCACCTTTCGAAAGGGTAGGAGCACCAAAGAGGCAGTTCTGACATTGTGCTTAATAGTGGAAACAAAACTGAACAAAAAAATCAGGACATGTTAATAGGATTAGTCTACTTGGAAAAAATGTTGGACAATGTAAAATGCTGCAAGATGTTTGAAATTCTGAGAAAACTAGCACTAAGCCATAGGGAAAGTTGAGTAATATACAATATATGCAAGAATCAATGACAGAACAACAAGAATGGAAGATCAAGAACATAAGAATGGAAGATAAAGAATAAAGTGCTCAGTTTAAAAAGGGTGATTGAAGAAACAGTGATGGAACTAAAAGAAAGATTCAGGAGTGAGATTCAAATTCAGTGGGAAAGGATATCATTTATAAGATTCGCTGATTATATTGCTATCTGCACTGAAAATAAAGAAAAATTAAAGGACATGTTGAATGGAATGAACAGCTGTAATAAGCAGAGAATATGGGTAGAGAGTAAACCATAGAAAGGCAAAAGTAATGAGGAATAGCAGAAATAAGGTTATTGATAAACCTAACAAAACAGTAGGGACTATGAAATAGACAAAGTTCAGGAATACTGGTACCATTCAAACAAAATAACACATGATGGATGGATCAAAGAGGACATAAAAAGCAGATTAGCACAGGCAAAGAGGGTGTTTCTGGCAAAAAGAAGTCCGCTGGTATCAGACATTTGCCTTCATATGAGGAACAAATTTCTAGAAATGTATGTTTGGAGCACAGCATTGTAGGTTAGTGAATCAAGGACTGTGGGAGAACTCAAGAAGAAGAGAATCAAAGCATTTGAGATGAGGTATTCTAAAAGGCTGTTGAAAATTAGGTGGACTGATAACGTAGGGAATGAGGAGATCCTCCATAGAATCAGTGAAATAAGTAATGTTTGGAAAACAATGACCACATGAAGGAACAGGATGACAGGACATGTGTTAAGGTGTCAGGGAATAACCCCTATGGTACTAGTGGGAGCTGTAGATGGTAAAAATTGTTGGGGAAGACAGAGATTGGATTATATTCAACAGATAATTGAGGACATAGGACAAAAAAAGACAACTTTCTTTTGTTGCTTGCTCTATGTACAGGTGGCCTAACATTGGGACATTTAGGTATAGAAACAGCTGAAGTTGCAAGATGCACTTTTTATTTAATTGATGACTAGTTTCGGGTTTCCTAGTCTCCAGTGAAATAAGAAGTTAAACTTGCAACTGTGGCTGTTTCTGTATTGAACAGGTTTCCATCATGCTGGAAAACCTTTGGTGTGTGTGTGTGTGTGTGTGTGTGTGTGTGTGTGTGTGTGTGTGTGTGTGTGTGTTGGGAGGGGGGAGGGAGGGAGGAGGCTGGGGAAGATTACAACCTTGTCTTCTATCTCAACTACTGCTTGCCTTTCATATTCTGTGACTTTCATAACTGCACTTCGGTTTCTGTATAATTTGTAGCTAATTTTTTAATCCCCGATAACTTCAGAATCTCAGAGACTTCCTAGTCAACAAAAGCTTTTCTAAATCAGATGCTGTAAATGTCAATTTTAAGGTTCTTTAACTTGGCTTCTAATTTGAGTTGTAGTGTCAGTACTTCCTCACTTGTTCTTACATTTATCCTGAACCCAGACCAGTCTTGTCTGAAATCAACTTCTGTAAGTCATTCCATTTTTCTGTAAGTAATTTATATTTTGCAATCATGACATTTTAATCTGATTTTTGACAGTAACTATTTAACATGACATATTAATGTGCATCTGTTTCTCTGTTGTCCTTATGCTATAGTAAATTTAATTAGAGTCTATCAGACTAGTAGTTGTAAATTTTAATGGTCTTGAACACAATAAAATGTAGTCACTAGTCGAGAGTTTCACTTCACTAGCAATTATTCTCAAATAATGGTTCACTGTAATTAGGTCCTAAGCACTGTGTTAACGACAATAACATTGTTACTAAGCGTAACTTGTTAATTTCCAGTGAAATTGGTGCACCGTCATAAAATATCTTTTAAGATAACACTGAACTATTGTGACTGATACTTTAAATATCCTTATGTAGGATACATTTTAAATTTATGCATATTGTTTCTCTCAAGGCTTTGCAGGGACACCATAATTTCTGCTTTCTGGCGTAAGATAAGAATGTGTTTTAAAGAAAACTATTTAATTGCTTTGAAATAGCCCCATTTGATGAAACTTGTTGTATTGAAAGGACACAATTCAAGAGTGGAAAAACAGTTGTGCCCATACATGAGATAACAAATAGTTCCACAACAATGTGAACTGTCTTCTCTTTATCAGCATTTATCTATTCCCTTCATCGCATAGTTCCATTCTGTTTGTCAGATGTGTCTTGGTGTTTTACAGTACTATGCGGGTGGTGGTAGCCCTGAAAGATTACCTTTATATATTATTTTTAAGTGACAGTACAGAATCCTTATTAGTTTTTGGGGATAGGATTTGCAGTTGGGTATGCTCTGTTTATTACGAGATGTTTACTTCTTACGTTAAATATTAAATGTTGAGTTGTAGTTGTGGATAAAAGCTACATGCCACACTGTTGTTTCAGTGAATTCTGCTAAACTGTGTTGGTTGATAGTACAAATATGTAACACTTACAGCAACATATTTGGAAAGAGTTACTCATGATGTTGGATTTGATGACTTCACAGTAATTATTGAGTGAATACTTCTATGTATGTCTGCATACTGACTGTCATCATCTTATTGACATGAAAGTGAATGATGTGGCATAATGGTTAACATACTTGATTCTTATTTGAGAGCATGTAATTTAAAATCATTACACAGCCATTCAGATTTAAGTCTTCCATGATTTCCCTAAAATTGCTCGAAACAAATTCCAAGGTTTTCCATTTGAATGAAATGTGACAGTTTCTGTTCCACAATTTAATATTGTTGTCAATCTCAAATGATCACATCATAGATAGCGTGTTAAATCCTATCTTCTGTCCTTTATGACATGAAATTGTGGCAGAGGAAACATTTGAGTTGCAAACAAAGGAACAGTGATTGAAAGTTTAAGTGCTGCAACCAACAAACAAAATTCCTCATTTCAAAGCTAATGATACTTGTTTTCTGTTGTAATTAAAGGATTATATTCATTGACTTCATTTCCCCACAACACATCATACATTATGAAACTTCATAATTTTCGGCATACCATTTGGAACAACTACAGAAGCAAATCTTTGCAGGACTTTGGTGTCATATGTGATAATGTACTCCCACATCCCACCAAGGAAACATAGAACTTGTTGCATGGCAAATTCTCCTTGCGTATGTTTGATTATCCTATATACCTGGCTGTTCCAACACTGCCCTATAGAGATGGGTGCTCCTCATCTCACCCTTGGGCAGGAGCAACTAGTCTTGGCTGTCCACTCCCAAAACTTCCTTTAATTTTTTCTCTCTTTGTTACTAACACTAACCAAGTAAATTAACTGATAATTTATTTGTCAGCAATGTGAGCAGTTTGTTGCACTTCCTGGCTAAGAGTCCTCAACTCTGACTTACAGCTTTGGAACTTTAAATGACAGGGCAATATTCTCTCTCTCTCTCTCTCTCTCTCTCTCTCTCTCTCTCTCTCTAAGAAGTCAGCCACAGAGATCAGGAGTTTTGTGTCAGGTATGACTGGAGTATGAAGCAGATGTGGATTCCCTCTATAGAAAGGTTTTGTCCAGAAGTCGCGCACATTTATTTTTGTTTGCTATTGGGTTCTTATTCTTTTAGGTGAGCTATCATTACATATTTGTGTTAGTTTCATTTCAAAGTATTACAAAAGGATAAAACAAAGTTTTTAAATGTTATTTTATAGTGTTCACTTTCTTCTTTTTTTTTCTTTTTTCAGTGGCTTCTTTCCTGTTGCAATCAATTTCCTACGAAGGGTACCAGTTCTTGGAACAGTATTAAATCTACCTGGAATTAGAGGGGTATGTGGAGCTGAATAATCATGTTGTTTCTCTTTATTTAACATCTGTTGTGCTTTAATCTTTAAGATTAAAAATGTGTGTGAAATTTTAAATATTGTTGAAAATTTGTTGAAAACTAGTAGGAAATTTTAAATGTTGTTGAAGATCTGTTGGTATGTCTTACTTATGTAGTGTCGATGATAGTGGATATAACAGAAAATTTATTAGAAAACTATGAAGCACCAAAATGTTGAGCACATGCCTAAAGGAACATTTATCTGATCAGTCACTTTTTTGTGGTTTCGTTAATTTACTCCAGGATGGTGTCATTGACCTGGCATAAGTGGGTACCTATGTTACAAGTCAATGCACAGTATCCAAATGTTGAGTTTTAGTAGTCGTGGAACATAACACTTGGACATAAAAAAAATTCTTATGTGAGGAATATTGAAAGTAGATTCTCTCCAGACAGCATTAAAAAGGTTCATTGGCATTTTTTGACACTTGGTCGGGTATAAAAATTCCTGTGTTCGTCCAGCTCAAAAACTGAACCACAGGGTCAAACACTTTGTTTATGTATGTATTTATTTTTTTACTTTTTCCTTTATGATGATTGGTTGTGTATTCAGATATCATTGGTATATGTATAAAGACAACATTTTTTTCTTTGCTTTCAAAACAGTCCAGATGGAAAATTTAATTTTTAAAATATTATTGGGATTTTGGCTGCAATTAAACCCAAAAAACCATTGTTTACTGTGTAAAAGAATACACAAAGCATATAACATACTCATGACAACCATGTATTTAAAAAAGAATTATTGTTGTATTAAAAGTATATGATTTTGCATTTTCAGGGAGCTTGTAAAAATTTACTTTTTTATATTTATACCTTACAAATTAGTATTTTCAATATTAATACTCATTCATTGTGTATGAACACTGTCACAGTTTATGCTATTATTGGTAAGGTGTGCCAAAGACAAGAAACTGGCTGTGTTAGACATAAATGTAATTCCTGCAACGAGGAAGTTGTGTATTAATTTCTCAGGTCTTTCTTTATACATGCACTGAAAAGAAAGAGGGAAACAGAAAATAAGGATCACAACTTAAGCAAATTTAGTCATCTCATGATATACATTCTTCTCTTTGTTGTTAGTTTTGCTCCTCAATTAACACTCAAACTGGTTGCTGGAACTGTATTCACTTTAGAATTACTTAAGGAATGCCATGAGTAGTTACATGAGAAGTTGCAGAGCAGAATAATGTTGTATCTTGCTCAGAACACTTTAAAATAGCAAGTTCACTGATCTTGCTCGCTTGTACGCATCACTGATTAAAGATAGAACTAAATGTTTTCAGGAAGAACTGTTCTATGTTTTCATTTTGGTTTACTGAAACAAATTGTTAATGCATCTCATGATGATGTGCAACACTTTCAACATGCTGAAAACTTTTTGTTAATCAATTTAGATGAATACTTTATGCAAACAAATTTTAAGAGTGAATCTTGCTGTGGCCAAAATATGTCCTTTGAAAATAAAATGTTAAACATTAAAATTGTAGTTGTTGTTTATATATTTTAATCATACTGATGATTTTGCATCATTTTTCCAGATTATTGACAAGCTGGCAGGAGACTCCTCAAGGACAATGGTTTGACAGCAAGATTAACTTTGCAGTGAGCAACTTGCAATGTGCAGCACTTTGAAAGTGTGGGAAGTTTTGTGTGATACTGTGTGAAGGTTTTTGTGTGTACTTTAAGAAAAATTTATGCGCGGTGTCGTCATTGAATAATGGTGAAGCAGTAGTGTAACATGATGTGAAGCCGTTCACAATGACACTTGAAAATGCTTGCCTTCCTGAGTGTTCTTGGGAGTGTTAATTGTGACATTCCTTCGGAGTGTTGGAGAACATTTCTCACTATTGACACATATTCATGTTTCTGTCATGTAAATATGTGCAATCCTGCTTGAGATTTTCGTGGTGGCAGTGGAGTCACTGCTGCTACATATGATTGCTAAGTGGTGTTATCAGGTACTTACTTGTTATATGCACAGTCATAAGCTCAACATTTTTATGATCTGTGATATACACAGTGATGAGTGGATATAAAGCAGCATATTTTGTGCTAATGTTTTATACAATCTGTTTCTCTTAGTGAATTTTCCAGTGTTTTCTGTGAGTTCCATCAGTTGTAATGGAAAGATTTAACTGCAAGTGCAAAGACCGGTATTACAAATGTATTGTAAATTGTAATCATCTCCTCATGCTCGTATAACTGTGCATCCAAACACTGATACATATCGTCAATTTCTGATGTAATAACATTCCCTTTTTGTGTGCATAAAAGAATAAATTATCTGTCAGTATTGTTCTGGCTGTGTGCTAAACACACTTTAATTTGGGTATGAATATCTCATTTCTGAATTAATTTTGTGTAATTACCAGTAAGTAGCATTCCCACATAACAGTACTTCTAGCAGATTGTGATTGCTTTCTCCAGAATGTATCACATCATAGAAAATTAAAACCATGTTGTGCAAAATTTTACCTGCCATGTAACGAAATTTAAAAACCACATGCAGTGGGATGGTTTTGTTGTACAACTAAATAAAAGTTTAATAACAGTCCAACTTTCTTGGAAACATTATGCTGTGCTATTAGCGCAGAGACACAGCCCTATATGTGTATTCTAACAGTGAGTTAACACTTGAAATTTTCAGGAATGGAGGAAGTATTTATTTCTCATTGAACTGCATTTACAAATATGCAAACTGATTTTTTGTGTAGCAGATACAATAAATTATTTTTAAGTTTTTTTGAGACAAACTGAATCGTCCTATGAAATTTTGAGTGAGATCATCATAACTTCCTGTGTAGAACAGTCTTCCTCTTATTTGTAATGGAGTCCAGTAATATTTTGTTTAGAAAAGATTTTGTAATTACAAGGCACTTTGTGGAACCATTTAAATGAAAAATTCTTTTTGGGGAACAGGCTCTATTGAAAAACATGCTGTGACACTTTTGTGTACTTTGATTTGTAATTTTATAGCATGATATTGCACTATCACATATTGGAAAAAGAAAAGAAACCAGTGCAGTTTGTGTGAAAAACAGTTGTGAACAAGTTATATGAATATTTCTTTGTTGAATAGATTTTGCATTGATTTTCTGTAAAAAGACTATTTCTCTATCCTTTGACATTTTAGTGGGTTCATAACAGGAAACTTATTATTTTGTCAAGTTCAGATCCATGCGTCGTCATCTGCTTTCTCTGCAGTATATAAAATGTTATTTTTAGGACAACTTATTGATTGTACTTTGTGCAGTATGTAGAAAATTGAGCAAAAATCGCAATAGGTTGTGGAACTTCAAAACTTCATCAAGGTACCTTTCACTTGTTAAAAGAAATCCAGGCGTAATACTGAAAGTTGATGACAAGTTAAAACTATGTGCTACCAGTACGCAAACCAAGCAAACCTAAAGAACAGACTCAGATCTTCAGATCACCATCATATCTCTCCTCTAAACTTTGCAGAGGTTGTTCCGCAAAGCTGTATTAAGTGTAAAAATATCTCAGAAACATCTGCATGTATCTGATTTAGTTGAATTGTCCATTATATACATTTTCCCAAGGGTGCTAATCCTACACTTAGAGGAGCCCTTGCTCAATTTAGTGCAGTTATGCGCTAAGGCTCAGTTTATCCATGGGGTACGCCTGTATGGCTTAATCAATAGCACACTGTCCACAAAATCTAGGGATTCTGATTTGGGTTGCAGTGTGGCATACAGTCTTAACTTTCACAAACGTTCAAATTCCTGCTGTTGCCTTCAAATTTTGGAAACGTAAGCATATTCAGTTATAAGTTGCTAGCTTGTTAAATAGGCCCCTTTAGCTTAATACTACCATTTATCAGAATGAATCCTTCATAGGCTAAAAATATTATGTTGTAGGGAATTAAGAAATGAAAATATGTGAAGTATATAAGATTCAGTTTTAGTAGCATTAACTGCAGATGTTTATTTTTATTGTAAAATTACTTTGCATTCAGTTTCGGCAAGAGATTGAGAATATCTGCATTTTACAAAGCTTACCATCTTTCCCCAGTGCCAAAAATGTGGTTTCTTTTATATCAGTAATTGCCACAAATTTCTTACATACAGAACTGTGTGTAAAGAACAGGATGTACTGTGTTTTATTGCTGTAGCTTCTCCAAAGCATATAATTCATTGTATTACACATTTTCTGCTGAGCGTCTGTAACAATTATGGTTGTATGATGTACAACCAAAAGTCTGTAAAATAATGTGATACAGTCGTTAATGTGTCTGTAAAGATATGACGCTAACATGGAATGCTGCAGAACACCACACATTACTGTCCCAGTACTCATTTCTGTTATCCAACAGTGTAAAGATGTATTGTGCTTCCTCCAGTTAAAACTGAAATTAATTCTATTCCTTACTCCAAATCTCATAGAAGCAGCTTCTGTTCTGTTATGAAGGTACCTAGTGGCAGCCATTTTCATGAATACTGTCCATTATGTGGCATTATTGCATGATCAGTTGAAAGGCTGTTCTTAAAACCAGACAGTGAATTGCACTGAGAAATGTCTAATTTTCTGTTATACAAGGTGAACCAGAACTCCACAGATAAACTTAGAGTTGCTGGTATGAATCAGAACAATAAAAAAGTCTAGTGAATATGGGCTTGAAAGTGCATACCTTAAGAGCTGTGGTACTTTTTCACTAGAAGAGGTGTTTCACACTAACAAAGAACAAAAAGTGTTTATAGCTCCTAATATAGGAACATAAGAGTGCATTTTTACTAGACGTTTTTTCACATTTTTGTCCATACTACCACCTCCTAAAGTTTGCCTGTGGAGTTCTGGTTCACCCTGTATATTATCATCCCTCTTTACATTAATTATTAGGTCGCTCAGTTTAAGGCTGCGTTTACAGTGGTACAACAATAGTTGTCAGATGCCATCACCAGAGGTCGTCTGTATTGGGTGACAGCTTGGTCATGGTGCATCCGATCTCATTTGTCAGTTTTTGGCTGGGTTGAGCAGGTTATGTTAGGCTAGAATCTAGTCTATGTATGTAGTAAGTTAAATTGTAATTTCCAAAGGGTGGGATGGATACCACGACACATCTGTGCTTGGAGATGAGTGCTGTAATGCGGTGTTTGCTATTAAAAAGATGCCTAATGAGCTATATGTGGCTCGAAAAGTAATGTATGCTCTGTCTTCAGTTATTAGAGAAGTTTTATGAAATACTCATGTATTACAAAAATATGTAATTTCAATTATACATCACACTAAGGATCTCTCCAAAATAAGTTGTTCAGAATGTGATTGATTATGCTACAGTGGTGACTTCGGTGTATAAAGGTTTTGCCAATGATGTTATGTGCACATAATCCTTAATTTACTTGGTGAAAATAGCTGTTCCTTGTATACGATGACTGGACTAAATTTGTATGTAAGTAATCATTAATGAAAAATAGGTTTGTGATTTCACAGCAGCTCACATTATTCTAAAAACGGTTTATATTAATGCAATACTGGAAGTAGGTATATTCAGATAATCAGATTCTAGTAATGGAAATGTCACTGCCCTTTAACCACTTGCCCACTGGATTTGAGAAAGGATGAAACAAGATTTCTGGTGGTTATTTCAGATTGAGTTTTACTTTTAATAAGGAAACCCAACTATATTACAGTGTCTTTTAGGGATTGTATGAAGCATTGTGTCAAAATATGGTATTTGAGGTGCAAGATTTAAAATATTAACTTTCAAATTATTATTTAGAGCATGGTAAATAACATCCAACATATCACAAAAAACTTTGAAACTGTGCATTTTAGAACGCATTAAAGGCCTAATCACTGGAAAGACGTGATCTGCAGAATTGCATCTTTAATGTGAGTATCGGATTTCTTAAAAGAGCTCAAATCACACCTCTAGGCAAGCACTAGAAATCTGTTTTGCTGAAATTATTTCAAGTTCTGCAGAAATGTGTCAATTAACCTTCAGTGACTGCAATTCAGCAAACCGTACTTGTGAAAGACAAAGTCTGGAATAAGGTACTCTGTACACTTAAAGCACTGTAAAGTAGAAAAACATATGTGCACCACATTTGCAAACCATTTCATGGAACAGAATGACCAGAGTTCTGGCATAAAAATGCCAGACAGCTAATGTTCACCTACCACAACCCAATAAGTTCCACTACAGTACCTTTAGTTGTAAGATACACCATAATAATCTAAAGCTAAAATTTCCCATAAAGATTTTGCCTACTTGTGGCTTCCAATAAACCTGCAATTTCAATCCAAATATTCAGAGTTGTATCCCGATTATAATATTTTTCATCCTCAGGATGCTACAAACTATTTCGTTGACCAAACATATCAGTTTCCCACAGTCCATGTTTTATGTCGTGTCAGTTGTTATGTTTGGAGAAAAAAAATAAATAAATAAAAACTGATTTGAGTTTTGCCAACTGTCTTGTGAAATCTGTATTTTCAGGTGACAAGTGATTTGAAAATACTGGCCATCTTCGGATGATGGTTGTTGGTGGAATCCACCAATATTGGTGCCATTGTGACCACAGCCTAAAGCTGTTGCCACATGACAGTGCTGTCGAACATCAACGTTGAGCATGTCGAGTTCAACGTGCTGCTGAACGCTCAGAAACGAAGCGACTTGTACATACAGTGCATGGGCCCCAACATGGTATACACGATTGCAGTGCACTCCAGTGGCAGTTGTCGGCCGTATCTGGCTCATAAATAATATTGTTTAGGAAATGGGTGGGCATTAAGATTCCCATATTAGTCTAATATAATTTTTCTCCCATGTCCATATGTTAGTCAAGTTTTTCTGTCTGTAGTATATATAAATACAAATTTAAATAGCTGTGAAAATAAGGCAATAGGGAAAGTAACGTGTCCAGTCAGTAAGGAGATCAGCTTATAAAAGTTCCATTATAAATAGTCCTATACCAATTTGCAGTAGTTCTCAACATAAGATAACAATTATTTCATCATTCTACCTTATTAGTAAAACCTTTAGGTCATTCTTATATGATCACTGTTTCTACACAGTAGCAGGATCTTTACATGTGAATTGCAAAACTTATAAGGAAAAAGGGCAAAATGTCTTACTGCAAGTAGTGCGAAGTGCCCTATAGATTAAGCAAATCAAACTAACTTTTCCCTCAAAAAGAGCACCCTTATATTTACATAGCATCGAATATTATAGTAAGTATGTATATTAAACTGATGAAGTATCAGAACCTATTAAAAAAGTGAAGGTCAGAAGAAAAAAAAAATTTAGTTGTCATGGGATGCGAACCACCAACACTTCCACAACCATGGCTGTTCAAGGACCATATCCAGCTTGCTAGCTTATTACTGTACCTTGAAAGTTTTATTATAGCTATATTACTAATTGAAATTTAATTATAGCAAATTGTACCAAGAACAATGCATTTTTAATGGATCCCCAACATGCTGTTGATTTCAAATGGCCTACTCTCAAAATACACTAGTTACAATAATACTTTTCCCACGAATATGATGTTTCTTGTCATTTTATTACAGTGAATCATACAATTAAAGGAGTGTGTTTGGGAGCTACCCAGTTACTGGTGCTCAGAAATGGCATATATACATATGGGCCTCAACTGCAAGCCAATACGGTGCCTCAGAACTCTGCACTGAAGAGAGATGGCATGCATGTGACATTCTGCCTTCTCATTGGTAAACGTTCAATCGCACGTTCAATATCGTACATGCTAGATATTGCTCTGCACGTTCAGAAGGACTTCCCATCACACTATTCTACACTATGTTGTCGGAGACTTGGCACGCTCAATGCTCAATATTCGGATGCAGGGTCTGTGTGACAACGGCATAAGGCTGTGTTCACTGTGGCACTGACAAGAGTTGTCAGGCACTATTGCCAGAGGTCAACTGATAACATCGGCTGGCAGTGTGGTCATGGTGTGTCCGATCTCCTTCATCAGTTTTTGGCAGGCTGAAGGAGGCTAGGTTAGAATCTATTCGATGTATGAAGCAGTTTAGGTTTTAACGTCGTAGGGTGGGGTGGATACCAAAATGCTTCTGTGCCTGCATACGAGTGTTGCATAGCAGCTTCTGCTATTAGAGACACGCCGAACTCGCGTGATTGAGCTTTCCTGTCTCGTAAAGAACCTGGCAAGTACTATACGCTCTCTCCTCATTTATCAGAATAACCAGACAAGTTTTATGAATATATGAGACGATAGAATCATTGTTACATAAATTGAGATAATTCGTGGTGACCTCGAGAAGCAAATTATAAACACTCTGTTTCACTGAAGTTGTGCAGACATACATCAGGTAATCTGCAATGACTGTTGTTTAGCATGCAAGTGAACGACGAGCATGAAGTGTAGCACGGAAAAGTGGAAATACGTACTGTACTCCACATTTGCAACTATTTCATATTAACAGAATTACTACCCTACTGGCATAAAATGCCATTAAGCAGTAATAATAATTTGTAGACAACTAATGACAACCTACCACAAAAAAGATTCAGTACAGTAGCTATATGCGTATAAGATATGCCCTCCTCTGCACTTGAGCAAATTATGTTTTGAGGTTATAATTGATGCCTAAAATTTCCAATAAAGATTCCGCCTATTTGAAGTTTCGAATAAAACTGCGATTTCAGTTCATAGATTCTGAACTATATCCTGATTATGATATTTTCATCCTCAGGATGCCACAAACTCGCTCTTTCTTGGACTTAACTTATCAGTTTCTCAAGTTCCATATTTCCTTTGCGAGAACATTGGTCGATTTGACCAAAGAAAACTAACTGATTTGAATTTCACCTATTATCGTCTGAAGTCTGTAAGATAAAGTCAGCTGTTGTGTGGCTGCGCACGTGATGTATTGATTTGGAAAGATTGGCCTTTTCTGGCTGATGTCTGTCGTCCATGAAATCCATTGATATCAGAACCACTGTGACCGAACACAAGTGGTAGACCATTGAATAGTGGAAGACGATGTCCATAGAACACTGGTTCGAATCCAACACAAAAGAATATTTTAACTTATTTATAAAGGGACTCGACAGTCCTCTCATATGAAAAACAAATCACAATTACAAAACTTCACCACACTGATCAGAAACAGAACATTATTGTTTTCCTTGCTGTTTACGTGTGCTTACATTTGCAAGCGCCATTTGCACACCTCATGTTCAGAAAAATATTTTCTAGTTAATGTGACCCCAAACTTTTTACTTGATTAGAAACAATGTTTTTTAATTATAATAATAATAATTATTATTATTATTCCTGTTATCCAGCTATAATCTTTATTGTTTAAACTTTTGAAGTTTCATTATCTTACATAAATATGAAGTAAGTCTGCTTCAGACACTGATTTTAGTTTACACTTACAGACATCATAACCCTTACATTTGTGTTACGTGTATGCTGTACATGCTTTGTATCTCATCATCCTACATCCTGTTGTGTTGTGGGCATATGATGATATCTTCAGTACTAGCAATTCCTTCCAAAAAACTGAATTGTTTGCTCAAAAAGTAAATGCATTTGTCCTCAGTTGTCGATTTCTCAGACAAGCTTAATGTGAAGCTATACATCCCACCATCAAAACAACTGCTACTATCAATTCTTGCTAAAGCTATTTTTGTATTTTGTGTAAAACTTTTGAAAATATATGAACTTCCTGGGAATCTAACATGTGACCTCTTTGTACACTGTCAGGTGTGCTATCCTTTGTGCCATCGAGTGCTTGCTTTTGGTACAAGATCTCTGCTGAGTACCTTCTATAGCAGAAATCAGCAC
The DNA here is from genome assembly GCF_023864345.2 of Schistocerca serialis cubense. Taxonomy (NCBI): domain Eukaryota; kingdom Metazoa; phylum Arthropoda; class Insecta; order Orthoptera; family Acrididae; genus Schistocerca; species Schistocerca serialis. The sequence goes on from NC_064642.1 coordinate 608,565,428, forward strand.
AAAAATTTGCCAAGAATAATTTTATAGTGTTTTGAGCCATAGCTAATGACTGATAGTCGACAATCTAGTTGTAATATACAGACCCATTTGCAAAAGTTCTGAATTTCCTTAGTTTTGAATAAGTTTAATGATGCTGCAGGGAGCAGAGACAAGAATGTCCATTGTGGCACATAATCGCCGCTCAAAATGGATGGAGCATAAACGTGTCAACTTCCACAAGGTTTCCACTATCAGCATTCACAAAGTTCCTTTCTATTGTTACTTAAGTCATAAATGTGTTTTTTGCCACTGAATAGGTAAAGTGTTTGCAGAAAAAGTACATAAAAACATTGTAACTTCAGCTAACACATCCTATAACACATGTATAGCTTTGTGTTACTCTTAGTCTGTGACATCACCAGAGTGTCAGCCAGTAACACAGCGCGTTTTCAGTCTCATGGCCAAATCTTGATATTTAATAATTTATAAGCTTTAATTACATAAAAATAACAGGTCTTTAGGTAAATAGTCCACATAAATGCTATTTGAATGTTATAATCAATCAGAATAACAACAATCCAAACCATATTTTTAACATAGGAACATTGCCTATTCCCAAACAGGATTGATGCTATAGTTGTACTTCACTCAAAATGAGGCAGACAAGTTATAATTATCCATAGACCTATCAGCCTCCTCCTCTGTTGATAAATTTACAAAAAGTCACATAGATAAAAAATTTAATTAAAGAAACAAGGTAGCCTTGAAGCTGATATAGCATAATAGAGCACAAACAAGTTTTTAATGAAAAGACTGTGAATGTACCATTTTGACTGTGATGTACACTTGAAGCGGCACAGAGTTTTTTTGTAAGCACATTTTGGCTAACACAGGACGCCAAGCCCTTGCAATACTACTTTTTCTGTGTCATAAATCTAACTCTCTGACACTCCACTCCCCAGGAGCTCACAATTCTTTTGTGCTTATGTGCATGATAAGCAAGGAGTCCTGAACAGTTGCAATACTCCTTCTCTTCCAATGTTGCAATTTTATTCTGTGACTGTACCTTCTCTCTGATTTGGTCCGTTGGGTGGCTTCCCTGTTGACAGTCTGCCTTTTTTCATTGATTATATTAAATTTCAGCCTCCAGTTGCATAAGCAAAGAAACTTTACCTAGGTTTCGGCTATAATAATGTAGCCTTCTTCAGAAATATCACAATATAAAATTAAATTAAAACATGCCAGATATTGGCCTTGTCAAACTGGCATGTTTTAATTTAATTTTATATTGTGACATTTCTGGAGAAGGCTACATTATTATAGACGAAACCTAGGTAAAGTTTCTTTGCTTATGCAACTGGAGGCAGAAATTTAATATAATTACATTTTACAGCTGCTGACTCTGCTGCACCATACTAAAAATATTCAAATTTTTCTCTGATGCTGACTAAGGTTACTTATTGAAACTTCATTTTTTACCCCATTGCCACACATTTGGCTAAACTATGTTCTGACCCCAGAACCAGATTTTACCTCCATTTTTGCTCCTTCAAAATTGTTGTGCTATGTAGATCATCCACCATCCCAGATGCCATCCATTGTGCAATACTGTCTTAAGCACCTCTTGTGCGAGAGATCAAATTTGGTGCCCAAAACTGCATTAGGCAGTCTGTTGTGTGTGTGTGGGGGGGGGGGGGGGAGGAGGCAGATAAAACAGATCAATTAAATGTGGAAAGGTACGACCCAAAGGCTCTCCCATCTCTGGCCATGGCAAGGGAAGAAGTAACTTAAGTAGAAATGGTGAGAAATAATCTCCACAGTACCTAGTTTGTACCTTTTTGGGTGCAAACCATTGTTCTTCATTGAAAACATTGAAGAAACATATGGAGAAGTAGTGTCCATTAACAAAACATGAAGTGGGTACATCCTCACTAAAACAGTGGTACTTAAACATTCACAGGCAGTGCTCTCTTGTGAAACCTTCAGTGACATCCCATTCCCCACCACCACCACCACCACCACCACCACCACTCGTGCCTCAACAAGATTCAGGTTGTTAATTTCATCAAGGTCTAACGTTACAGACAACCACGTTCAAATTTGGAAAAACAGGTTATCCATTTTTTCCCATATCCAGTGCCAGTGCCAAAGGATAATTGAGTGGATGCTGGAGCTTTCTTTGGCTTTTTAAAGGGGTGGATTACCTGAAAAGATCAAAGCAGTTACTTAAAAGATACAATATCCTTGATAACTTTTCATGTTCTGGGCCAGAGAAAAATATGAACACTTACATCCAATTCAAATGACCATTAACTTTGTAAATGAAGTAATGAAGGGTCCATCAATAGCAAAGGTGAAGTCATCTGCTTTCCCTTCAGTATCAGACCCTGTTGGCCACCTGACTGCATGTGTATGTGAGGTGTACAGGATCCTCCTTTCCCCATGCCTTCCCCCCCCCGCCCCACCCCCCCCCACCCCAACCCCCACCCCACTTCAGCAGAGGGGACCTTGGTTCCCACATCCCTGCCTCAAAAGAGTCATTCTCAAACGACTTTCCACAGCAGAGGGCCACATTCCTTTGAAACTTCTTGACAGACTAACACTACCTTGCAGCCGAACATCAGCCAGTGCACTATGAAGACACAGGCATGGATAGTAAGACAGCTTGTTTGTCCTCCCTTCCTTACATACAACAAAGGAACCCCCATCCACAGTTAAAACTTCACACGAAAAACAAAGAGAACGAGAAGAAAGAAAATAAGAAAAGAGAACAATGGCAAAGGTGGACTGGTGGCCCCAGTTGCATCTGACTCCAACACCACTGATGCTGAATGTCACTTGCAGACATTTTAAGTGATAAAGTTGTACTTGATAAGCGTTAGTGGCTGTGCCTTTTATCATGCAGACAGTTATGGGTATTACTGTCTGTAATGCTTATCTCCCTCCAAACAGGGATCTTACATACTACAGGGTAGGTTACCTGACCTGTCAGCTCCACGTTTTCTCTTCGTGGGCAATTTCAATTCCCACTACCCATTGTGAGGTGGTGTCAGAACATCTCGTTTATGTGCTCTAATAGAACAAGTTGACTTTTACTAAACAGTGACACACCAATTCATTTTATTGGGGCGCACAGAATACATACAGCTGTTGTCTCTTGATCCGTCTCATCAGCCTATGTTCCTCAATCCAATTGACAAAATTTTTGAGAATGATAGTTTCTTGAATGTCATGACCCTCACACACAGCAACTCAACTGAGGGCCCTCGATAGTGGACCCTCAAGAAAGCTGATTGTCATGCTGTAAATGGTGTTCTACCATCCAAAGCTACTCTACTAGGGAATATGGATGACTTAATACATGACACAACCATTTCAATACTAAAAGCGGCAAAAATTCCCCTTTCTTTGGGAACATCTTGTGTGAAACCTGTCCTACAGTAGACAAATGGAATATCTAAGGCATTCATAGATTGTAGGTGGGTGCTCTACTGACATAAGGATCACCCATCATTGGAAAATCTTTTTGGCCTTCAAAAGGCTTTGTACCCAGGCATGATACCTTACAAAGCACCAGAAGAAAGAATGTTGAGAAAGGTGTGGTGCTAAAGTAGGGACCCATACCTCTTTTTCACAAGTGTGGGCTGAGTTGCAGTGTAAGTATGATCAACAGCTAATAACCACTATTTTCACTATCCTTTTTGTCAGTAATATTCATTCTGACCTTACTGTTATCACAGAACACTTTGTGGTATACTTCACTCGAGCATCTGCTTGTAACAATCATCTCAGTCTCCTATCCACACAAGACAGGTAGAGGATAAGAAACATTCCTTTGCTAACCATTGTCTGGAACCATATAACAAACCTATTGGAACCTATAGGAACTCCTCAGCACTCTGTCCCATGATCATGGCATGGCCCCAGATCTGATGGCATCCACAGTTAAATGCTCCAATGTCTAACTGTGGATTACTGATACCACGTACCTTTGATCTTCAATCATGTTTGGTGTGAGGACGTGTTTTTGACCAAGTGACGGGAAAGCATGGTTGTCTTAGTTTTAAAACTGGTTATAAACTTGCTTGGAGTAGACAGCCATAGACCCATCAATCTCACAAACATTCTGTGTAAGCTGCTTGAACAAATGTTGGACCAATGGTTGTGTTGTGCATCTCTTTGAGACAGGGTGCATTTTGACTTAACAGCCATTGTGGATTTAGGTAGAGCCAATCCACAATTTACCAGTTAATTCAGCTAGCCTACTATAAAGACAGCTTTTAGCCATCTCCAAATGTCCCAGCACTATCTTTTTTTATTTAATTGAGCCTAGTAGACCTCAAGGCATTGCCACAGCTTTACCACACTCTAGAAGTGGTGTTTTTGTGACCCTCTCCCAGTTTTTGTTAAGACATTTTTGTCTGGTTGTTTCGCATCAAGAGTTGAGACTATAGTACCCTCTATATACAATCTCTCAGAATCTCTCCAGAACATGGCCTTTTCCTGATGGCAAATATTTAACTTGGAGAGGCTGTGGTGCTTATGGATTTGCAATCTATGTGTGTGGATGACTTAAGTAATAATTCCAGTTCTATGACTGATGACTGTCAGTTGCAATGTGCCATCAGGAAGCACAATCCTGCACTCACTAACCTCTTCCAGTTTTCCACTGCAGAAACATGTATTATGCACTTCTGCCAATACAGAACTGTTCATCCACTTCCAGAACTTTACCTTTATAATGAATTGTACAGTGAGCAAGACAGAGGATACTTTTGGTAGTTATGCATCTGTGCAAAGCATTAGTCCTGCCCCAACTGGACTATGAATGTCTGGCTTTTAGAACAGTGGCCCCTTTGACGTTACAGCTACTGTATCTGGTTCACCACTGCACCTTTTGAATGAGCCCTGCGGACAGTCACCTCTTCCACAGACCAGACACCACCAATTACTTACTCAGTGATGCAATAGGTGTCTGCAACTAACCTGAACACCCAATACCAAACCACCAAATCCTCTTCCCCTAATAGAGAAATTTTCCTCTCACAAAGGTGACAGAGGTCTGGTGTTCCAATAGCATTTTCTTGGGAGTCTCCTCTCTGACCTCTGTCTTCCTTCATTGAACACTCTTGTTGTAAAGTTCTCTTGATGAACCCCCCATCCCAATGGGATTTTGAAAAACCTTGTGACCCTATTTGGGCAATATGTGTACCAACACTTAATAAGAAATATGGTGTTGATTCAAGCTAAGTATACCCAGGAATATGCACATAACATTTCATCAGGATTCAAAACTGAATGAATCTGCCAAGGATCTTTCTATCATTAGAACTATCCTCCGAAGCCCTGGAGAAAATTTTGGGATCATTAAACTAGGAAACTCAATGAGTATGTGTTAATGGGATATTCCTGAACCAACTTGCTAATGACATTGCACAAAAGAAATTAACATGGGATTAAAAATTACCTGAAGTTTTCAAAATGATGTTTCTTAAATGTAGTTCGAAGACTGGTTTGATGCAGCTCTGTTTGCTAGTCTGTCCCACGCAAGCCCCTTCATTTTGCTGTAACTAGTGCAGCCTACATCCATGTGAACTCTCTTAACTGTAGTCAGATCTTGGTCTCCCTCTGCAATGTTTACCTCCCACAATTCCCTCTATTGCAAAATTGATTATTTCTTGGTGCCTCAGAATGTGACCTGTTAACTAATCCCTTCTTTCAGTCAAGTTATGCCATAAATTTCTTTTCTCATCAGTTTGATACAGTACTGCTTCATTAGTTATCCACTCTACCAATCCAGTATTCAACATTCTTCTTGTCTGAACTGTTTGTTTTCCACATTTCCCTTCTGTCCAAGACTACATTCTAGACAGAAAAGACTCCCAGAAATTCAAAATTTACATTCATTATTAAAAAGTTTCTCTTTTTCAGAAAGTATTTTCATGTCATTGCCAGTCTGTATTTATATCCTCTCAACTTTGGCCTTTGTCAGTTATTTTGCTGTCCAGATAATAAAACTGATCAACTACTCTTTGTGTCGCTTTTGCCGATCTATTTCCCTGAACATCACCAATTATGTTACATTCCATTACTGTTTATGAGATGAGAAATTTACATCAATGTGTATATTAGTTTTATTTTGTGACAGTGAGACACAAAGCTGTAATCGAAAAAAAATTAAGGACAGGTTATTGTGAATTATCAGGGAGACAGGAATACACCTAAAAGGATCAGCTGAGAAAGATGCAGTAGTTAATAGAATAGATGTAATTGTTCATAGAATTTTTTAAAAAAATGCCTCAGTTGCCAGTAATGTCTATTTATTGCATGTCCAATTTTTAAGCCTAAAACTTTATTTTCAGGTGCCACCAAATTATTATGGGACCACTACATTCTTTAAACCAAGAAGCTTATGTCCATGAATCAGTTTGATTTTAAAAAGCATTGCTTGTGCAAAACTCAACTTGCTCTTCACTCACATGATGTACTGCAAACTATGGATGAAGGACAATAGGCAGAGACCATATTTCTAGATTTCCAGAAAGCATTTGACACGGTGCCCCATTGCAGGCTGTTAAAGAAGGTGTGAGCATATGGAATAGGTTCACAGATATGTGACTGGCTCAAAGACATCTTAAGCCGTCAAAACCGGTATGTTGTCCTCAACAGTGAGTGTTCATCGGAGACAAGTATATTGTCTGGAGTGCCTCAGGGAAGTGTTGCAGGAATAAATGATTTGGTGGACTCGGTGGCAGTAATCTGTGGTTGTTTACTGATGATGCTGTGGTTTATTGTAAGGTGTTTAAGTTGAGTGACTGTAGCAGGATACAAGATGATTTTGAGAAAATTTCTAGTTGTTATGATGAATGGCAGCTACCCCTAACTGTAGAAAAATGTAAATTAATGTGGATGGGTAAGAAAAACCTGTAATTTTTGGATCCAATACTGACCTGCTTGACACAATCATATCATTTAAATATCAGGGTATAATGCTGCAAAGTGATACGAAATGGAACAGTGTGTGAGGATTGTGCTAGGAAAGACAAAAGATTGACTTCAGGTTATTGGGAGAAGTCTAGGAAGGTGTGGTTCAACTGTAAAGGAGACCGCATACAGGATGCAAGTGTGACCTGTTCTTGAGTACTGCTTGAGTATTTGGGATCCATCCAAGGTTGAATTTGAGGAAGACATGCAATTCAGAGGCAGACTGCTGGATTTGTTACTGGTAAGTTCAAAGAACAAGCAAATGTTACACATATGCTTTGGGAACTCAAATGGGAAACCCTGGAGGGTAGGCAACATTCTTTTCAAGCAATGCTGTTGACAAAATTAAGAGAGCCGGCATCTGAAGCTGAGAATGATTCAGTTGCCTCCAACATACATTGTGCATAAGGGCCATGAAGATAAGCTATAAGAAATTAGGTCTCAAATGGACGTATGTAGAAAGTCATATTTCTCTCTTTCTATTTGCTAGTGGTACAAGAGAGGAAATGGCTAGTAGAAATAGAGGCTGGTACCCTCTGCCGTGTGCCGTCAGGTGGACTGCGGAGTATCAATGTAGAGGTAGTGGTAGAGGTAGAGTAGATGTAGATGTAGATGTAGATGTGTGGCAGTCGTGCCAGTCAGTCACAGGGAATCACATCCACAGTTACTGAACACATGGAACTTAGGACCAGCAATTGCATTGCCCACTTCGACAGCACAAATGGAAGTAATAGTGATTTTTGAAACTTTGTTAAGTAGGCTGCAAGCATCTGCCAGTTCTTAGCAGTTTCATGAGTCAAAAAACCTGTGACAATTTGTGTGACTCTTCTTTGAATATGTTCAGTATCACCCGTTAACCTCATTTGGTATGGATTCCACACACTTAGGCAATGGTCTCTGTTACGCCACACCAAGTTTCCATAAGCCTCCTCTCTATAGACTGACTGCCAGTGTCCTGTAGTATGTTGCCTACTTTACCTATGACATGAAAGAAAACAGTTCAGGGTCTAGGCACCATTGAACAGCAGTCTCCTGAAACTTGGCATTGGTTCTGTGGTGGTGACCAGACAGGTGCTTCCTTAAATAGGCTGAAAATCACTTGGTGTGGATCTAGGCTGTATGAAGGGTGTTCCAGTTCAGTCTACCGGACAATGTGACCAAATTGTGCACAACCGAGATTGCGTTTTGTAGGTTGTTGATCGTGCAGCTTTGCACTTGTCATAAGCAAGCCCAGTCATTTCCTCTGAATCAGCATCTGCAATTATTTCAGCATGCCAGCATAAGACTGTGGCACTTACAATATCTCCATGGACATGGAAATTCGTCTACAGCACACACTGTGTATCAAAGAAGACTGTGCTTTTTAACTTTCTTCACAGATACGATTGTTTTGAACATATGGGGAGAGATGAGGTATCCCCATGAAATTGATTTCTCCATCGCAGATGATCACATGATGATGTAATGCACCCATGTTTCCTCCCCTGTTGTGACATGGCACAGGAGTGGAACACTCTCCATCTGATATGCAAGAGCATGATGCACAGCAAAATTCATGACCAATCATTAAGGACATCAGCATCTTCTACATTATATAAAAGTTATATTGCACCATCATTCTCACTTTTTTGTAAAACCCTAAGGGCATTGTTATTAGATCATTGCTTCTAACCAGTAGCAGAATTTTTAGAAGTGAAATATATGTAAAGGGAAATAGTTATAATGGGATTTGGAGCCAGAGGTGGAGCACCAGGATGGTAATCAGGACACACTGAAGTCAGATTGTGCTGGTAAGTGACCCACGTGCTAAGTGGACCACCACTCCCATGTCAAGGCCTCCCACATCACAAAACCGGGCCAGTCATCAGAAAGTACTACAGCCCGATTTGCTGCCAGTTATTACAACTGGTCATTGCCTCTATTCCAGATAATTCAGTGTGAGACACTAACACCGACACTACCATAAAGTCAGTGGGTAGCAGCAGAATTTAAGCCCACCTGAACCACTCCACTAGCACTTTTTAGCAGCTGGGCGGTTATGTGATGTCAAGCTTATGCTGCTCAGCACCATGTTCATGTCACAGACATATTTCCCACCATTAGGGCACAAACTGCTGCCTAAGCATCTGGGTGCCAGGAATGCAATGTGAGGGTCCAGACACTTCCACATGATGCAGCCAGACATTCTCTCAGCAATTGCTGCTGGCCACACCTTCCACAGCTGGGGAATCCAAGAGTCTAGCAATGCAGCAACAGCAGCAGGGTGTATGGTCAGCAGCCAGGTGCCAACACACTGGGAAAGCCCCCCCCCCTTCCCCACCCACACACACATATGTAATGTCTGGTTTTCTAGGGCATCAAGTAATTGATGGACTACCTCTGCCAGCCCACTGATCTGGGAACTCATCAGCCGAGAATTCCCTCGTAATATTCACAAAATGGTATTGTGAACTATCTTGTTTAAAGATCACCTACACACAAGGAACGTCATCTGCTATGGAGTCCACAAGGCTACTATGCAAGTGTTCACGTGAACATATCAGTTACATGCCTGTGCATGTGTTACCAACTGCTACAAACATACACAGAAAACATTTTGAGTTGCCATGCTTGTAGAACCACATGTCAATAAATATCTGAATTACATCTTAAGTTATTACATTTTTTGTTTAAATGTCACATGATGCACCCATGTTTTGTTTCCTGTGCAGGAATGGAACACCCTTTGCTTGGTACTGAATTGAGTGCCTGAGAGAGATACCCACATCTTTATTCTGGTCTGAGTGTTTTTGCAGTAACCAGTGAGAACTATTCATCTGGTAGTCCAATGCATTGTGCATGCTATCCACTACACTGCAAATATGTCACAAGAATATAGTGATCAGCCTGCATCAATCCTCCGACATGGCACATTTGCAAGCTGAGGTGGATGTGCTTGGCCACACTCACCTTTCCCCATCTTGCCAATTTTTTCTGCCTTTATAAAATTCTTGGCACTGAAACCACATGTGTTTCCTTGACATTGCACTCATTCTGTTAACTTCCACTAGTTGGTGATTAATTCCAGATGGAGACATTTTCTTTGAACACAAAAACTTTATTACACTTTGCCCTGCAGTCACTGACTATGTATCTGTCAACACTTCCACCTTGAAAATGTCTTGGTATGTTAACTGCTGAACCATCCACACATAATATAAAATCAGGAACACTGATTTAGTAACTATTTGGTGTAGGTAATAATCCATTATTAGGCACTACTTTAAAATTTTGAGTAAAAAGTTGTTTGTTTCTTGTAGTAAATCTGAGGATTCCGAAATGTAATGCAGAACTTACAGCCTTTTTGCTAGTCACTGTCCACTGCCACCTGTCCCCTTTCCCCATCCCTGCTCTTACACCAGCACTAGACAGCCTTCTATTCCACCTTTCCAATCGCCTTACCCCACCCCTCAACCCTCCTGACTGCATCTAGTAGCCCTACCCTCTCCCCCCCACCCCCATGTGCCACAAGCAGCACTACTCCCTCTCCCACGCTGGTATCTCTCATTCTCTCCACCCCATGCCAACCTCCTCCTTACCCCCACCACTCAGATTGCTTCTCCCATCAGGTGTAGTTGCTTGCAATCCAGCTTCAGTGGCCAGAAACATTGGTCATGTGTGTATGAGCTGTGCTTGCATGAATGTGCATGTGTTTTCTATGTTAGAAGAAGGCCTTCTTGCCAAAAGCTCACATTTATTGCAGTCTTTTTGCTGTGTTTGTCTGTGACTCAACATCTCTTCTACATGGCAAGCAGCAATCTATCTTTTTCATAATAGTGTAGTATTTACATTAGTTTATTTTAAAGAATATAAGATGTTTCCCATAAGCAATTAAGACCTTCTAACACTTAAAATATTACTTCAGTTCTATATAGATCAATGTAAATGTACTTGTATCACCACAAGCATAGTGGGGATCGCACACAACCACCATAGCAGGGACTGGCTGCAAAGAGGTACCTCCACAGCCAATGTGTCTCCAGTGCAGTTTTCCACCACTCCTGGCCATCTTATGTCAGCACCCATGTGACCAAGGGAAATTTTCATAAGAACACTGTGATATTTCACAGTATATTGTGATACTGGGTCATGAAGTCTAATTGGGGGCTAAGACTTTCTGTTATTTAATCTTGCTCACCTTATTATTTCAGCAGCTTGCCAACCTTTTCTGATTGAACCAGTTTTCTCGAAATGCTGCAGTTACTGCTGGAAGTCAAGAGTACACATGCAGCATTCACCTTATTGGTGACACCATGTGGAGAGGGTAAGCAACATGACAAAATAATCACATTTTCTGTTGTAAATTCCACATTCAAATTAAACCAGTTCCATGGATTAAATTACCCAAAACCTCCAATAAAAATTTCTTATATACCCAACCACATTACTGATCTCCAATAAAATTTAAAAAGAATATTTTGTGTGTTTCTAAAAGGAGTATATGGGACTCTACAAAAATCACAGACCTATATTGGTATATGGCCCTATATAGTTACTATGGGGAACACCATTTTCATTGCTATGAGGCCAGTTCTCTAAGCAGACACCTTCAGCCTTCATACTCTGCCACTGAACCAGAAGAGTTAAATGTTTTCAACAATTAACAAGTATTTGTTGTTAGGTGTTTTGTAATCAGTTACCTACTTTCCAGACCTGATGATGCTGGTGATGCTGGTGATGACGGTGACGATGATTTGATGACGCTGATGGTGATGATAAGGTTTTGTGGGTGCACAACAGCAAGGTCTTCAGTGCCCGTAATACAAACCTGGAGAATAGCGCACAAAACTTAGACACTTGTCTTCCTATTATGTAATCTTTAAATTAGCATTGGAGCAGATTAACCACCCCAAGTAAATTATTCTACATTGCTGCTTTGGAGGAACCTAAAAACTAACAATACTAAGTTGTGTGGTAATCATCAAGATACACCTCTTTCCATAGAAAGATTATCTCTACACTCATTTAATGAGTACCATTTAATGGTACCATAGCCCATTAATATCGCTTAAAACTCTACCTCCTCATTTTATACATTTGTGTCGGGGTAACCTAATCCTACAGCAGTTGGTATTCATACCTGGTTTCCTTGTTTAGGTATTTATTTTACACTTTGGTACATACCCTCACTACTGTGACTCTGAATGTTCTACTGTATGTTTCAGCGAATGCTCTCCTCTTACATGTTGCAACAATCAAATCTAGACATTAGCCCTTCATGCTTACACTTCATAGCTAAGGATACATTCTCCTTGATTCCCCACCCCCCAACAAAAAGTGACAGAGCTAACAGCCAGCTACACTTAGAAAAAGGAAAAACTCCTCTAGGTCCTGTAGTCTATTTGCTGTCTAAATTGTGTTACTAATTTAAAACTATGTTGTAAAGGAATTTCTCTTATGATACATGTGTTTTCATTGTACCTATATTATAGAGCCCTTTTTCTCTTCAGCTCAATGGGTCTACTAAAAAAAGGCCTTCAAGAGAGGAATCCTTATAATTTTGCATGGACCTTCATAATGATGGGAAAAGTTGCTCATATCTTTCTTTAACTGTGAACTGTGATGAAAGACTTTCATTAACATCATGTCAATGACTTTAAAATTAGGGATGCTTGCTTTTAAATTTCTCCAACAATAAACAAATAACTTTATAGATAGTGTTATTGCCTCAGGTAAATAAAAAGAATTAAAAATCTTAACCATCATTGTAAACTAAATAAAAATGCTTCCAGTTCAAATACTGGTTTTTGAGAGGCACACCACAGCAGACATGCACTGTGTTGTCCTATGCATTAAATAACCAGACACTTCCGAGGTTTGGGTTATCGACACATTTTAAATCTAGGCTTCTCATTCACTGAACAGTACGCTTCTTGCTGTCTGGCACCAGGCATCTAGTAGCATGCCTAAATTTATTCAGAATGCATTACTAATAAACTTTACTGCTTCTACAGATAATTGCATAATAGTTTATGTTGAACATCTTCATAAAATAATTCTCCATTCAAATACATATTCCTGTTCCAATACTTCTCACAATTTCAATAAAAACCACACTACGCTTTGTTACTTTCACTCATATGAAACCTCCCTTGACAGACATTGCTCAAGTCTTAAATCTTCATCAGCATTGTCACAGTTTTAAATACATTTCAAGGCCAGGTTGCTGAGCATGGTATACTGGTACTTTAGTACATTCGCATGGCCACACAAATGTTTGCTTAAAATCTACTTCCTTAGTTTTAATGAATTCATCCCAAATTTTCTGTAGCCTAGCTCACTCACTGTCCTCTCTTTTTGCCTTAGAATGAGGTGTTATTACAGATGATTCAATCCTTTCTCATATTTTATTATTGACTAGGTCAACTATATGCTCCTCCAAAGTAGCAAGAGTAGAGCCAGAAATAGTAGCTTCATCTGAATCGGCTTTGTTCCATCACTCCTAATCTTTCTTGAGTGCCTGAGATTTGATCATGTATTTTTTTAAATTCCAGCTCACTTAATACTTTTAACTGATTCAAGTCCTTGTTTACATTTCTAAATTGCTCACTCACTTCATTTCAAACTAAGCTGCACTGTTTGAATATTTCTGAATTTATTTCACCTGGGAAGTTTTGTCTTTAACTGTGAGATGCTACTCTTTAAGTCCTGCTTTACATGACCCATTGATAAGCTATTCTAATGCAGTATTTATGCAAGTGTCATATTTATTAATTTATTTCATTTTTTGTATCATTAACCAACCTCCCACTAAATACTTTGAACCAAGCCAGGACAGCTGCATCAGTTTTTCTTGTCACATTGGCATGCAGTGTTTACAGTAACATGTCTGACTGGCTTCAGCTTAATACTCTAACATGGACAGGTATGCTATTGTAAACTTACATTTTTTGTTAAAAGACATTGGTTATCATCCATGTACATTAGGAACAGCTGTCATGAGTATCAAATTGCATTAACATTAAACATAAGGGAATGTACATTACTGATGTGAGGAAGATGCCCCATTGATGTATATTACACAGGATTGGCAGTAAGTTTTTGAGACTAGTAAACATAGTGATGTCAGCTTGCAGGGCCACGGCAAGTAGTTTGCTACACTACAATAACATTTCTCTAGCTAACACAAGATGAGCTGACAGGTTAAACATGGATATGCTAGCAAGACCATACATATTTGAAAATCACTCTATCCAGGATTGGAAGTTTTCAGAAATTAGGAAAGCAGAAAGGGAATGTAGAAGCTATGTGACAAGACATGCTTAACAGCCATTGGTGTACTGTAAGTAAGAGTCTACCACAAATGAGCAATAGTACAGTAGCCATTGTTGTATTGGTGCTGTTGGAGTTGGAAAGCATACCTAAACACATACAACAAAGTCTTAATGTCACAGTACTGAGTGCCATGCAGCAGTACCAATTTGCGAGGAAAAGTGTATTCCATTGTTTTATTGGTGCTATTGGAGTTGGAAAGCATACCTAAACACATACAACAAAGTCTTAATGTCACAGTACTGAGTGCCATGCAGCAGTACCAATATGCGAGGAAAAGTGTATTCCATTTTGGAGAGCAACAGACTTAGTTAAGCACAGAGCAACAGAAATATTGGGTGCCTTTGTATGTGTGAGATAACAGAAAACAAGAGCAGCCTGCTCTTGTCTGTACTAGTGAGCTGATATGTATATGTGTTTCTGAACAGAGTTAGAATGAGTCATGATGTAGTACTTGAGTCTGACAAAGCTGAATAATAAGGGGACAGAGACATATATACTCCCTTCATCAGAAAAGTTCCAGGACAGGTTCTTTTTAAAAACAGAAAAGTGCACTTCCCAAGTAATAATCCTACTCCCCCTTGGCTATCTGCACACAGTTGCCAAGTTTCTGGAGGTCCTGGAAGCAAGCAGGGAAATTTTCAACTGTGATGCTTGTAAGCTCATTTGCCACATTCTGGTGGACGTATGTGATATGTTGATGAAGCTTTCCTGGCAGTCGCCTTTTCACTTGCAGAAACAAGAAAAAATTGCAAGACGTTGGACAAATGTGGGATGGCAATAATAGATCTTCTGGCCAGATACTTGTTAACAGAAAAAGCAGTACAGGGTCTTGCCTTGTCATGCAGTAAGGACGTGTCCTAGAACGCCACAAATCGAGGTGATGATATCGAATTGCTCATTGCAAACATTAAAGACTTTGATGTAAAGAGTTTGGTTCACTGCTTGACCTGGAGGAACATATTCATGGTGAACTAATCCTTTACTGTCAAGGAATGTGGTCAACATTCTCTTTGTTCTGGAAGGTTGTCATTTGACTTTTTTCAAAGCTGGTGATCCAGGACTCTGACATTTGGCCCTTCAACCCTTTGTGTGAGGGTCACACTGGTAGCAATAATCTTTGACAGAAATGTAGGACTGCACCTGGCTCTATCTAGTAGGTCAGCAGAAATTCTTCTTTTCCTCTTTCTGTTCATCTTTTAGTGTGTGAGGGATGAGTTTTGCATTAAGTTTCTGTTTCCCTAAATCTTCTTCTGATATTGCATGCACAGTTATATGACAGTCTTCTTGCAATAACTGCCTTTCACACTCCATATTTGCATCAATATGTGATGTAGATGGGTGACTAGCTCTGAGATCATTCTTGTTGCACTTTAAAGTACGTGTTTGCAACATGAATTTGACCTCAGATGAAAATAAATAATGTAGCCAAATGTGAAATGTTTTCACCAAGATTTATTGTTTGTATATTTATTATAGATTCATCCTATAACAGTGTTGTACACTAATGAACCAAACCAATTTGATCACCTGCTTAATAGGTTGCTGGTCCACATTCGCAATGTAATACAGAAGCGATTATGTGTGGCATGAATTGACAAGTTCCTGGTAACTTTCCAGACTTATGTGGCTCCATATGTCTATGCACAGGTGATGCAAATCCCATAAATGGCCAAGACATCAACCAGACATCAAGTTCCCCAGACTGCTGTTGCAAGATTCTGGCCTTGTGACTGAAAGACAGCATCACCATTGAAGAAAACATCAAGTATGAAGAGATGCAGCTGGTCTGTGATATGTCCATGTTGTCCACAGCTGTTGTGGTGCCTTGAATTACTACCACAGGTACCATGGAAGCCAAGGTGATTGGCCTCCGTAGTATACAACTGTTCCCACCAGCCTGCATCCATGGCACTGTACGAGATTTGAACAGCCATCCACCTGGGTGATGACGTATCTGGACACGAAGTATTGATACGGTGTAACAAAAAATGTGATTCACCCTACTAGGTGACACATATCCACTGATCCACGGTCCAGTCTCGATGATCCCGTACCCACTGCAGTTGCAATTGGTGATGTCGTTGGGTCAGCATGAGGGCTCGTAGCAGCATATGCTGCAGGGTGTGGTCCAAAACGCTTGTGCCTGCATCAGCATTGTACTCTTTCTTCAGTCCTGCAGTCCTGCCACATATCACCACTGATCCTGCCTCACAGAGCAGGGAAGCCTATGACCTCCACATTCTGAAATGAAACTTGGACGTCCAACAACTTGTCGCCAACTCCCTGCTCTGCAGCCACTTTCTATAGATTATCACAACAGTAACATGCGAACAGTCAACCAGTTTCGCCGTTTCTGAGATGCTTGTCCCCAGGTGCCGGGCTGCAACAATCTTCTCGTCAGTTAAAATTGCTTATGGCAGTGGAACACTGCATTGCAGCCCTTACCGCCGTTAAAGTGATTCGCTATTCGTCTCTGCTCTACATACCTATTCCCTTAGCTAGTCCAGTGCCAACAATGTCATTGAGTGGCATTTAGTTTTATGGTGGGCACTGATCGTGATAATTTGTCGCCTAAGTAACCTACATAAAGAATTGAACATTCCAGGAAAACACGTCTTCTTTCCTTAACATCTGAAGTTAGAGTAATTTATTCTACATTAGTTGCTTCTTGCGTTCTTGCTATGCTAATGACAGAATGTCTCTGCCTTCGTACTCGCTACTGAAGCAAAAATAATTACGTGGACCAAATTAGAAGTTTGTTGTTTTATCACTGCGGAAAAAAACTAGCGCTCCACACCTTGCTCAGGTTCTAGTTTCCCCTGAGGGAAAGCAGTGGGATAACGCTCCCTAATAAGCCGTCCTCACAAGGTATGAGACAGCTAACTTTGATGTGGACGCAGAAGTGACTCTGACCTCACGAGAGTCAGAGCCGTCGGCACACGGGACGAGCTGGTTAATGTGGTCTGCGCTCTCCATCTGCCGTTGTCGGCTTTAGTTGGCCCGCAACTTACATGCCTACGAAAATGGAAGCACGTAACAGCTGCATTAATTCTGTTAGCCACTAAAAATCTCATTTTTGTTCGCTGCGTCTGCTCGGGGCGGACGTCGTAAGACATCCGTTCAAGTTCGTTGTTGATCGATTAGCTCAGCTACCGTGCAGGCGTACCTCGCTCGGTCGCGGAGAAGAGTCTGGACTCGTCGATGACTTGAACAGCGAAGTGCTGGTAGAGGAACGCTACTTAATGCTGTACAACCATCTGAGATACATATTATAAAAATAATAGAAGTTATTCGATAACTCAGTTGAATTTTCATCCATTTCGGCTTTAAATTAAGGTCTGTCAGTTTGCACACACTTAATATCCTTATTCTCGATGTTGCATTGACAACCAAGACTCCGAAATAACGTACTTCATCATATGTCCGCCTGCTTCGCTAAGTGGTTATGTGCTTGCCTTCCATGCAGTGGGCCCGGGTTCGATTCCTGGCCGGGTTGGAGATTTTCTCCACTCGTGGGCTCAGTGTTGTGTTGTCCTCATCAACGTTTCATCCTCATCACCGGTACGCAAGTCACCCAATGCGGCGTCGACTGAAATAAGACTTGTATTCGGCGGCCGGACTTTCCCGGATGGGGCCTCTCGACCGACAATGCCACACGCTCATCATCATCACATATTTGAAGATCGGGATTCGTTTCGTAACTTCTTCTGAATGGGAGAGGAGACTTTTTTGAGGCTATTGATCCTCATTGAAAAATATATTTACCGTCATTTCACAGTAGCAAAACCTCCCAATGTTAACTTGTGGTTGCTTTCTGACACAGTCTGACAGTCAGTTATGATTTCTGGCCATTAGGGAAACATTCCAATCTTTGAGTTATGCAACAAGAATTGCAGTGAATACATTATTTATAATACAAAAATTGACTCCTGACGTAATACTTCCGTTAAATGAGTAAGAAAGACACAGAGTCTTTCAGAAAACGAAAGGTGAAAAAAAAATTGGGGACGAAGGTGAACACGATCCTGTCTCCTGTCTCGTTACAGCTCACGACGCCGTCAACTAACTGCGGTACGACTCTTTGCAAAGAGGCCTCCGTATATGCCGCACACTGTCTGAACTGTACCAGCAGGATGTTCATTTTAACTGAAGACATTGAAATATCCCGAGAACTACACACGGAATCATAAAAAGTTATAATTCCAATTTATTTGTCTGGGAGAGGGACATCCAATGACGCTACGCTCGACCCGCCCACCCCACCACAAGCGTGGCAGGGAGCAACTTTGAAATCTTCAATGGGGATCCTCGTTTTTTATTGCATGTAACGATTCTACGTCAAAAACTGCATACATTTTGTCTGAAGCATTTTCTTCGTTTCGCCACAGACGCTGCTGTAATATCGGTGGAATAAAAATGGGTACACAATCCTCATCTACATACATATAGATATTCCGCAAGCCATTGTACGGTGCGTGGCGAAGGGTACCCTGTGCCACTACTAGTCATTTCCTTTCCTGTTCCACTCGCAAATTGAGCGAGGGAAAATGGCTGTCTATATCGCTCCGTATGAGCCCTAATTTCTCGTGTCTTATCTTCGTGGTCGTTACGCGCAATGTATGTTGGCGGCAGTAGAATCGCACAGCAGTCAGCTTAAAATGCCAGTTGTCTAAATTTCCTCAATAGTTTCTCGAAAAGAACGTCACTTAACATCCAGGTATCGCCATTTGAGTCCCTGAAGCATCTCCGTAACACTTACGTGTTGTTCGAACCTACCGGTAACAAATCTAGCAGCCCCCTCTAAATTGCTTCCATTTTTTCCTTCATTCCGGCGCGGTACGGATCCCAAACACTCGAGCAGTACTCAAGAACAGGGCGCACTAGCGTCCTATACGCGGTCTCCTTTATACGTGAATCACACTTTCGTAAGATCCTCGCAATAAACCGAAGTCGACCATTCGCCTTTCCTACCAGAGTTCTCACGTGCTCGTTCCATCTCATATTGCAACGTTATGCCCAGATATTTAAACAACTTGACTGTGTCAAGCAGGACACTAGTAATACTGTATCCGAAAATGACAGGTTTGTTTTCCTACTCATCCATATTACATTTTTCCACATTTAGGGCTAGCTGTCGTTCATCACACCAACTGGAAATTTTATCTAAGTCGCCTTGTATCTTCCTAAAGCCACACAACTTCGACACCTTGCGGTACACCACGGCATCATCAGCAAACAACCGCAGATTGCTGCCTCCCTGTCCGCCAAATCATTTATGTATACAGAGAACAACTGCTGTCCTATCACACTTCCCTGGGCCACTCCTGACGGTACTCTTGTCTCCGATGAACATTCGCCGTCGAGGACAACACACTGGGTTCTATTATTTAAGAAGTCTTCGAGCCACTCAAATATCTGCAAACTTATTCCATATGCTCGTACCTTCATTAACAGCCTACAATGGGGCAGTGTGTCAAATGCTTTCCAGGAAATCTGGAAATATGGGATCTGCCAGTTGAACTTCATCCATAGTTTTCAGTACGTCATGTGAGAAAAGGACAAGCTGAGTTTCGCCCGAGCGATGCTCTGTAGAACTATGATGATTCGTGGACATAAGCTTCTGAGTCTCAAGAAAATTTATTATATTCGAACTGAGAATATGTTCAAGGATTCTGCAGCAGGCAGAAGGTAGTGACATTGGTCTGTAATTTTGCGGGTCCGTTCTTTTATCCTTCTTATATACGGCACTGGAGTCACCTGCGCCTTTTTCCAGTCGCTTGGGACTTCGTGCTGGGCGAGAGATTTACGATAAATGCATGCTAAGTAAAGGGACAATTCCATATGTAAAATCGAAAAGGCATTCCATCGGGACCTGGTAATTTATTTACTTTCAAATCTTTCAGTTGTTTCTCTACGCCCGAGTTGCTTACCATGCGGGAGTCTGTCTAATGGTCCAATGACGATAGGTTTGTACGATTCTCCTGTGTGAACGATTTCGTGAATGTGAAATTCAAAAAACGACATGCTACTCAATAGCCCTTGACTATCCAGTGGCAAGTGGGACTCCACCCCCATGCTACGAGGGTAGGACAGGTCAGTATTTCATAACTTCTAATTTGAAACCAATACGCAACGTTGTATTCCACCGACATATCGAACAGGACACTACTCGTTGCGCCAGTACGGCCGTGGCTCTAGGCGAACATTGCTCTCTTTTTCTAATTAGAGTAAGTGTTCGAACGTAGTACCGCAAGCTTCAATGCGCTTCTTGATTCGCTCTTCAGATAACCGTACACAGGACGGAAAAATATCTGTGGGGATGTCAGCACAGGCGTTTCTGATGCGGTCAACCATATCTTCACGGCCTGTTGGCACTTTCTGGTACATTTTGTCTTTTAAATATACGCACGGAAAGAAATTCGGCGACCTAGCAGGCCAGTTAAATGGGCACCTTCTGCCGATCCACCGACCAGTGTAAATACGGTCTAATACCTCCCCTGCTTCAATTGCTTAATGCGCTGGGCAACCGTCACGCTGAAACCACATACGTTGTCGAACGTCCAAGGCAACATCCTGCAGTAGTGCCGCTAGTTCATGTTCCAAAAAGTTCTATATTTGCGCCCATTCAACGTGGCGTCGATAAAATGCGGGCCAATGAGTTTATTCCCCATGATATTGACCAAGGTCGTTGATGGTCAGCCGGCCGCGGTGGTCGAGCGGTTCTAGGCGCTTCAGTTCGGAACCGCGCGACTGCTACGGTCGCAGGTTCGAATCCAGCCTAGGGCATGGATGTGTGTGATGTCCTTAGGTTAGTTAGGTTTAAGTAGTTCTAATTTATAGGGGACTGATGACCTCAGATGTTTAGTCCCATAGTGCTCAGAGCCATTTGAACCATTCGTTGATGGTCAACTAGCCGTAATCAGCGGTGATTATCTACACTCCAGTAGTGCTTGTAACGCCGGTTAATGCTACCTTGGTTTGTGAATGTAAACTCATCAGAAAATAGTATCTCAGCAAAAACCATGGGGATTGTTTGCATTTGTTAACGTGCCCATTCACAAAAACAGTACCTGGTTAAGGAAATCCGCGCCATGAAGTTCTTGATGCAGCGACACGTGGTATGGATAATACTTACGACGATGCAGTATTGTGACGATACTACAGACGGACATACAGGGATTGCGGTGTAATTACAGGGCGCTTACCCGTGGATTGTGGTGCACTGCCGCTAGTACAGCTATTTCATGAGCTTCTCCTGTAACGTTTGCTTCGTTTCCTGTTGCTGGTCTGTACGCTGCCATCATACAGGCGTTCACAACCTTGTAAAAGAACGAACGTGAGCGAGCTTTCTCTGGAAAACGCTCGGTATACAAGGCTACAGCAGCCTCAACATTTCTCTTACATTCTCCATAAATCAAGATCATTTCAATTTTTTTTTCTGTGGCTGGAACATTCTTCGTCCACTTACATGCCTGCTCTCCAGATGATATGTAGGTGTGCAGGCAATAAACACTGCACCAGCATTGTAATGTTTAGAGCCGCTATCTGTATGGTACGTGAGCTCTGGTCGCAGTGTACTGCTGTTATGATACGTCGTAGCTCGCTACGAGGCCACAGTGGCGCGTGTAGTAGCGCCCTGTTCGATATGTAGGGAAATACAACTTTGCGAATGGGGTTTCCTGTCCTACCCTCGCAGCATGGAGATGGGGTCCCACGCGCCACTGGATATTCAAAGGCCATGAGTAGCATGTCGTAAATTACGATTGTGTACTCATTTCTATTCCTCCGATTACAGCGCCATCTGTGGCGAAACGAAGAAAATGCTTCAGACAAGAATGTAGATTTTACCGTAGAATCGTAATCTACAATAAAAACGGGTATTCCCATTGAAGAGTTCAAGTTGCCCCCTCCTAATAATCAAAATGAATTATAGCTTTTTTTATCCGATGTGTAGTTTTCGAGAAGTTCAGTGGTTTCAGTTAAAATGAACATCCTATATAGATGTCATTTTTGATATTTAATACAAATCATTTCAGAAAAACGCACTTTATACCGAGCCTCATTGTGTCGTACCACACACACACACACACACACACACACACACACACACACACATATATATATATATATATATATATATATATATATATATAATGAACTGCAGGAAGCCTTTACCCACCGATTTGCAGTTTCTTCATTTTATTATAACAAACCGTAGCTGAAACGACGCTTTTTCGAGAGATCCTCAATTTTCTGATTCTTCGAAACAGCTTATCTTAATGCCATGCACGCTATGAGAAAGGAAACCCACCAAATAAGAAGTTTAACGCCATAAAATATGGGGGCTCCGAAGTACTGTTTGTGACGTAAAATGATGTCGCATCTCATTGCCGAGTTCCACTCCACGAGGAAAAAATCTCTCATGCCAGATTCTGTATTTCACGGTGCGTAACGTAGTGGGATTCCACGCTGTGACTGCACCAGCTCCTCGTCCACGTGCGTTTTCACGTCTCGTCAGAGGACTTCTTTAGGGACAAAGAAACCAGCGCGATTAGCGTGGCGACTGTGCCGACCCGTTGACTTACGAGTGAATGGGGCAAGCGAACGACAGTCGGGGAAGGACAGGGTTCCCACGAACTGCCCTGCCGCCCGTGGGCGGTCAGCAGACCTGGATCCCAGCCAGCGCACTAATAACCACGCAGTCACGCGCCCTACCGCATTCTATTTCAGCATCTCTGTACCTACAAACTGTAAGGCCCGTGGTCTGCTGCGGCGCACTCTGGTCAACACACTAGCTTCTCCGACAGCGACGCAGCACCCTGCATCTCTCTCCCTCCGCCCCCCCTCCCCCCTCTGTACAATGAAACAGCAGCACGCTGAAAGCAAGCCCTTCTACCTACAGTATAACAAACTCACATCAACACAAAATTGAAATCATTATTTTTACAACGCTGAATTTTGTGCTAATGTGTTGCTACATTGTGCTACGTGGAAAAGAACAAACCATCATGAATCCGCATTAAGTCAGGCTGATCAGATTACAAAGAGGAAAAACCGGGACATTTGTGTTTATAGATAACTTCATTACTACACTTACGCTTACCTTTCTCGTCAGTTTTCGTGATATTTTGATATCGATAATAGGCCAGTGACGATGCAGCAGCTGAAAAGCCCACAGCCTGAAAATATCTTCGTTTTGTGAATCGGAAAGGAAAAACGTAGATATATTACGCATAAATAAGTTACTTTTCTTCAAAATAAAAAAGACTGTCTATATTTTTTGTTATAATAGCGTGGATGCATTTTCTGCAATATTTAGTGAGTTACTTAGTACTTAGGTACAATTTGTTAATCCTAAAAACTATGTAATATAAGTAGTCAGTAATCGGATACGAATTGTACATTTGATACCAAAATTTCAGATTTTGTTTGACTGCAAACTGTTAGGGCAAGTGTGTATTCGTGCCAAACAGCATACACCTGATGTGAAAACAATTAAGGACTGGTATAGGAAGTTTCTGGCAACAGGAAGTGTTCTGAAACATTCTGGCAGTGCACGTTATGGAATTTCAGAAGAGGTGATGGAGAACATCAGACAAACGTTTCTCAGAAGCCCACGTAAGTCAATTCGTCAAGCATCTAGCCAACTTGATGTACCTCGATCAACATTGCATCGTGTAGTTCACAGCGTCTTTATATGTGTGCTTACAAAGTGCAAATTCTGCAGCATCTGACGCCAAACGACAAACCACGCCGACAACAATTTGCTGCAGATATGCTGCAGCGTATTGTTATGGATGGCAGCTTTCTGGTAAGATGTTTATTCTCAGATGAAGCAACCTTTCATCTATCAGGAAGGGTTAATAGGCATAATGTTCGGATTTGGGGTTCACAAAATCCGCACGTTGTCATTGAACATGTTCATGATAGCCCTAAACTACCTGTCTGGTGCGGGCTAATGCACGATAGGATTATTGAACCGTTCTTCTTTGTGGAACAAACAGTGAATGGGTCAGTGTATCTGGACAAGTTGGAGCAGTTTGTGTTCCCTCAGATACAAGACTTGCAACCCAACATCATTTTTCAACAAGATGGAGCTCCGCTGCAGTGGTCAATGGCTGTTCGCAAGTTCCTGGATAGGAAATTTCCCAATCGTTGGATCGGATGTGGAGGACCTGTTGCCTGGCCACCATGTTCACCCGACATTATGCCACCTGATTTCTTCATGTGGGGACTCGTGAAGGACCGCATGCATGCGACATCATATCACTAATGCGATTGCAACAATAACAGATGAAATGTCACAAAGAACTTGGCAAGAAATTGAATATAGACTCGATATTCTTCGTGCTACAAATGGCTCACATCTAGAGGTGTATTGATGATAAATAAATAAATTCTTTGGGATGCTCTATAATGTGGTGCATTTTTCGTTGTCGTATCTACTGTGGTTTTCTTCCTGGGTCTTTGAAATCTATATCTACAACGTTCTACTTCTAGGAAACTTGTTTTTCACAAATACTTAATTAACTGAGAAATATTATTGCACACATTTTGTTTCTTGATTAAAAATAGGGACAACTGTGGGCGCCGAATGATTTTCTCGGGGGACCGGAACATTTATGTGAAAACTGGGACTGTCCGACAAAGCCAGGACGCCTAGTCAACCTAGTGTAAGTTAATCCATTACAGGCATGGGTCCGAGAGGGGTCTGGTGGGGTCATGAGGCGGAGGGCATGACCCCTAACCAAAGATCGTTGTACTAAAAGCCTTTAATGTATATTACGCATGTCAGTTTCCAAATTTCTCAGTTAACTGTCGAAGGATACTGTAGCATGAAAACCGAGAATCCAGAAAGTGGCGAGAAATTTCGGAAAATTCCAAGCTATGTTTGACACAGTGTACTTTCCAGTTCCTTGGCTGATGACTCACCTTCGTGGAAGGGTTTGCAGCCAGAGCAACTGCAGGAAACGTCCGAAATGGAGAAGGGCGCCCATTTATACATTTGCGGCTCGCGTAGCGATAGTTTGCGGGCCTGTTCAAAAAAATGGCTCTGAGCACTATGGGACTTAACATCGATGGTCATCAGTCCCCTAGAACTTAGAACTACTTAAACCTAACTAACCTAAGGACAGCACACAACACCCAGCCATTACGAGGCAGAGAAAATCCCTGACCCCGCCGGGAATCGAACCCGGGAACCCGGGCGTGGGAAGCGAGAACGCTACCGCACGACCACGAGATGCGGGCTTGCGGGCCTGTGTACAGTCGTAGTGCTAAGTGAAACAGTGATAGTGGTTGGTGCACGTTCGATTTTTATGTCGTGTAAATTATGAGACTGTCAAATTAGATCGAGTTTGTTGCTTTTGTGGGGACAGAGAATCACTGGCTCTACCCCGCTCCCCCTCCCCAATAATATCGCTGCCCCAATAATATCGCTGCCCTACCACAGCAAGAACACCTGCATCTTTGCCAAATCAGTCCTCTGTAGTATGTGCTCTATGCTACACGCATTGTGTATACGCCGCGACAATAAAAGTATTCAAGTAAGTGACAGGAGTGTGAGTGATTATTTATCGTCGTGATTACCACGCCCACCCCCCACTGCCTACACTCTTAAAGTTTGTAAAACAATTGCATGGCACATTTGCTATACAAATTTTTGGGCAAATGCTTTGAAGATCATGCATATCTCTGAAATGCAGTGTCTTGGAATTTACACTAGAGTGATGTGCTAAACACTGATGTAAACAAACTATTACTGTTGTATTAAAACACTTTATATATTTTACTGTAATTATTATTATTAAACTTCTAGGCGTAGGTGGCACGTTAAAATTGCGGGGTAACGGCAAGGTATATAAGGGAGAGTAGAAGGGGGCAATAAGAAACTGTGTCACCCCTGTCCCCTCTCTGCCCACACTCTCCCCTCCTCAGAACCGAGCCCTGGTTCCGCAGCTGTGCCGTTATACACTATTTCGACACGCATACATAGGTTGTTGTCTACAACAGAATGTGATTATGGGGGGATTATGAATCGTGCGTTACCAGCAGGTAACAGGATGAGAGCCCCCCCCCCCCCCCCCCTCCTTCTGAGGTCTGAGTGATCTGCCTTTCCTTTTTAACCTTTCCAAACTTAATCCTCTATCCTCCCTACGAAGAAAGAAACTAACAGTTCCGAACACATCCTGAAAAAAAGTGACACGTTTTGTGAAAAGTTTCGTCTAAAGGTGAGAAATAAGAGAATTGGAAAAACATTTCACGCACTTTTGAATCATACTTTAAATCATGTGCAGTAAATGAGGTGCCAACTACGAATATGAAGTTCAGTGTTTAACATAGGATCTTACAATTCTAAAGAGTACTAGAAGATAATTAAAATTCGAAATTAAACATTGAACCTTTAATTCTCAAGCAGCACCTCGTTTACTGTACATGATTTAAAGTACGATTCAGAGGCGTGTGAAATGTGTCTCTAATCTACTTGATTTCTTAGTTTTTGACAAATCTTTTCACAGAACACTTAACCGTTTCTTTCTTTTTTTTCACAAATTTTTTTATATTCGAGTTTTGCTCAGAAAGTGGTTCAATTTAATATTCCATTTGTCCATTTATTACTTTTCATTTGGTTATGAAAATTCGGACAAAACTTTTTCAAGTCACAAATTAAGTTTTTCTTTGCTTACTTTCAAGCAATTTAATGTCTATTCGCAAAACTAGACCTCAAATTGGACAATTTGATACCCCATTCCCCATTTTCCACTCTTCAGTTTGTTATGTAAATTCGGACAAAACTCTATTTTGCTCCTCTCAAACATGTCATCAAAAATAGAGTCGCATAATTTTATTTATACTTATCGACATCACTAACTATTTCACCTCCATAAAGTAAGCAGTGCACAGCAATTATAGCTCATTCACTTCATCCTCTGCTTAATACGTCACCTTGAAAACTTAATTCCCTATATAGCATACTATTCCGGCGTTTCTTGCTAATCGTGACTTCCATTTTTTGCGAAGAAAAGCTGTCAAGTTTCTCCAGAGTTGCTTACCTTCTTTATATTGCAGAAGACAAACTGAGGAACAGAATTATGGCTAATGTCCACCACAGGACTGAAAACCGCCGGGTGGCGTTATGAGGACGAGACAGAGTAAGGAAAGTATATAAGCAGAGGAGAAATATTACTAAATCATTCTATGTAAAGTACCTAAAACAGTTTGCCTGGGAACCTAATCATGATGGAAATATATTAGCTCTAATGGCAACAAATAGACCTGACCTCTCTGATGATGTCCACATCGAAACCGGTATCAGTGACCTTGATGTATTGTGGTATCAATGATTACCAAAGTACAAACGATAACTAAAACAAGCAGAAAGATACATATGTTCAATAAACTAAAAGTCAGTAGTGTCATATGTCAATGGGGAACCTGAAACTTTCAGCACAGGGCAGGAGCACGTAGAGGAACTAGCACCCAAGTTAAAGAATAATTGACCAAGCACTGGGTAGATACACTATGTGATCAAAAGTACCTGGACACACCCTAAAACATACGTTTTTCATGTTAGGTACATTCTGCTCCTCCTACTGCCAGGTACTCCATGTCAGCGACCTCAGTAGTCATTAGACATGGTGAGGGAGCAGAATGGGGCACTCTGCGGAACTCATGGACTTCGAATGTGGTCAGGTGATTGGGTGTCATTTGTGTCATACGTCTGTACATGAGATTTCCACACTCCTAAAGATCCCTAGGTCCACTGTTTCCGATGTGCATAGTGAAGTGAAAACGTGAAGGGGCACGTACAGCACA
Source organism: Schistocerca serialis cubense (assembly GCF_023864345.2). NCBI lineage: Eukaryota > Metazoa > Arthropoda > Insecta > Orthoptera > Acrididae > Schistocerca > Schistocerca serialis. Next base: position 608,593,520 of record NC_064642.1, read on the forward strand.
AAAGCGTACAGGCCAACCTTGTTTGTTGACTGACAGAGACCGCTGACAGTTGAAGAGGGTCATAATGTGTAATAGGCAGACATCTATCCAGATTATCACACAGGAATTCCAAACTGCATCACGATCCACTGCAAGTGCTATGACAGAGACCGCCGATGGCGGGAGGTGAGAAAACTTGGATTTCATGGTCGAGCGGCTGCTCATAAGCCACACATCACACTGGTTAATACCAACGACGCCTCGCTTGATGTAAGGAGCGTAAACATTGGACGAATGAACAGTGGAAAAACCTTGTGTAGAGTGGTGAGTTACGATACACAATGTGGCGATCCAATGGCAGGGTGTGGGTATGGCGAATTCCCGGTGAACGTCATCCGCCAGCGTGTGTAGTACCAACAGTAGAATTCGGCGGCGATGGTGTTGTGGTGTGGTCGTGTTTTTCAAGGAGGGGGCTTGCATTCCTTGTTGTTTTGCGTGTCACTATGACAGCACATGCCTACAATGATGTTTTAAGCACCTTCTTCCTTCCCACTGCTATAGAGCAATTTGGGGATGACAATTGCATCTTTCAACACGACCTTGCACCTGTTCATAATACACGGCCTGTGGCGGAGTGGTTACACGACAATAACTTTCCTGTAATGGACTGACCTGGACAGAATCTTGACCTGACTACTATAGAACACCTTTGGGATGTCTTGGAACACTGACTTCGTGCCAGGCCTCACCGACCGACATTGATACCTGTCCTCAGTGCAGCACTCCGTGAAGAATGGGCTGCCATTCCCCAAGAAACCTTCCAGCACCTGACTGAACATATGCCTGCGAGTGTGGAAGCTGTCATCAAGCTAGGGGTGGGCCAGCACCATATTGAATTCCAACATTACCGATGGAGGGCGCCACGAACTTGTAAGTCATTTTCAGTCAGGTATCCGGATACTTTTGATCACATAGCGTACCACAGGTCCCACACAAGTGCAAGAGAATGTCTCGCATAGTATAATACTGCTCCAACCTGCCTGAGTCCGTGGCAGCCTGCACGTCTAGAGTCGCTGTTCGCCTCGATGATGGTGTTAGTGGATACGACAATCGACCTAGTGTAGCAAAAATGTGATTTACCCAAAGAGTCGACACGTTTGCATTGATCGACGGTCGAATCCCGATGGTCCCGTGCCCACTGTAATCGTAATTGACGATGTCGTTGGGTCAACATGTGAAACGTAGGAATGGTCAGCTGCTGGTCTCCATGTTCAACAATGCACGATGAACGGCATGCTCCGAAACACTTGTGCGTGCATCAACATTGTGCTCTTTCGGCAGAGATGCCACAGGTCACCATTTATTCTACGCTACAGAGCAGGCAAGCCTCCGAAACCAACATTCTGTGAAGAGTCGTGGATGTCCAACCACTTAGCACCTTGTAGTAGGTTCACTGTCCTTCTGCCTCCCTCCGTAGATGCTCACTACAGTAGCACGTGAACATTCGACCAACTTCGCCGTTTTCGGGATACTCGTTCACAGGCTAAACACTATAATAGTCTGCCCTTTGTCAAAGTGGCTTATCTCAATGAATTTCCCCATTTGCAGTCCATATCTTCACTAGGGTGACCCCCGTCCGCGTTTGCTCCGCTTACATACTTTTATACTTTTCTTACCGTGTCACTTTCCCGCAACCCAGGCGACTCCCAACGTCACGGTGGGCAGTGGTCATAATATTTTGGCTTATCAGCGTATGTTACTAAACGCTCATGCAAAATTATATCATTGTACGACACATAATTCAGATATATGGATATATGACGTAATAGCATTTAAATGCGTAAAAAAACTAGCTTTTGCTTAAAATGGCAACAAGTAAAACTACAACATCAGGCACGACATTTTAATTTATTACTTCTTTACTACTAGTCATATTCACAACATACTTTGCAGACAGAACCTACGTATATCACTGAATGTACCTGAAAAAAAAAAAAATGTCCAAATGTGTGTGAAATCTTATGGGACTTAACTGCTTTTGCTTAAAATGGCAACAAGTAAAACTACAACATCAGGCACGACATTTTAATTTATTACTTCTCTTTACTACTAGTCATATTCACAACATACTTTGCAGACAGAACCTACATATATCACTGAATGTACCTGAAAAAAAAAAAAAATGTCCAAATGTGTGTGAAATCTTATGGGACTTAACTGCTAAGGTCATCAGTCCCTAAGCTTACATACTACTTAACCTAAATTATCCTAAGGACAAACACACACACCCATGCCCGAGGGAGGACTCATATCTCCGCTGGGACCAGCCGCACAGTCTATGACTGCAGCGCTCTAGACCGCTCGGCTAATCCTGCGCGGCGAATGTACCTGCAAAATCGTGCCATTATACGAGACAGAGTTCAGAAGGTATGAAGTCGTAAACATTGATGTGCGTAAACGACTAGCTTTTGGTTAAATTGGAGCACAGGTTACGCAGACTATATTCATCCAATGCTTCATAATGAGAGCACTTAGTGACTACCAACAAACTGTAAGCATAATTTCAAACATATCCTAAACTTTTTCTCGCTTACATGCTTAAAATCAAGAATTTAACACATTAACTCTTTACAAATCAAATTTTTAATCAAGAGTTTGAAGTTCTTTTATAAATGGAATTCAATTATTTAAAGAATAAAAATATTCATTGGGGGGTGGTTACCCAGTGGCAACTTTGGTGTCTTGGTAATTGCTACTGATGCTGTGCACCTACTATATGCAGAGTGTTGTGTGTTTCCGTTGTGAAATAGGGCACAGAGATGATAACGTGGATTGGGAATTGTGTCGTTACGGCAATAGAAAGCATATCTCGTCCCGTTGAATTCCGAAAGTGACGGACTTCCGCATGCACTAGCTCTTCTAAGTCACACCATTGTGCTTTAACTGGTGCTTTCCGAGCTGGAGGTAGTGCCACAGAAGACCCCAACCACATCCCATTTTTCATCATAAAGTGCGATAAGCGCCGATCTGTTGCACATCTGAAGACAGAGTACGATGCTGGTGCAGGCACAATTTTTCCAGAACACATTGTTCAGCACACATTGCTGAACAGGGGGCTTCGCAGCAGGCGACCTCTATGTGTTATCATGTTGTCCCAATGGCATTATCATTTACGATTGCAATGCGCACAGATCATCGAGATTTTAACGTGGATCAATGGAAACATGTCACCAGGTCGGATGAATCACTTTTCTTTCTACACGACATATGCCAGTCCTACAGTCTCTCGAATCATCCAACACGCCACGGACGTAGGCCATTTGAGGCAGTATTACGCTATGGACGATACTCACCTGGGTTGCCCAAGGACCTGTCGCAGTAATCGAAGGCACCACGATAGCTAGGAACTCCGTGAACATTACTATGGACGACCCAAATCCCTTCATGGTTGATGTCTTCCACTAGGTCGATGGTATTTTCTAGCGAGATGTCTGCGTCACAAGGTTAGAATTTGCAACAGTGATTTGAGGAACATAAGAGTGAACTCATGTGATGTCTTTACCACCAAATTATTCGTCTCTGAACCCGATTGGAGACAAGTGGGACGCTATCTGTTGCAGGTCCGCAGCCACTATCGGCCCTTACGTGAATTGCGTGATCTGGTACCACGTATCACCGAAAACCTACCAAGGACTTGTCGATTCCACGCCACGTAGAATCGCTGCTGTATTGCGTTGTTAATGCGGGCCAATACGCTCTTAATGAGGTAGTCATAATGTTTTGGCTTATCAGTTTTAACAGTCCTCGCCGTGTTTTCATTTCACGAGCTTCTTCTAATTCTCAATCATGCATCAACATATTTATTGTTCCTATATCACACTACAGAAAATAAATCTAGACAGTGCACACTGCTAAGGAACCATCTGTCGTGGCGTATTAGGATACGACTGTTTCTCGGCCTTGAACTGCATGCTCTCACTATGACAAGTTTCATCAAAATCGATCAACTCAGCGATAGTGGACGAGTAGTCTACTACAGAAGTACTCTTACCCTTCGCCGGAAGTCAGCTCACTCACAGAATCACGAATAACGACATAAAGATACGTTTTCTTAGTGTGAAAAACGAATGGAGATGTGTGTAGAGTCAAACTGGTCTTACTTCGAAGAAAACTGCTACTAACTGAAAATATATGGCTCATCATCGTATTTCTGCCGAATAATATTTTCTTTCTTTATTATAATCTAATTCCCCTATACCTCTTCTTCAGTGTACAGGTTTTTAAAACATGAAAGCTGTATTAAAACACTGAATGGTGACAAAAGATGATTTTATTAAGTAGTGATGCTGATTAGGTAGAGTTGTCTTTGTTCAATGACCTGCTTGATGGTGATGACTTCCTGAAGGTGACGTTTATCTTGGTTCTGCTTGATGATCAGCTCCAGGTAATGGATGGATGGGAGGAGATGACGGTAGAGAGTGGAAAAAGGGTAAGGATAGGGAGCTGACACAGGAATTACAAGTATTTAGGAAAGATTGTCAGCTGTGCTTTGTGAAGATTATTGTCATGAGAGGAATATAGGTATTCTGCGGTGAGGGGTGGGTGATGTGGGTTTGGAAGCGCTGTACAAAGTTGACTGGGGATGTATTAGACGGAAATCTGATGTAGGGAAACTCGGAAGTGGGAGGGTAACTTGATGGAAGATAGAGATACTCAAAAGGATGTGTATTTTGAGGGACAGTGGTAATGAAGCGGATTGCCGTCAGTGGTGGAAGCAAGGCCTAGGGAGTTGTTTGGGTGAAGTGGTGTGTAGATACAGTGGATGGAGATTGTCAATTCAGGTTTGGTTATAGGGTGTTTAGCTTTTCATTTGTAGGAGTAGGTGAGATGGGGTTGACTGCATGTTTTGCAGAGGGGTGGAGATTAAAGGCTGAATTTACAGAGGGGGCGAGTGAGAAGGTTTTTCCGATAAAGTATTAAATCATGATTGTAGTTGAACAATTTTGGCAATGATAAGCTTGGGCTTGGGGTTAGGAAGGTTCTACCCTTGTGGTTTTGGTGGTATATGTGAGTTCCATTCTAAATGAGGTGATGTATAGTGGGTCGATCTTTGGAGAGGATGTGGATGAGAAATGTGTGAACACAGTGGTTGCAGATTCGGAGGGCTTTTGGAATTTATGAATAAGGATTCGCATTTAGTTCCCAGCCTACTACCTCTGTTGGGATTTTGAGATTTTTGCCGTTGATCACAACAGTGATATTCATTGGGATGTGCTGGGTTGCGGTTGTCTAGAATATGGTGGGACAAGGGTGAGCAAGGAGGTGAGAGGGCCAAAGGTTATGACAGGAAGCCTGTGCAGCAGGTGAGGATTGACATCAGGATTAGAAGAATTGATGATTATGAAGCCTTTGCACGGTATGAGTTGTGATATGTTGAGCTTTGGCAGGTACTATTTACTTTCAAGGGGTAGGGTTTAAGAGTTTAGGAATTTATTGTCCATACAAGATAATATGAGGGAACGTGTTGGAGAAGATGTTTGGGACGAAATGAGACTGGAGTCCATAGGTTATACACTGAAGAGCCAAAGAAACTGGTGTACCTGCCTAATATCGTGTAGGGTCCCTGCGAGCGCGCAGAAGTGCCGCAACACGATGTGGCACTGACCTGACTAATGTCTGAGGTAGTGGCGGAGGAAACTGACACTATGAACCCTGCAGGACTGTCCATAAATCCGTAAGAGTACGAGGGGTGGAGATCTCTTCTGAACAGCACTTTGCAAGGCATCCCAAATATACTCAATAATGATGATGTCTGGGGAGTTTGGTGGCCAGCGGCGTGTTTAAACTCAGAAGAGTGTTACTGGAGTCACTCTGTAGCAATTCTGGACGTGTGGGGTGTTGCATTATCCTGGTGGAATTGCCCAAGTCCGTCGGTATGCACATTGGGCATGAATGGATGTAGGTGATCAGACAGGAGGCTTACGTACGGCTCACCTATCATAATCGTATCTAAATGTATCAGGAGTCCCATATCACTCCAACTGCACACGACCCACACCATTACAGAGCCTCCACCAGCTTGAAAGGTCCCCTGCTGATGTGCAGGGTTCATGGATTCATGAGGTTACCTCCGTGCCCGTACACGACCATCTGCTCGATACAATTTGAAACGAGACTCGTCCGACCAGGCAACATGTTCCCAGTCATCAACAGTCCAAAGTCGGTGTTCACGGGCCCAGGCGAGGCGTAAAGCTTTGTGTGGTGTAATCATCAAGGGTACACGAGTGGGTCTTAGGCTTCGAAAGCCCTTATCGACATTGTTTCACTGAATGGTTCGCACGCTGACACTTGTTGATGGCCAAGTTTTGAAACCTGCAGCAATTTGCGGAAGGGTTGCACTTTTGTCACGTTGAACGGTTCTCTTTAGTCGTCATTGGTTCCGTTCTTGCAGTATCTTTTTCCAGCCGCAGCAACGTCGGAGATTTGATGTTTTACCGGATTCCTGATATTTACGGTACACTCGTGAAATGGTCGTACGAGAAAATCCCCACTTTATCGCTACCTCGGAGATGCGGTATCCCATTGCTCGTGCGCCGACTACAACACCACGTTCAAACTCACATCTTGATAACCTACCATTGTAGCAGCAGTAACCGATCTAACAATTGCGCAAGATACTTGCTGTCTTATATAGGCGTTGTTGACCGCAGCGTCGTATTCTCCCTGTTTTATATCTCTGTATTTGAATACGCATGCCTATAGCAGTTTCTTTGGCGCTTCAGTGTACAAGTACCTGAACAATGACGAAATAAAGAAAGTTATAAACGAAAAATATTCAAAAACGGAATGTTTTTCAATGAAAAACGCAACTATGTATGTCGGAATTACTGGAGAAAAAGGAAAACAAAAAGAGAAGTAACTAGGATGGAAGAAGAAGTGATGACTGTAACGAAGGTGAAATGGAGGGGTGCATGGCAAGTAGAGAGACAGGTAGGTGGACCAATGAAGTTTTCTCCGGGGTTCAGGAAGAGAAGATTGAAGAGACGAACAAATGGAAGATGGATGGATGACAATTGCTGTCAGAAGACAAACAATGAAAGGAAATCACAAAATTCGAATATGAAGGACAGTGTGAGAGGTTTAAATTTGTTAGTATCCTGAAGAAATGTATGAAGCAGAAGGATACAGGAAGCGATTAGTCAACGCTCCTAATTTGGAGCTGGTATTTTGTAGCTGATGCTGATGACATGCTCTAACTTGTCTTCAAGTGTAAGACATAACAGTGACTCAACTTCTCAGTTGTGTCACTATGCTTTCCTTTCTAGACAAACGTTACTATCGAATACGAACGAATCGACCTACTTCAGGAGGCCGGGTAACAGTTTCGTAACGTGCGTTCCGCTATTTTTGGCTGACGCCCGACTTCTTTTTAACTGACCCGGAATATGGCAAATGTTCTCCCGCCTGCGAGCTCCACAGGCGATGGCAGTTGGCTTCGTACTACTGTCTGCACTGAGCGACAAAAGTCGTGTGACTCCAAAGCTGTCACCAATTGCGCAATCTGTCCTTTTACCGAGACTAAGCTATCAGCACGCCGTAAAAATAATTACCTAGTTCATCAATTGTATGGTATTCCACACAGGGTGAAACCGAATTCCACCAACAAAATTTACGAGGTTGCTCTGTCATACTTTTCTGAATATTTTCGTGTAAGGCACTAGTGGTCTTCAGTGGCTCGCTACAGAATAATAATGTAATTGTGGTTTATTCGGTTTGTTACTACAAATACATTTCCCGGCAAAACAGGGAATCTTCCAGAAGGGAACGAGGAAACGAAGCTCTCACGGGCTAAGAGAGGATATGATGTTATTTCAGTGATTACAATACTGAATCAAACTTATAAGAAACTTGCAGTATGAGCTGACGTATCAGTAACACGTTGTATCTCCTCTGGCTTGGATGCATGCACTGATTCGGCTGCGAAAGGTATCATAAGGCCATCGTATCCGATCCTCAGGTAAGCTGGCCTACAACTGTTACAATTGGTCCCTGTTATTCTGCCACTGGGGTGGATTTGATGTCCAAACTGGTCCCACACATATTCTTTCGGGCACAGAGCTGGGGATCTTTCTGGCCACGGGTGCAGATCATAGAGACACGTGCCATGTGTGAACGAGCATTGTCCTATTGAAACATGACATTATGATTTTGTCGCTTGAGAGGTAAACACATGAGGATGCTGGATGTCCATGACGTAGCGTTGTCTCGTCGGAGTTCCCTCAATCACTACCAGGCATAACTGAAGTCTATCTGATGGCTCTGGAAGAATTAGAAGGCCTTTACCAAAGTCACTGCAATACTCGTCAACGATGGATGTGATTCATTCAGTAGCTGTACACAGTGCGACGTCATTCATCAACAATCTACGCTTGTTGATCAATGACACGACTCCAAACGCAGCCGTGTGTATTGTGCTGTAATGGCAGCCTACAGCTCTAGTACAGCTGCTGGTAGTCTCTGACCAATGTTGCGGGATGACACAGAATGTGATAGGAAACCCACTACTTGTTTATGGATGGCAGCTGCGGATAAGAAGGAGTTACGGGGTGCTTGATGCACAATACAGCTATCCTACCTTGAAGTGGTCAAACGTGGTCAACCAGAAACTTGGCAACGGATATCCCTCCTCTCACATTCCTGTGCAATCCAACGTATCATACCAAAATGCCTCACAAACATGGATACTGCACGATTTGACCAGCCAGCCAAATGGAGACAAACAATGAGGCCCCTTTACTATTCTGTCAGATACTATGATGCTGTTTCACACTAGTACGAAGCGTCTACGTGTCCTTCACAGCGATCAATCAACATCTGACACAGTTCAGTAGTCTAATATATCTTACTAAGTCTTGTAACATCACTAAACACGAACAACATTCTGGCTCTATGGTGGCCGCTCTATCTGTCACAGACAATTGAAACTCTAACCATTTACGTTCCCATCAATAGTATGTGTTAATGAATTTACCTTGATATCCGACCAGGACTTCTGGGTGCTGCAGGTTTTTTTTGTCAGGCTGTGTACCTTGGTTTCTGTGAAAGTACCTTAAGAACAGTGAAAGAGCCTGTGACAAGCAAAACACAGAGTATTGCAACAGAACTGTGTTGTAGATGCCGCCATTGCAGGAACCGTTATAATTGCTATTTCTCTTTGGTGAACAATCAAATGTTATTTGCCTTAAGCGATTAGCAAGAAGACGATGCGAAATTATCTTAATGACGGTAACAGCTGTAAAATAGGGACAGTCAATGATTTTTGGTACTTTACTAACATAGTGATGCGTGACGATGAAAGAAATGTGATTATTTCAACACTAGTTTTTGCGTTGTATAGCAGTGCTTCTTCTAAAACAGTGGTTCCCACCCTGAGGGTAATTACTCCCTGAGGGATAAAATGAAATTTTCTGAGGGGTAAAAACTAAACAATTCGATTCTGTTTCAGTCGAGAAACAAAATTATTTTCAAAATATGTTGTAAGACTCTAATGTTGATTATAAAAGTTATAAACAATTACTTTTTTCAATTAGTAACACTAATGTGGTGTAAGTTACAGGTTGCTCACCTTGTCCATCCACTACACACGTATGTCATGCTTTGTCCCGTACATCGCTGATGATCCAAGTATGACATATAAGTAATAAATGCTAAATTTCTCGAGAAAACGTCTTCTCCAAGTTGTAGATAGTACACACAGTAGTTCAGAAATTGCTTCATTACTTTCTTCGAAACAGAGAAATGAATTAATTGACAGCACGTCACAGCAGTAACTACATAAGGGCTACTATAGTGCTATACGCAGTATTATTATTATTATTATTGTTATTACTATTATTACCGTGAATAGACACAAAGCATTGACAACCGGAAGTCTTCCACTTTCTGCCATTTCAGAAGTAAGGACTACAGCAATGAAGTGATTTACGAACAGTAAGTATTGTACACACATCTGAATTTGTTTATTTTAAATGGGGTTGTAGTGTGCAGGTCAAGCAAGTGCCGCAATGGAGAGGAGTCATGTAGGGGCAGCATGTTTTGTAACAAGTGTGTACCTTCTCTGTGGACAGTTAGTTTTCTTTTCTGAGAAGAAGTTGTGTGTAGCACTTGTGATGCACCACAAATTTCTTCGTCATTCATTCCAATACACACATACACACACACACACACACACACACACACACACACACACACACACACTCAAAACTAAATATCATTCATCTTTCGTCATTTTAAAAATATTGTGATGCTAAAATTGGTGATAAAATGGGGAAGGGAGCTGGCAGCGGGGAAGGAGGGGGGGGGGGCTAGGTAGGGGTACTAGCTAATATCTGATTGCATTAAGGGGTAATGGCCTAAGAAAGGTTGGGAACCACTGTTCTAAAAGGATTGGGCTTCGTGAAATGAATTTTGAATAAATGCAGGCCCTGTTATGGGTCATGTAGCCCGCCTGGTTGGCCGTGCGGTCCAACGCACGGCTTCCTGGACGGGAAGGAGCGCCGGTCCCCGGCACGAATCCTCCCGGCGGATTTGTGTCGAAGTCCGGTGAGCCGGCCAGTCTGTGGATGGTTTTTAGGCGGTTTTCCATCTGCTTCGGCGAATGCGGGCTGGTTCCCCTTATTCTGCCTCAGCTACACTAATGTCGGCGATTGCTGCGCAGGCCGCGCGGGATTAGCCGAGAGGTCTCAGGCGCTGCAGTCATGGCCTGTGCAGCTGGTGCCGGCGGAGGTTCGAGTCCTCCCTCGGGCATGGGTGTGTGTTTGTCCTTAGGATAATTTAGGTTAAGTAGTGTGTAAGCTTAGGGACTGAAGACTTTAGCAGTTAAGTCCCATAAGATTTCACACACATTTGAACATTTGATTACTGCGCAAACAAGTTATCCACGTATGCGTACACCACCATTACTCTACCACGCAAACATAGGGGTTACACTCATCTGGTGTGAGACGTTCCCTGGGGGTCCACTGGGGGCCGAACGACACAATAACCCTAGGTTCGGGGTGGGGCGGGGGAGGCGTGAAGAGGACTGCGGTAGTCGTCGTGGGGTTGCGGACCACTGCGGCTGCGGCGGGGACGGAGCCTGTACATCGTTTCTAGGTCGCCGATTAACATAGCATAACATAGCATGCGTCATGTAAAATGCATTTAAGGTAGCAGCAATGGCAGCCGATCAGTAATATCACCGTATTGGTAACACCCAACTTCATTAGGCGCTCACCATTATAGAGCTGTGAACACATTTAAAAAAATACTAGGACAGGAAACACTCTAAGAAGGAAAAAAAAACACCGCGAAGGAACTGTTCTAATGGAACAAAAATCGATGGATGTGACGAACATTTACAAAAAAAAAAAAAAAAAAAAAAAAAAAAAAAAAAAAAAAAAAAAAAACATTCCAATTTCAGAAAAATTGGATGATTTATTCAAGAGAAAGAACTTCACAAATTAAGCAAGTCAGCAACGCGTTCGTCCACCTCTGGCCTCATGCAAGCAGTTATTCGGCTTGGCATTGATTGACAGAGTTGCTGGATGGCCTCCTGCGGATGTTGTTGTTGTTGTGGTCTTCAGTCCTGAGACTGGTTTGATGCAGCTCTCCATGCTACTCTATCCTGTGCAAGCTTTTTCATCTCCCAGTACCTACTGCAACCTACATCCTTCTGAATCTGCTTAGTGTATTCATCTCTTGGTCTCCCTCTACGATTTTTACCCTCCACGCTGCCCTCCAATACTAAATTGGTGATCCCTTGATGCCTCAGAACATGTCCTACCAACCGATCCCTTCTTCTGGTCAAGTTGTGCCACAAACTTCTCTTCTCCCCAATCCTATTCAATACTTCCTTATTAGTTATGTGATCTACCCATCTAATCTTCAGCATTCTTCTGTAGCACCACATTTCGAAAGCTTCTATTCTCTTCTTGTCCAAACTATTTATCGTCCATGTTTCACTTCCATACATGGCTACACTCCATACGAATACTTTCAGAAATGACTTCCTGACACTTAAATCTATACTGGATGTTAACAAATTTCTCTTCTTCAGAAACGCTTTCCTTGCCATTGCCAGCCTACATTTTATATCCTCTCTACTTCGACCATCATCAGTTATTTTGCTCCCCAAATAGCAAAACTCCTTTACTACTTTAAGTGCCTCATTTCCTAATCTAATTCCCTCAGCATCACCCGACTTAATTAGACTACATTCCATTATCCTTGTTTTGCTTTTGTTGATGTTCATCTTATATCCTCCTTTCAAGACACTGTCCATTCCATTCAACTGCTCTTCCAAGCCCTTTGCTGTCTCTGACAGAATTACAATGTCATCAGCGAACCTCAAAGTTTTTATTTCTTCTCCATGAATTTTAATACCTACTCCGAATTTTTCTTTTGTTTCCTTTACTGCTTGCTCAATATACAGATTGAACAACATCGGGGAGAGGCTACAACCCTGTCTTACTCCCTTCCCAACCACTGCTTCCCTTTCATGTCCCTCGACTCTTATAACTGCCATCTGGTTTCTGTACAAATTGTAAATAGCCTTTCGCTCCCTGTATTTTGCGGATATCGTGCTAAATTCTGTCCAACTGGCGCGTTGATCTTCAATATCCGAGCTAGCTGGAGTGCCCTATCCATAGTGCTCTAAACATTCTCAAATTGAGAAGAGATCCGGTGACCTTGCTGGCCAAAGTAAGGCTTGGCATGCACGCACACAAGCAGTAGAAACTCTCATCGTATTACCTTGCTAAAATGAAAGTCCATGATGGCTTGCCATGAAGGGCAGCAGTACAGCTGTAAGGGTGCCACGGATAACAAGTAAAGGGGTCCTGCTATGAAAAGAAATGGCACCCGAGAGCATCACGCCTGGTTGTCAGGCAGTATGGCGCGTGACAATCAGGTTGCTATCCCACCACCGTCCGCAGCGTCTTTGCTGAACACTGGGCTAAGTGGGACTCATCACTAAAGACAATTCTACTCTACTCAGTCAGATTCCAGGCCGAAGACGTGTCTGGAGGTACCCCAGACAGCAGTGGGATAACCATACTGCCTGTTGCCTGACATATGGCCCTCCAGTCTGATGGTCTGGGTGCCATTTCTTTTCATTTCAGGACACCTTTGGTTGTCACCCACGGTATCGTACCATCACACCATCACAGCGGTACGTCGACGATATTCTACGCCCTGTTTTGCTGCCCCTCATGGTAAGCCATCCTGGGCTTAAGTTTCAGCAAGATAATGCCTGCCCACACACTGCGAGAGTTTGTATTGCTTATCTTTGTGCTTGCTAAACGCTATCTTAAGCGGCAGTTGGGCAGAATTCGGCACGGTGTCGCTCAGAAATAGATCCAATAACTTTATCAGTCAGTGCTAAGCCGAGTAATAGCTGGCATAAGGCCCAGAGGTAGACCGATGCGTTATTGACTTGCCCAGTTTGTGAAGCTCTTTCTCTGAAATAAATTATCCAAATTTTCCGAAACTGGAATCATAACTTTTTTGTACATGTACACAACTGGCCATTAAAATTGCTACACCAAGAAGAAATGCAGATGATAAACGGGTATTCATTGGCAAATATACTAGAACTGACATGTGATTACATTTTCACGCAATTTGGGTGCATAGATCCTCAGAAATCAGTACCCAAAACAACCACCTCTGGCCGTAATAACGGTCTTGATACGCTTGGGCATTGAGTCAAACAGAGCTTGGATGGAGTGTACAGGTACAGCTGCCCATGCAGCTTCAACACGATACCACAGTTCATCAAGAGTAGTGACTGGCGTAATGTGACGAGTCAGTTGCTCGGCCACCATTGACCAGACGTTTCCAATTGGTGAGAGATCTGGAGAATGTGCTAGCCAGGGCAGCAGTCGAACATGTTCTGTATCCAGAAAGGCCCGTACCGGACCTGCAACATGCAGTCGTGCATTATCCTGCAGAAATGTAGGGTTTCGCAGGGATCTAATGAAGGGTAGAGACACGGGTCGTAACATATCTGAAATGTAACGTCCACTGTTCAAAGTGCCGTCAATGCGAACAAGAGGTGATCAAGACGTGTAACCAATGGCACCCCATACCATCACGCCGGATGATACGGCAGTATGGCGATGACGAATACACGCTTCCAATGTGCGTTCACTGCGATGTTGCCAAACACGGATGCGACTATCATGATGCTATAAACAGAACCTGGATTCATCCGAAAAAATGACGTGTTGCCATTCGTGCACCCAGGTTCGTCGTTGAGTACACCATTGCAGGCGCTCCTGTCTGTGATGCAGCGTCAAGGGTAACCGCAGCCATGGTTTCCGAGCTGGTAGTCCACGCTGCTGCAAACGTCGTCGAACTGTTCGTGCAGATGGTTGTTGTCTTGCAAACGTCCCCATTTGTTGACTCAGGGATCGAGAGGTGGCTGCACGATCCTTTACAGCCATGCGGGTAAGATGCCTGTCACCTCGACCGATAGTGATACCAGGCTGTTGGGATACAGCACGGCGTTCCGTATTACCCTCCTGAACCCACCGATATATTCTGCTAACGGTCATTGGATCTCGACCAACGCGAGCAGCAATGTCGCCTTACGATAAACCACAATCGCGATAGGCTACAATCCGACCTTTATCAAAGTCGGAAACGTGACGGTACGCATTTCTCCTCCTTACACGAGGCATCACAACATTTTACCAGGCAACGAATGTCAACTGCTGTTTGTGTATGAGAAATCGGTTGGAAACTTTCCTCATGTCAGCACGTTGTAGGTGTCGCCACCGGCGCCAACCTTGTGTGAATGCTCTGAAAAGCTAATCATTTGCATATCACAGCATCTTCTTCCTGTCGGTTAAATTTCGCGTCTGTAGCACGTATTCTTCGTGGTGTAGCAATTTTAATGGCCAGTAGTATACATCACTTATACCGATTTCCGTCCCATTCCGATGATTCCTTCGTGCTGTGTCTTTTACTGTCTTGAAGTGTATTAATCAAACGTAATAAATCTTGGAATTAATCTAAATTGTACAACAAAGAACTTAGCTAGACCTACCAGTTGCTTTTCTTTAAACAAAAATGTAATGCAAATATTACGAAGGGATTATAATTACTACATCATAGGACATCTTGGGAAGAGGTGAATATCTTTGCATAATGTTCTATTACGTAGTACCCTTGAATGGCGTGCACAGTTTTTTTTTTTTTTTTGTAGTCGGTTTGACGACATCATCATCGAATTATTACTCTGCATATGCACTGAGCTGACAAATGTAATATCGGGACGGACCTACTTTCGCCTGGCGTAGTGCAGCAACTCGAAGTGGCATGGACTCAACAAGTACCCAGCAGAAATACTGAGCCATGTTGCCCCTATAGCCGTCCGTAGTTGCGAAAGTGTTGCCAGTGCAAGTTATTGAGCATGAACTGACCACTCAATTATGTCCTATAAATGTTCGACAGATGTGTGTTTGGTGATCTGGGTGGCCAAATCATTCGCTCAGACTGGCCAGAATGTTCTTCATACCAGTCGCGGGCAATTGTGGTACGGTGATGTGTCACATTGTCATCCATAAAAATTCCATAATTGTTTGGGAACATGAAGTCCGTGAATGGTCTCTAAGTAGCCGAACCTTTCCAGTCAATGATCGGTTCAGTTGGACCACAGGACCCAGTCCATTTCGTGTAAATACAGCCCACACCATTACAGAGCCACTATCAGCTTGCAGAGTGTCTTGACATCTTGGGTCCATGGCTTTGTGGGTCTGCGCCACACACGAACCCTGCTATCAGCTATTACCGAAATCGGGACTCATTTGACCAGCCCACGGTTTTCCAGTCGTCTAGGGTCCAACCGATATGATTACGGGCCCCAGAGAGGCGATGCAGGCGATGTCGTCCTGTTAGCAAAGGCCACTAGCGTCTATCGTCCGCTACCATAGCTCATTAACGCCAAATTTCCCCCTACTGCCCTAAAGGATACATTCGTCGTGCGTCACACATTGATTTCTGCGTTTATATCAGGCAGTGTTGCTTGTATGTTAACACTGACAACTCTGCACAAAAACCGTTGCTCTCGGTCATTAAGTGAAAGCCATTGGTCACTGCGTTGTCTGTGGTGAGTGGTAATGCCTGAAATTTGGTGTTCTCGACACTTTCTTGACGCTGTGGATTTCGGATAACTGAATTCCCTAACGAATTCCGAAACTGAATGTCCCATGCGTCCAACTCCAACTACCATTCCGTGTTCATAGTTTGTTAATTCTGGCCATAGTCACGTCGAAAACTTTGTCCAATGAATCACCTGAGTACAAATGACAGCTCCGCCAAAGCGCTGCCCTTGAATACTACCACCATCTGTATATGTGCATACCACTATCGCATGACTTTTGACACCTCAGTGTATACTCATGTAGGGAAGTTTATTACTTTTCACTCTCTACTACATCATAGCTCACTTGCATTTATAAGTAGCATCGTTCAATATACGTATTACATTTTATACATACATACATTGAAATAGTTAAAAGATTTCTTTCATAGTTCATAAATTTCGTCATTCTTCAGTTCAAGCTTAGTGTTTATGTAAATGATAGAGGTAGCTACTGTTCGATTTCATTTGCTGAAGTCTAAATATTGATGTCATTGTTCGTTTACAAAAAACTGTAAATAATCTGGTTAACACATGTGAATCTCCAGGTTCTGGCGGTGCAAAGTCTCACAAAGACGTCGTCACAGTCCAGCTCAGAATGATATATCGACATGCCAACACAGGTCGACTGCGGAGTCATAGATGTAACTCGCGCATTGTGCACGTCTCTGCCGCCGACCAACGTCTCTGGCGCACTTGCATCTGTGGCCGCATGCACAGTTGCGCGTTACACGAGTATAAAGGGACGAAGCGAGCACGGGAGCGGGCATCTCCGGCGGTACACCGAAAGGTTGCCGCCCTTCGATAGTGCGATTCCAGCGCTCATCGAAGTGCTAGGTGTTACAGGTGCCAGCCAGCCAGCCAGCCCAGCAGAGCCGAAGCGGTCCAGCAGCAGCAGCAGCGGTCCCGGTCCCGGCCTGCAGCAGCGGTCCCACCGGCAGCAGCCCGCCACTCCTCCTCCTGTGGCAGCAGCAGCAGCAGCAGCAGCAGCCCCGGCCCCGTCCGCGGCAGCAGCAGCAGCAGCAGCTGCGGCGTTCCTGCCACCCGCCGTCGCCGTCGCCGTCGCCGTCCGACCCTGCTCTTCGTCCGTCTTCGTCTTTCTCTGTCTCCGTCTTCGTCTTCGTCAGTCCCCAGTTTGTGTCCTTTCCTTTTCGTCCTGTGCGTTTTTTCTCCCTGTCGTCATGTCCGCCACCACCACCACCGCCACCACTACCACCACCGCCATCGTCTATACCTCCCATTCTGCAGCCTCTACCACTATAACATGGTGTGCCCAGTCCCACCCCCCGCCTTCCATCCCACCTCTCCTCCTCTCCCTTCGCCCTCTCTCTTTGTCGCCCCCTCTCCAGCTTCTTCTTCCCGCTCCTCTCGTTCTGATCCATTCCCCCCACTCCCCCAGCCTGTCACTGCAGCTCCGGCTCGGGTGGTGGCCCGTCGGGCCACTGTCCATGCCCAGCTCTCCCTGTCGCCTTCGCCATCACCGCTGCCACCGTCACCATCGCCTTTGCCTTCGCCGTCACCATCACCATCTCCGGCGCTGCCTGCTGCATCCACACTGGGACCTGTCCCTTCCCCCCATCTCCCTATAGCTCCCGTCCCTCACATCACCACCCACCCTTCTGCTGCCATCAGACGCCCTAGTGGCACCCCCACCTACTCCGCTCCCAAAAAGGCCCCACCCCGACCTCCATCCCCTCCCCAGGGTGCCATGGATGTCTCCCCACCTGGCCCTGCTCCCTCCTCCTCCTCCTCCTCCTCTCCCCCCCCCATGTTTATACAAATACCTCCTGTCCCATCCCGATCCTTTCTTTCTCGAGGCCCGGAATCTCTCCCTCCTCCTCCGCCAACACTTCCCTGGTGCCCCCATCACTCTCCTTACTCCCAGATGGGATTCTGTTCTCATCTCCTCCCCCAGCCCAACCCTCCATACTGACATCCTCTCCCGCCTCCCCATCGCCCGTTTTGGCCCCAACACCTCCCTCACCCCTGCTCCTTCTCCATCTCCTACCCGCCAACCCCAACCCCCGCGTCGCCCGCTGACCCTCACCGCCGTGATCACTCGGCTCAGTCCGTCGATCACGGAGGAAGAGGTGTTGGCGGAACTCAAGGCGCATCCCACGCTGGAGGTGCGGGCGGTACGCCGCATTTTCAACTCGGCCGGCCCTACCCGCCTTATGCGGGTTTTCTCTGAGGACGCCCCCTCCATTGACCGTCTCCTGAAAGAGGGTGTCCTCCTCTTCAACCAGTGCTACAAGGTAGTCCCCTCCCGTTCCCCTCCTCAATCCCTGCGCTGCCAGAGGTGTCTGCGCTATAATACCCACCCCACAGCTGAGTGCCGCGAGGCCCCCACCTGCCCGCATTGTCGGCAAGCGCACTTCCTCCGGCAGTGCCCTAATCTTCAATCCCCTCCCTCCTGTAATACCTGCAATCTCCCCCATCCCACCTACTCCCAAAAGTGTAAAGCCCGACCCCCTCCGATCATTCCTGAACTCACTGTACCTGTCCGTCCTCTGGATGCCCCCACCCCTCCTGGCAATTCCCTTCGTCCCCCCCCACCGCTGAGGACATCATCAGGTTCCTCACCATCGTCCTTCAAAATGTTCATCCCTTTCAGCGCCCCCACACCCTCCAACAGATATCCCTCGCCGCCTGTTCCATTTTCCAGCTTAAGATGTACGCCACCTACTCCAACAACCAGGCCCATTTCACCTTCTCCCGTCTTGACACCCTTGTCTAAATCCCTATCATGGCGCGACAGTACCGTATCCTTTTCAACAATATCCGCTCCCTTCTCGCCAACAAGAACCTCTTCCTGCACACCCTTGCTACCCACCGCGTGGATGCCTTCCTCCTCAATGAAACATTCCTCCAACCCCACTACTCCATCCACACCTCACCCTATCTCCTCCATCACTCCGATAATCCCCTCCCAATTGCGCGTGGCTGAGTTGCCATTGGTCACCACTGCCAGATCCCCGTTCGGCTCCAACCTCTCCTTCCTGACCTCACCGAACACCTGATCCTTAGTCTCTTCTTCCCCGGCCTTACCATTACCTGCGCCACCATCTATGTCCGCCCCAATGCCCCTATTCCTTTTGACTTCCTCTCCCACATCGACCATACCTTCTCCTCCTACGTGATCGCCGCCGACCTCAACATCCATAGTCGCTCCGCTGCCCAGTTACGGCGGTGGCATCAGTTCCTCTCCTCCCTTCAAGGCGACCTCATCCCCATCCCCCAGCACACCCGTCCAGAATCCAACTCCACTCCCAATGTTATTCTCTCCTCCCCCAACCTCCTTGGTCGCATTACGGTGGATGTCCTGGAGCCTATTGGTAGCGACCATCTCCCTGTCCTCCTCACCGTTTCAGACGGTCGTCGCCCCCGCCCCGACCCTCGTAATGACCCTCCCCCTAAGTACATCCATGACTATTCCCGTGCCAACTGGAATGCCTACCGGGCTACCCTCTCCACCCAGGTCGATAGCCACCCTCTCACCTACCGCCACCCGATGATGCCACCCATGCCGCCTCCTTTCTCCAGCAGACCTTGTCTGAGGCCGTGGAGGCCCACGTCCCTACTGTCGCCATCCACCCCCACCGTCCTACCTTACCCACACAGGCCATCCTCCTCCTCCATGAATCCCGCCGTCTCTACCGTGCCTTCCTCCGCACGCGTGACCCGGACACCCTACGACGCCACCGGCAACTCCAGCGACACATTCGTAATTTGCTCGCGGCTAAGAAATGCCGGGACTGGCGACAGACATGCACCCATTTAAATGCTACCCTCCCTATCAACTCGTCCAAGTTCTGGTCAACCTTCCGTCGCCTTACCGGAACTAAGCTCTCCCCCTACTATCCTCTTCTCCATGATGATCACCCCCTCCCTGACGCCCTTAGTAAGGCCAATCACTTTGCCTCCTACCTGTCCGATGTGTTTTCCATCCCCGATGATCCCCAGTTTGATTACTCCCTCTTCCCGGATATCCGCGATCGAACTGACACCTCTGTCCCTCCCCTCGCTCCTGGTTTCCAGTACTTGGACAACATTGCACACATGGAACTCAATACTCCTATCACTACACAAGATCTCATTGCTACACTCCGCACAAAACGCAACACCGCTCCTGGTCACGATCATGTCACCTACCGTCACCTTCGTGAAGCTCCTGTCTCTTTTCTCTCCACCCTGGCCAGGCTCTACAATGTAGTCCTGTCCACCGGTTACTACCCCGACCTGTGGAAAACCTCCCGTATCCTCATGTTCCTTAAACCTGGCAAGCCGCCGTCCGCCATCTCCTCCTACCGTCCCATCAGCCTTACCTCGGTCTTCAGCAAGGTCCTGGAATCTATCCTCACCCGACGCATCCACCAGCATCCCCGCCAGCACCGCCTCCTTCCCGTTACCCAGTGTGGCTTTCGGCCATCCTTCTCTTCCGACGATCTTCTCCTTCACCTCACTCATCTCCTTTCCGAACAGCTAAATTCCCGTCGCTCCGCCATCTTCCTCTCCCTTGACCTCGAACGCGCTTATGACCGCGTATGGCATTCCGGTCTCCTCTTCAAGCTACAAACCTTCGCCCTTCCCATTAACTACGTCCGTCTGATCGGTTCCTTTCTCTCCCGCCGTCCTTCCTATGTCACGATCCATAACACAGATTCCTACACCTTTTTCCCCTCCGCCGGTGTGCCCCAAGGCTCCGTCCTCTCCCCCCTTCTGTACCTTTTGTACACGGCGGACATGCCGCCGCCATCACCCCCCGTCCACCTTCTCCAGTTTGCCAATGACACCGCCTTCCTTGCCCTAGCCCCCACCCTGCAACGTTCCCAACGCCTTCTCCAATCCCATCTTGACCGGTTCACTGATTGGTGCAACCAGTGGTTTCTCAAGGTCAATCCCTCCAAAACCCACGCGATCATTGTAGGCAAAACCACCCCCTCCTTCCGCCTCCTTGATTTCTATCTCACCGTCTATGGCCGTCCTATCGCCCTCACTCCCACCCTTAAGTACCTTGGCGTCACCCTCGACCGTTGCCTCTCCTGGACTCCCCATCTCCGGACAATTCAAGCCAAGGCATGTTCCCGCCTCCATCTCCTCAAGCTCCTTTCCAGCCGTACGTGGGGTCTGGACCCCTACATAATCCTCCACACCTATAAATCCCTCATCCGTCCTATCCTTTGTTACGCCCATCCAGCCTGAATCTCCGCCCCCCTTACCTTTTATAAATCCCTCCAAATCCTTGAACGCCATGCTCTCCGCCTTGCCTATCGCATCCGTCTCCCCTCCCCCACGTGCATCCTGTATGATCTCATCCCCTTCCCCCACCTCCTCCTTTTCCTTGAAAGGATACGGATCCTGTACACCTCCCATAAACTTGATCCTCCTCACCCGCTCGTGTCCCCGATCCTCTCCCACCCCCGCCCGCTGCCGCGCCTGTATTCCCACGTCCCACCCGGTCTCCATCTCTCCACCCTCCTTACCCTCTCCCAAGGTGGTTTCCGCCAGCTCCCCCTCCCTGATGATGTCCTCGTCCCCTCCATCTACCCCTCCTATCAACTTTGACCCTGCCCCACTCCCCACTTCCGGTGTCCTTTCCTTTCGGCACCCTCCCTCCCTTCTCTTCTCTTCCCTTCTTTTTCCTGTTTCCCAGTCCCCTCCCTCCACCCCTCTTCCCCCAGGCTTCCCCTCCCCCTTCCTCCCTCCCCACCTATCTCCCCTGCCCGTGGCGTCCCTGCTCTCCCCTCTAGCTCTCCCACTCCCCTTCCTCCTCCTCCTCCTCCTCTCTTGGCAGGTCCCCGGACTCGTACACGCTCAGTGGACTTTCGCGCGCCGGAGATCATCGCCATCTGTGTGTCGTGTGTGTGCCTCGATTTGTGTTTAGTTTCTGTCACCGTCACGCATCAACTGTTCACGTGTGCCGTCGCCGTCATCCGTGTTCTGTGCGCCATGTCACCAAGTGTTTCCTGTTTTTTCGAGTCCAGCGTGAACGGCTTCATGTTTATTGTTTTTTAAATCTCCTTTTTTTGCCCGCCGTTTTTACCGTAGTGTCTGTATCACCTATATGTCTTGTTATTGTTCCACTTAAGGCTGCAGAGCAGCGTACTATGCTGCTGACAGCCCGCCTGTATCAGGTGATGAAAATTACAATAAAGGAAGAAAAAACACGGCAGCGGGCAGTCTTGCAGCTCACTCTGAAGATGGTTGAACGTTATACGGCCGAAATATTAGAAGAAGAAGGGGAATTCATGCGGCTGCACACCCGAAACTTAATGGAACAATCTGGTTAACACGTTTTCAACATTCGACGAAGTCGGCGTCAGAGGTTGTTGTATGGCGCCACCCAGAAGGATAGGACTCAGGCGATGATTTGAATGGTTGGACTGGGATGAGGCACCACAAATCAACCGGTGTGTCATTCGTGTAGCCATCAGGTGTACATCATGAGGCAGATTACACAGAACGATCCTGCAGTGGAATCAGTATTCTCTTTGCACAACTCATAACGTGTGTGCTGAAATGTGGGATATTGTTACAGGGTGACGATTACTGATCTATGAAAAAAAAACGTTAATTAGTTACAAACTACGGCGTGCACACACTTTATTCAACATGTAAACGTCACTACAGATTTTCGGATTTAGGTTATGACATATTCGATAGGCCTACCATCATTGGAGATGATGTGGCGCAGACGATAGCGAAATTCTTCAAGACTCGCAGAAGTGTCGTAACATCGATGCTGTTGACGACCTCCTGAATGGCTGTTTTGGGATTATTGCTGTACACCTTGTCTTTAATATAGTCCCACAAAAAGGAGTCGCATGTGTTCAGATGCGAAGAATATGGTGACCAATTATGGCCCATGCCAGCAGTCTTTGAGTGTTCCAGAATGCGGTCCCCAAAGTGCTCCTCCAGGACATCAAGCATTCTCCTGCTTCGATGGGATCGAGCTCTATCTTCCATGAACCACATCTTGTCGACATCAGGGTCACTTTGGGTAATGGTGATGAAATCATCTTCCAAAACCTTCACATACCGATCGGTAGCCACCGTGCCATCAAAGAATATCGCATCGATTATTCCGTGACTGGACATTGCACACCACACAGTCACTTTTTGAGGGTGAAGAGACTTCTCGATTGCGAAATGCGGATTCTCCGTCCCCGAAATGTGCCAATTTTCCCTATTCACGAACACATCCAAATGAAAGTTGGCTTCGTCGTTAAACGCGCATACTAACTCCCATCATGCCCTGCGGCTAACCGTGCAATTTGAGAACCCTAACGCAAACTGTTCAGAAGTTACGATGAATTTATTCCATATAGTTAAATAATTGTGACCCTGTACACAACACAAGCTGTTCCTTGCAAGACAAACATAGATTATATAAGAAACAGAATAACGAGATCCGCACGTAATTATTATTGCTATGGAGACATCGTTTTAGAGTTCATTTTCTATAACAACTTTTTATTTTATTTTCTAGCGGAATTCATTAATTCCTTGTTTATGACGCAGTGCAACTAGCGTTCAGTCATTTTCGAATTTCACAAATGCTCATAATAGGCACAACAAGCGTCGTCATTAGACCTGTTCTCGTAACTCTGATCATGCCGTATGAGGTTTTTGTAACGCTGCCGTGTGCGCGACACAGGGTCGACAGTCAAATTCCTCTTGCGACACAAGGATTATCACCACTTACACGAGTAAAGGGCGCACAGTCAGTTGGCGATAGGCCCGTTTCACTCATAGGGCACCGGTGACGGTCGCCAGTGACGGTCACCGGTAACTGTGGTGAACACTCCTGGATCACCAGTGTCCGACACCGCAGGTATTGCCAACTGATCAGTTAGTGATGTGGACTCGAGCGAGGAGGAACTTTTATTGGTACTTCTAAGCAGGAGGGGGAGGAGGAGGAGGAGAAGGAGGAGAATGAAGACAAAACGTTTATTACACGTACATCCACTGCTACATGATCGTCTGGAGAAAGGATTGTTTTATACTCTTTATGTCGTTTGAGCATACGTTAACTATTCAGGGATTGCAGGACATGTCACCTCGTTTAGTTCGTGTAGGAAATATTGCGAACAGTGTCAGAGATGACTTTACAAACTACTTCGTTAGCCATGAAGGTGAAGTGGCTTGGAATTTGCAAAAATTGTAATTGCTAGAAATGTTACGTGAATGTTAATGTGGTTAGGCCTCATTGTTCATCTCGCATTGTATTTGTGATGTGCATTGTGCAATCATTATTTGTTAACTGTAAGAAGTCACATTATTGTATTCACTGAACTGATTGGAACTTACAATTAAAATCATAGTGTGTCAATAACTTGTACCTCAATAACATTATAACACATAAATAAACTTCATTATTGCAGTAGCCACATATGTGTAAATAATTTTAATAAAGAATAATATTTTCACTCTATTTTTTGGATCATAAGGCGGAACGTCTTAAGACGCAGAAGAAAAGGGGGTGAGGGATGCAAATGTACTTGAAGGTAACTACCCTCCTAGCCACCACTTTGTTGCTACAGTTATTGCTTTTGACATCCCAAATAGCGGTACGACTCTCTACTTCACTCATAAAATCTTCCTTGTTAATGAAATCTAAACTCATGGCTTCAATGTGTACAGTATAATATATAATGAATGTTTCGCAGCACTGTCTCAGAAATTACTGCCTGTCTGTTGGCAAATCTGCACCGCTGTGTCTGTGATCTGTGTCCCAATGCGAACACTCCAGTTCAAAGTAATGCATGTCCGGCGCTGACTGCTGTGAACACAATGATCGTATCCTTCACATGTGCCGAGGGTGAGTCAGTGCTGCATCACAGTGGCCCGGTGAGGCGGTGTAGTGTCCCGGTGTGAATGCTCCAGTTTAAACGAATGTATCTCTGTCGGCGACCGTCGCTGGTGACCGTTACCAGTGTCGCAGTGTGAATCAGGCCATACAGTGCAGTGCCTACAGTGTCTGTGTGCGTTCTTGTGTGGGATTTCTAGTCAGTCAGTTCAAGGACATCCTTCTTCCACCCATCGGACCACAGACCATTGGACCACAGACAAGTAGCGACTCACTGGACTGAACCCAGATAAGTGAAGTTTTCATCTCTTTGTAACGTACGTGTCAGCGAAACTGCCCAGTTGCACTATGCAACACTAGCCAGACAAAGGATTTCACTGTACGTTAATACCATTAGTCGGTACACGAACAGATTTAACAGTAGGCTCAGTAGGCTCAACAGTTTTTTTATGTTACAGTGAACATGGATCGAATAAGTTCCCGCTGATCTCGTTAGTCTTAATGGAACTCAAAAATCTTGCCACTACATTCATATAGAGGATATGAGTTTCACAAGCGTTGTTACGTTCTTTTCTTGTTATTTACGAAATTATATACATTGCTTTATAGTTCCCTTTTATCGGTGAACTACTAATTAGACTGAGCCAATTTCACTTTAAAGATTTGCTATTGTATGGACCCAGCACGATTTAAGACTTGGGAAACAGATCTTCAACTAGTTCACAAAACTAGCTCATCTGCATCAAAGCGGAAAATTACCACATGGAAATATAAATGAAATTCTAAAGTCATGCTCACGTAGAGGAGCATCATTATCTTATTGCATGTACAACTTTCACACTAAAATGTTTGTCCATCACTTAGTTATATTTACTTACCTGTTTACATTTAAAGGACTAAAAATTTGCACCATTAAGGCTCGTGACTTTTCGTTTCACTAATATAAACTCTTAGAGAATTGTATAGTTATAGTAAAACCACTAATATGCTACGTAAAACATTCTCGGTTATCTTGCTGCGTCAATTCGGAGTAAAATTTGGAGCTTTCGACAATAGTATCCAACGTGATCGTCAGGAGCAACTGATTATCTTGAGCATCTTCAGCACTGCTGTGGTGGCTTTATATAGTCCGTGGACGGCTTCTGATTGGTCAGCTTCTGATTGGTTGACGATTACGTACTGCTGTCGCAGGTGGTATCAATGCCTGCGCTGGTGTCTCCACTGTTTCCGCAGGAACGTAAAGACTACAGGGAATGTGCCTGCTGCTTCACTGCATCGAGCACTCCTTTCCATGCACTGCTATTATCGCTCAATCTTGTTTCAACAGCCACCTTAATAACAGAACCCAGGAGGAGGAGGCATGGGACAAAATTTTTGTTTCACCAAACAGTATTGCATGTTTTTTAGTTTGGCTGTGCTCTGAAATTGCCGATTTCTCTAGTTCTCTATTTTTAATATGCCGTTGGTGTTCGCACAGCTGTCGGAAGAGGTACGAATGGTCTGCCCTATATGATTGCTTCCACACTCATAGGGGATATTATAAATTCCAGGGACTCTGACACCAAGACTCTCCTTAACGGGGGTCATCATCTCCTTAATTATAAAACTTCCTGGCAGATTAAAACTGTGTGCCAGACCGAGACTCGAACTCGGGACCTTTGCCTTTCGCCTACTAAAGCTTTATTGTCACTTAGTTTCTTGTTAACACTTTAAGAATTGTACTGTCATGGTGCTTTAGTAGTAAAAGCAGATAAAAGCAATGCTATTGTTGTAATGTATGAAAGTGAATATGTAAACAAAATCATTGAATTTTTCAGACACAATAATATAGTAGAAATTCAGTCAGATCCCACTCTTAAGTTAGAGAATAAACTTAAAAATATGATGAAAAAAGGGATTTCCTATTAAATGCAAAAGATATACATGAATGCACTGTTATGAACCCTTATGCACCTTGCCTACGAGCACAGCCTAGGACCCATAAAGTCAACTGTCCCATATGTCCAATTGTTAATTCTTGGAGCAGCCCAACTTATAAAATCAGCAAGAAACTGAATGATATCCTTAGCAACACATTCAAATTCGAAGAGACATACTCAGTAAAGAACAGTTATGAACTTATTAATTGTCTAAAGGAAATTTAGATTCCTGATACTGCTAGGTTTGCATCACTTGACATCACAAACCTCTACACAAACATACCAGTCAAAGAAACAATAGAAATAATTAAAAACAATTTACTTAAACATAAAAATTTGGCATTACCAGAAATATATGAATTCATTGATCTATTAACACTAGTACTATCATACAACTACTTTTCTTTTAATAACAAAATGTACCAGCAGAAAGAGGGCCTGGCTATGGGTAGCTGCCTTGCCAGTTTACTTGCTGATATTGTCATCAACAACTTAGAATGTAAATTTTTTAAAGAAAACCTCGAGATAGTAAACAAGATAATTTATTAAAAAAGGTATGTTGATGATATAACAATCTTATTTGATGGCACAGCAGAAGAAATTGATAACCTTGCAAAAGAAATGAATGAAATGCATCAGAACTTCATCTTCACTGTAGAACACCAAACAGAAGTAGGTTTAAATTTTCTGGATCTCTGCATAAGTAGCTCCAACAACAAACCCAAATTTCAAGTATACAGGAAACCAACATACACAGATAACACAATTAATAAATCATCCTGCCACCCAGATAAACATAAGATGGCTTCATACAGAGCAATGCAAAACAGAATGCACAAAATACCATTAGAACCAGCTGGCCAAATAGAAGAACTAAACACCATCAAAGCACTTGCTTACAATAATGGTTACAATCCAAAATTAATAGATGAACTAAACTCTAAGATAAATCCCCACATAACCAAATACAATAACAAAACAGCATTAAAGAATACCACAACAAAACCAAAAGAAAAATATGTAAGCTTGCTATTTGTAGGAAAAGTGTCATATAAAATAGCAAACCTGTTCTGAGGAACAGATATCAGAATCAGCTACTATACAAATAACAAAATAAAGGACAAAGCTACCCATAACATTAAAAATAATACCAAACCGTACAATCAGTCAGGAATATACAAACTTAAATGCAACTCATGTCCAAAAACATACATAGGACAAACAGGGAGAAATTTCAACATACGTATTCGAGAACACATGGATGCTCTTCGTTTAAAAAACTTAAATAAATCGACATTTGCCCAACATGTAGCATAAGAAGAACATCAAGTAACAGACATATCCCATAACCTACAAGTTCTCCACCTAGCCAACAAAGAAAAAAGAATGAACCTCCTAGAAGAAATCGAAATTTATTCACACAAACATGCATCCCCTTCTGACATACTTAACGACCAAACAGAGTTACCAAACCGAATATTTCTGAAAAACTTCCACACTTCACTTACCAAACCACTTACTAAGTACAATCAAGAAATAACACAATCTAATACAAACCCAACAAATGCATGTAATAATATACAACACAAAAATCTTAAATTTATCTTTGTTATATTGCAAATGTATGAATTACTGCTTTGTGTAAATGTGTTATGTTAGTTTATTATCTTCAATACTGCCTAAGTAACAAAAAAAAAGAAATGTATACATCCTACTTAGAATACTTCTATCACCCAAGTCAATGTTTAGTAAACAGTAGCTTTGCTAGAACCTCAAAACTTTAGTGAAATATAACTCTGTCCATAGATAAATTGCTTGTATGTGAACAAAAACTGTCAGTCGACAACATGGCGGGTAACGCAGTGCACCTGTGTAAAATACGTGACAAAAAGTGTTTATGTTGTTGCAAAAAAGAAGAAAAGCCAAGAAAAAACAAGGAGAGGAGAAAGTAAGTAAAATGAACAACTGATAGTGCGCAACTTTAAACTCGCGAAATTGAAGTAAATGATTGGAATCGTTGCGTTTGCACAGGCCAGCTGCAGCATTCAAACTGCTGTCGATATTGTACCACTGTAGAAACTGAAGATACATGTAATTTGCCAGCTGAAGATGGGTGCAAACCCGAAATGCGTATTGGCATAAATAAAACGCATTAAATTTAAAAAAAGTGTCTGTTCACTGTATTTTTATAGTAAAATAAAATACTGTTAGATGAAACAAAAATTTGGTCCCATGCCTCCTCCTCCTCCTGGGGTTCTGTTATTAAGGTGGCTGTTGAAATAAAATTGAGCGAGAAGAATTTTAACCGTGATAGTGGCTATCATCTGAGCAGTGCATGGAAACGAGAGCTCGATGCAGTGAAGCAGCAGACATATCCCTTGCGGTGTTAACGCTCCCACGGAAGCAGTGACGTCACCAGCGCAGGCATTGATAGGCGACAGCAATATGTAATCGCCGACCAATCACAAGCCGACCGATCAGAAGCTGTTCACTGGCTATATAAGGCCACCACAGCAGCACTGAAGACACTCATGATAGTCAGTTTCTCCTGACGATGACGATGGAGGCTATTGTCGAAAGAAGATTTTATCCCAAATTGACGCTACAAGAAAACCAAGAATGTTTTACATATCAATACCATCTGTGAAAGACTTTGTACTCACTGATTATGCTACAAATATTTATATTTTGTGTTCTACTTGGGAGCTCATATTAGTTTCAGTCACATCAATGTTATTGTGTAATAACCATTCATTACTCACAAAACATCTTAATGAGTAACATGTACACATACAAGGACTAACTCTTAGTATTAGTAAAGTAGATCTAATCCTTCAGCTTACATCAAAGAAAATGCGAGTCCCTTTTCAGACAGTATTTTAGTTTCGCATTACAGTGCTTCTTCATCTTTAGTATGGACCAGTGTCACATATGGGCATGAGGTACACGAAGTACACCCTCTTTCAATATATACAGTTTTCTTCTTTCTGATTCATATAGTTATATATGAACACTTTTGTTTGTAAATTGCAGGCAAAAGCAGTTCAGAGCTTTATAAAGCATTCGCTGTGCTTAAATTGATACACTATAATGAAACTAGTTCAGATATGAAATAGCCTGGAGCATACTTTTATGTGTATCATTAGTTCAAGATTTATACCTTTTATATTTTTTTCAATTCAAATAAATGCAACCATCACTACCACCTATGCAGATTCCTTTTCAAATCATGGTGACAGTAAAGTCCTTTAATTTTCTTTGTTTTTGGAAAAACCGAAAGGTTGCTCCCTGGATGCAAGATCTGGACAATCTTATATGATCTTGTATACACGAGCTGCCATTTACTATTTGTTTTCTATATGGCTGAAGATTTCGGATACGGTTTCTACATAATGGTTTCTCCAGCTGAATATTTTCGTACAAGCCCTAATGTTTTGCTGTAGGTATTCTTTCGAATTCTAGACTGTTAAGTGAGTATAATCAGTGTATTCCTTACCATTTCATCCAGTGTTAGTTTCTCTTTAGGCAGGGATGGCAGTGGATTTATCCAATTGTTAACTACTTTACTGTTCATTAAGAGATCTGAGGGTATGCAAGGGATTGTGTAAATTAGCAAGTTGTTTACTATGTGCTCAAATGGTTCAATAAATTCCATCCAATGTGTAAGTTGTGTATTTGCATATGCTCGTACAAAATGATTAAATTCTCCAGAAACATGATCATTTAGCTTAATGTGCAGATGAAATTTCATACGAAAATGTTATAATCCTGTAGAAAGTCTTTTCATTTTTTGCAAGTGTACTTTGAATCATCATCTATTTGGAATGAGACAGACTTACCCCCTGTCATTACATAGTCTCCATGAATTCTTGTGATGATGGTAGATGTTGTTGTTGTCTTTATAGCACACAGTTTGACATATAGCGAAAAAGATCATGAAGACCACCTTGGGCAGAGGGTACTGTATCAGCAACATTGACAGATACTACTTGCAAAGGTTCAGTTGGTAATATAGGGTGTGGCTCTGTGTAGCAGCACTTGATTTTGACCTCTGACAGAACTGACAAGTTTTCAACAACTGTTCTATGTATCTGCGCATATTAGGAAAATATGAATGAAGGCTAAGCTTTCTTAGACATTTTGATGCATTGTAGTGCCCCCAAGCATAATGTGTATGCCAAACAAAAGTGTTCTGGCAAGCATCAGATATATACACAAACACCAATTGTTAGTCTGAGTATTACTTCTGTAAAACAGTATGCTATTTTGCATTTTGTAGGGTTTTGTGTGAGTAATGTCTTGACTTCGCGCTGTCTATAACCTGTATGTTGCAGTGTGGCCATCTTACTACATCAGTAGTTTGTTCAAGTAATTTGGGAAAATTAGTCAGACCTTGTGATAGACGTGACAAGGTAACGACTACTGCATTATCCTTACCTTTCGCATGTAGTATCTCAAAATTATGTTCTTGAAGAAAGGCTGTCCATCTTGTGATTTGAGCATGAAGTAACTTGCAGGTTAATGAATAGCTTAGTAACTGGTTATCGCAAAAAACAATCATGTGTATGCCATAAACGTGATAGTTAAACTTCTTGAATGCTTATATTACAGCTAAAGCTTCCAGTTCAGTAGCTGAAGAACTCAACATTCCCTCACTTGACAGCTAGTGTTGCGGAACGTTTGAATAGTGCAATAAAAATTATATATGGATGCGTTTAAACTTTGAAGACCATACACAAATTATTGATGAGTATAAACGAACCGTACATCATACATTTAATCCTTCTAATACCATGGTGTCTGTAGTGACCCCTGTGTGTAACTTACCTTAAAACAAACCTTGTTCTATATATCTCAAAAATTAGAAAAATCGGACTTTTTCTGAAATAGGTAACAGTTTCATAATGCATTAATAAAACTTTTTGAATTTTCGTTTTGCAGAAGATCATGATAGAACCACTGAACACCACCCAGGTCATATTCGACCCCACTTCTCTTTTAGGGTTTTATGATGGATTAAAGTTGTTTTACAGTCAATAATTGTTGTTGTATTTGTTTTGTTACATTCTTGGAAATTTTGTTGGAAAATGCGATTGTTGACAGAACTCAATATACTGTCAGTTATTTCTTGCATGCTTGTGGAGACTAGATCTGTGTCTGTCGTATTTAGTTGAAAATGTCTCATAACCTTTCCGAAGAGGAAATGCTCGAAATATTACTGCAAGATAATTCTCTCTCTGGACAACCAAACAGTGATATCAGTGATACAGATGCTGATGTCTCATGTTGTGAAGAAAAATATTTCTGAATCAGATAGAAGTTCAGAAGAAGATTTGGTCAGTGCAGATGTCCAGCTTGTAAAGGGACTGACACGTGCTTCTGACTTTTATGGGTAAATACGTATTGCATTTTAAGCTACTAAACATGTATGATGGCGTCTCCCTCGTTGTTCTAGGTCAAAAGACAAAGAAGAACTGTGGCACAAACACGAGTTGAGAAGAACTTGTGGAATAGAGGAAAGATGCAGCATAATGCGAGCGGAGCCAGGCTCAACAAAATTCGCAGTAAAATATGTGGACACCACAGAATCAGCTTCTCAGTCACTTCTGAGGAAGAGCATAGTTGACGAAATACTAAAGTGGACTAACAACGAGCGAAGTTTTTTTTACTGTAGTAGATGAACACCAACAGATGACATTGACCTGCTTTATCGGTGTCTTGATCCTAGCAGGTGCTGCTTACAAGGCCCATAATGAAACAATTACACATCAATGGAATAAAGAGGATGGTACACCCATCTTTAGTGAAGCAATGGCTAGAAATAATTTCACCCAAATTTCAAGTTTTATCTGATTTCACGATGAGGATGCGAGACATCGCAATCGTGCGCCTGACACGATAGCTTCCATCAAAGAAATATGAGAAATATTTCAAATGTGGATAAGAGCATTTAAGGCGCTTATGTTCCCCACAGCAACGTAACAATTAACGAACAACTTGTGAAATTTGGTGGTAGATTCCCTTTTCAGCAATATCTTTATTCAAAACCAGGAAAATGTGGGTTGAAATTATGGGCTGTATATGATACTGCAACATGTTACGTTCCCAGTCTCCTGGTTTACATTGCTCTACAAGAAAATGAAACCCTGTGAAGTAGGTCAAGGCAAGAGAGTTGCTTCAGAAATGATGAAGGACTTAGAAAACAGTAGCAGAAATGTTGCAGCTGGCAATTTTTTCACAAGTCCCACTTTTGCGAGAGCACTTTTGAAAATCGATCTCACACTTCTAGGAACAACTGGAAGAAATATAGGAGAACTACCAAAGGCTTTTACTCAGACCAAAGTTCGAGTCAAACATTCGTCTATTTTTGAGTTCCAAGGCCTTGTAACTATTGTTTCGTATTGTAAAAAAAGAAAAAGCAAAGTTGTAACTTTCCTCAGTACAATGCATTTAAGGAAGGAAGTGGAAGATCGTGAAGAATTCAAGCCAATAATGAGTCTGGATTATAACAACATTAAGTAAGAAGTGGATACAATTTACAAGCCGCTCAGAATGTACACTGCAAAGAGGATGAGCAGAAGGTGGCCTATGATACTATTTTATAACATAGTTGATACACTATTGGCCATTAAAATTGCTACAGACGCGAAATTTAACCGACAGGAAGAAGATGCTGTGATATGCAAAAGATTAGCTTTTCAGAGCATTCACACAAGGTTGGCGCCGGTGGCGACACCTACAACGTGCTGACATGAGGAAAGTTTCCAACCGATTTCTCATACAACAAACAGCAGTTGACCGGCGTTGCCTGATGAAACGTTGTTGTGATGCCTCGTGTAAGGAGGAGAAATGCGTACCATCACGTTTCCGACTTTGATAAAGGTCGGATTGCAGCCTATCACGATTGTGGTTTATCATATCGCAACATTGCTGCTCGCGTTGGTCAAGATCCAGTGACTGTTAGCAGAATATGGAATCGGTGGGTTCAGGAGGGTAAGACAGAACGCCATGCTGGATCCCAACGGCCTTGTTTCACTACCAGTAGAGATGACAGACATCTTATCCGCATGGCTGTAACGGATCGTGCAGCCTCATCTCGATCACTGAGTCAACAGATGGGGACATATGTAAGACAACAACCATCTGCATGAACAGTTCGATGACGTATGCAGCAGCGTGGACTATCATATTGGAGACCATGGCTGCGGTTACCCTTGACGCTGCATCACAGACAGGAGTGCCTGCGATGGTGTACTCAACGACGAACCTGGTTGCACGAATGGCAAAACGTCATTTTTTCGGATGAATCCAGGTTCTGTTTACAGCATCATGATGGTCGCATCCGTGTTTGGCGACATCGCGGTGAACGTACATTGAAGGGTGTATTCGTCGTCGCCATACTGGCGTATCAACCGGCGTGATGGTATGGTGTGCCATTGATTACACGTCTTGGTCACCTCTTGTTCGCATTGACGGCACTTTGAACAGTGAACGTTACATTTCAGATGTGTTACGACCCGTGTCTCTACCCTTCATTAGATCCCTGCGAAACCCTACATTTCTCCAGGATAATGCACGACTGCATGTTGCAGGTCCTGTACGGGCCTTTCTGGATACAGAAAATGTACGACTGCTGCCCTGGGCAGCACATTCTCCAGATCTCTCACCAATTGAAAATGTCTGGTCAGTAGTGCTCGAGCAACTGGCTTGTCACAATACGCCAGTCACTACTCTTGTTGAACTGTGATATCGTGTTGAAGCTGCATGGGCAGCTGTACCTGTACACGCCATCCAAGCTCTGTTTGACTCAATGCCCAGGTGTATCAAGGCCGTTATTATGTCCAGAGATGGTTGTTCGGGGTACTGATTTCTCTGGATCAATGCACCCAAATTGCGTGAAAATGTAATCACATGTCAGTTCTAGTATACTTTATTTGTCCAATGAATACCCGTTTATCATCTGCATTTCTTCTTGGTGTAGTAATATTAATGCCAGTAGTGTATTATGCACTGAATGCATTTATAATATAGCTGCATCTTACACCAGGCTAGGCAGATATCAGTAACTACAAGTGGCTGGCATTCCTCATAGAACTAGGAAAGCAACTCATTGACAGAAAATTAGAAAATTTTAGTTTCCCAGTACTTTCACTGACACTACATACGAAAAATCTAGGGTAGTGTCCATTTTATGAATGATCTGTTAATAGAAAGTACGCTGATAAGGGTTCAAAAGGTTGTTGTTCTGTGTGTAAAATCCACTTGACAATGTCTTGCCTTAAATGCAATGCATCATAATTGTCACTTTGTACTTTGATCAAAAATATTTGTAGCTGAAGTAAATGGTTAAAAATAATTTTGCATTTTCGTTTGTATTCACTTCACCAGCATTCACGTGATTCTGCTCAACATTTATTAAAATTATGCTAAATAAAAAACAGATTGCTGTGGAGTCACTAGAGACCCTAGTGGTACTCAGTGTAACAAAAAGTATTAGATATTAAGAGGCTGAAGATGAGACCTGTTGACATTCATGATAATGAGCTTCTAAATACTGTATAGTATTTTAATGGCAGATCCAAGCAAGCAGAAATTTAATGTAGGTGATTTAGTATGGATTTCAAAGTATAAGACTTCATTTGAAAAATCATATCTGCCAAACTGGTCAGCAGAGATCTTTACAGTTTCTAAAGCGCAGGCAACAAACCCTAGAATCTATATCATAAAGGATGATCATGGTGAACAAATCGCTGGACGTTTTTACACAGAAGAACTACAGAAGAGCTCTGAACTGGACGTGTTTCTCATAGAGCATGTCATAAGACAAGGCTTTAGTTAAATGACCCCAATTTCGTTCGTTGCACAGTAGATGGGTGGATACCTGTGTAGCGTAACTTGAGTGGCAGGAGGAGCATCAGAGGTAGCGGCAGTGTTATACATCCCTGAATATAATTTCTGGGGTCCAGGAAAAATGCGTCAAAAATGACTAGTAAGTGGAAATAAGGGGATTAATCTTCTGGATGAGACGTGCAAGGAGCGTGATATCGTATATGCTGCAGATAATGTTCTCCCAGGACACCATGCAGCAGATCGAATATCGGCTGATAAAGTTAGGGCAGGACGTCTGAGTCTAGACACTGGTGTAGGACAATGCACTGCAGCATTTGCAGTTGGTAAAACATGGCACACCAACGGCGTTTGGTAGTAAATTTCCAACAAGTTACAAAAGCCACTCGTCATACACTAAAGAAAAAGAAGACAGCCCAAAAAATTGCATCCAGTCAGCAGTGTCAGCAGCAAAACGTGTCCTGTAGCAGAAACGAGAAGGAAGAAGAAGAAGAAGAAGGTTTTTTAAAACGTTTAGGGTTCTACCAGTACCAAATACCTTATGTGGAATAATTCTATTTGTAATTCCTGAATTGGTAGGTCTTGCTGCTATGGGTTTTTTAGTAGGAAGAACAACACCCATCGCCCACACAGTGTAAAATGATAAAAGCGTTGAGAACCAGGCTGACAAGGTGAAAAGACATACCGTAACAAGAAGATGAAGTATGTGGCTATCGGAAAAGGATTATATTCAAAACAATACAGCGAAGCATTGGATACTCCTTAAAAAAATTCTAACTACAGTACCCAGTGCACCACTTATAGATTCAGATCTTCTAAAATTCGTCAAAAAATTCAGTATTCCATGATTTCGTGGGGTGTTTATTCAGAATAAATTACCTAAGGCTATGGGGAAATCCAATGAATGTGGGATTGTGAATTTACATGTAATAGAAGTATCTGGAACTCACTGGTGACTTATGCTAAAAACCTCATAAATAATGTCTACTATTTTGATTCGTTCGGTGACCTGCGCCCAGCAGAAGAATTATGTTGATACTTTACCACCAACCATGTGTTCTACAATTTTCGACACTACCAGAACTTCAGTACATACATACTTGTGTGATCATCTGTGCCTCATGTTACTAACGGCTTTTAGGAATATATAAATTTCAGAATTACACATCTATTCATAAGCTGAGGTTTAGATGTCATGCACTGTGACTTTAAAAGAGCGATTGTCGGTATTACAAGTGAATTACTTTTATCCAACTGATTTAAGCAGAGGGTGTTGGAGCATTGTACTGAGTGGATTAGAGACATACAACAGGATTCCAAATATCAAATAGGAAAGCAATAAGCTACATCTAGACAGTAGTGGATTTGGGGCAAAAGAACGTAGTGCATATGGTACTGATGATTTAAATGAGGTTTCTAAATGGTTAGGAAAATGGGTTGACTTACATTCAAACGTGAATACTCTATATCAGAAATAATTATAACTGGAAAGGCAACTGACTTTAGCCATGTTGGTTCAATAGGACCACTACTAGATCTCTCAAGGAGTCAAGTTTTGCATCATTCTGGTAAATTTTACATGTCAGAAAAAACAATTGATATACCACCTGCACAAGATGTGTCAAGTGTAGCATCACAACGAACTCTCATCTCAGTGATAGGACGATTCAACAATCTACAGTTTCTTTCCTGCAGTCGGACCAGGATATAAGATTATCGAAACTCCTAGCAATGCCGTATACCTTCCCATGACCTTCCATACATTAGACCATGTAGAGCTATGTACTGTGGACCAAGCAAGCCATCTCATCGACTTATGCAGTGACGAAATTGTAGTTCATCTACATCTAAGACAGGTTGGTATAAGATATAAAACCAACACACACAGTTGACCATGCACCACTTTGCAGCAGAGAAATTGGGTGATAACACCAAAGAACAACCAGTTCCTTTTATAATTATAAATCTTGAGAATTATAACTCTAAAAAGATTCTCTGATAACGGAGATATACAAACAAGTAAATTAAGTAGAGTAAATCGTGTATTATCAATCATGTCACTGGACCTGGAACCTTGCAATGACATCACTTGATATAACAACTACAGTAGAATGTGATGAGTGGATTGTATTTCAGGAATACCTTTCACGCAAACCGTTTGCCTCAGCAACGTTTAACAAAAATGATGAAATTAGAATTCTTATCCACACCAGGATGCTAAACTGCACCATGCAATAGTTTCCTATATTTGGATGGGAAATTTGGCAAAAGTGCTACTTCTGTTGGTCACATCTTGCACATAATGGCTTAACATTTCTGTTCCAGGAATTAAGATATTAATTCAATGGGGCTGAAGTAGATCATACACGTAATGTGGGTGTAACTTCAACCTTTAAGATATATATATATATATATATATATATATATGCATCAGCTTCAGACTTGAATGGTTTAGAAAATGCATTATGGTTCATAGAGGAACCTGTGGGCAGAACAGCCTTGAAATATGCCCAGTTTAGTGCATATACATCTCTCAAAATGTTGATGCATAGTTTGAACACATGTAACATATAATTTTGAACATGAAATAGGAATTCGTTTTAGTATGAAGTACAATGGTTAACAACTTATACATTCGTGGACCGAGAGGTGAAGTGACTGAGATTATCATTGATAAAATAAAATGGCTGATTCCCCACATCAAAGTAACAGATGTGAAACGTTTGAAATTTTATAAAGTTTAGAATGCAGGTATTTATCTGCCATTATCTGGCTGTTCATGGAAGCTGTTTGAATACCATATTCTACTGACCGCATCCAAGCAGATGTGGGCTATTAAAAACCTCAGTTCAATTAGAAACACAAAGATTCATTTACTAGCCTTTCAAACCAATAAGAATTGTAAACTGGCAAACGATTCGAGTATATCCAACAATCTACATTTTACCACTTAAGATGGATGTAACGTTTCTCCCTTCCAACTGAAAAAAAATTAAAGAAGAAGAATGTCTGTTCATCTCGCAGAAATTTAAGAAGTTCGCTCCAGTCTTCTTTATAGATTACCCAAAACAGAATGAGACAGTTAAATCAGATTCCATAGCTATCTGTACTAAACTTGACTCTTCAGCAAACTTCCCAGCAGACTTCGCCATGTATGCTCTAGTACTGCACGACTCTATGGTTAACTACTCGCCATTCACAGCAATTGTGCAACGAGTTGTATAAATGAGCAAGCGTTGTGTCAGGTATGAAGCATTTCAAAATGCATCAAACATCATTGTAAGCACTCAAGGCTCTTATGATAGATGCAGAGAGTTTAAAGATATGGTCCTCGCTGCTTTACTATGTGATGGGCATGTAATAATTACATTTTCAGTAAATATAGCATCGCTGAAACCCCTCAGGAATGTGAAGTGTGCTAAAACACAGAGGACAGCATTATGGTTGACATACTTTTTCCGTCTAATTCACTGTAATGATCCTGGCGTAAAGTATGAAGATATGGCAACATCACTTCAAATTTTCGACCACACAAGCACTACTGTTTACATCAAAACCACTCAGAAGCCAACATGGAAGTGGGCTATCTACAAGTATGAGTCTCTTCGAGACCTGAGCTTGTGTGCCATTCGGCAGCTCAAGAAGAGGGAGTATGGACAAAACAGTCATTTGCCTGATTCAGAAAAATTAAATTAGGTGACAAATAAATGAATTTAGAACAAATTAACTGCGTGTTATTAATGTTTTCATGCTGACTCTACTTTTTTCAGCTGTTACATGTAAGGCTATAAGTATTTTATGATTTTCTTTATTCAGCATACAGCTTCATCTATGGTGTTCTTCAAGCACAGGTGATATAATTTTTGACATTGCTTTTACACTTGTTTGGAAATGGAAGCAATCACATACCACTTGTTCCCAGAAACCTATACATGCTGATCTGTAGGCATAATCCCAAGTGACAAGTTTGTGAACTCTGTTTTCCTCATCTTTAAACCACACCTTTATAATGCCGCTCATGTTTTAAAAACTGCCTCATATTCTTTTATATATACCACATGATTGACAAAACTGAGATTTAGAATTTTCTTGTTAATAATATGGATACACAATTTTTTCTCTTTTGGTTGCAATAATAAGTACAGGGGTAGACTAGTAAATTTCTTCGGTACATGTATTAGTGGCAATATAAAATTGTGATACATAGGTCCAATGTACTTTATTTTCAGGTTTTTTGAGCTAATATTTAAGGTAAAACTCATTTTCAACAAATACAAATACTTAATTTGTTCTTTATATTTTATGAACAAATGTTTATATTTAATTGTTTGTAGAGAAATATGTTATCTGTTCGTTTCAATATTCCATGATGAATGATATAGAGTTTCAAATTCAATTTACCAATTTGACTGGAGAACCAGTCCTTAAACGAATTTTTGGAAGTGAATAATACAAACACAGTTGACAAATTTTTCGAAATTCACATACTCTGTCGTATTTGCTGCTGGTGGGGGTGCACTCGGAGCAGGGGTTTCTTCATGAGCAAAATTTGCAGAGGTGTAGGCGAGGACCCTCACCTCTCCTCCCCACCCCTCCTTCATCTTGTCACGTGGTAGGATATCATGGTTCCTGGAATGACTTTATAATAGTGTCAGCAACGAATGTTTGTCTCGAAACATGGCAAGAAATCCAAAGAGATTCTGGTCATACATGAAGTATGCTAGTGGCAAGACACAGTCAATGACTATCAGTGACAGTGGTGGTAAATCAGACTTACTAAACATAGCCTTCCGAAATTCCTTCACCAAAGAAGACAAAGTAAATATTCCAGAATTCGAATCAAGAGCAGGAATTGTGCATACAATCAACATTATGGTAAACGACAGATAGCTATCCTAATAATCTATGCTCATGACAACCAAAATAAAATACTCACATGACAGTAAAACATTTAAGCCCTGATAGGGGAAGGAGGTGCTCCACCTTCTCAAAGTAAAATACTATTACCTGCAACAACTGGGGCAATATAGTTCAAATTGACAGTTGAAAAACTGACATTATGAAAACTCATTTACATACAATGAAAAGAGCAAAGTAAGAAACAAGAGAAGGTAAAAGCTCCGGCTAGCAACACTGAAAGTTCTTCGTTAAGAAAACTCACTTCATACCAGGCAACAGCAAACAGCAACCTTCCAACTGGTTCGCCATGCAGGGCTGCACTGATAGTGTTCTCATGTGTGTCACAGAGAGTACTAGCACCTCCACACAGGTGGTGGGAAAGTTACAAACATTTTCGCGCTTATCCAAGTATCATGGAAATGACTGAGGGCCCCATTACACAGTACAACCATACAAACTATAAAATATTTCAGTGTAAAAATCGTTAAAACCAAATAGACCAGACGCAAGAGCAGGTAACGAAAGTTCAGGATCAGTAACTAAGCAGTCAAACAGTTTTGACAATATGTGCTTGAAAGACAATCAGAGTTCAACAGTATACTGTAATATCTCTACTCCATCTAACTGTTAAGGGTATGTTGGGGGTATAGCTTTAGGCTCTGTACAATTTCAGTCTCTTCTGGAATGTTTAGTGTCAGGCACTTTACTTCCCTCTGTAGAACTTTTAAATTATTAGGTACATCTGTTTGAAGTGGCCAGAATCACGTAAGTGCCAATGTAAAGTAGACAGTTTCCTCAGACTCTGGTGTTTTTCGAACCTAATAGCAGACCCTCTGCCAGTCTACCCACAGACGTGACAGGACAATTGTCGCAACTGAAGCAATATACACCAGTAGCGTCGTACTTTTCACAGACTAACTTGTCTTCGTTTACAAGTCTTTGACCAAGACTCTGTGGAACAAAGAACGCTGGCTTTATCTTCTTTTTCCTGAACATTTTGCCTACTTTGTGTGAAATTGTGCCAAAGTATGGTGTCGTCTGGTAACCAATTAACTCTTCTTCCCCTTCCCACCAAGTACTTAATAATGCACAGGAAAGTAAGGTATGCTTATTTCATCAAAATATAAGAGGATAGATTAAAAGGTAGAAGATCTTCTTGTATGTCTGGAAAATTTAGAGAGCTCTGAAAAGACAGATCTTCTGCACCTGTCTGAGCACCCTTTAACTGCAGGGTTAGATAAGTTACATATAGAAGACTACACACAGCTCACTCATGCAGAAATAACATGGGGAAAGGAGAATTTGTTATATACATTAAGACAGAACACAAGCTCAAAAACATTGAAGCAAGTAGATA
This sequence comes from Schistocerca serialis cubense, assembly GCF_023864345.2. NCBI lineage: Eukaryota > Metazoa > Arthropoda > Insecta > Orthoptera > Acrididae > Schistocerca > Schistocerca serialis. Next base: position 608,635,516 of record NC_064642.1, read on the forward strand.
TTGTAGTGATCAACACATAGATGTGTCTGTTCGTAAATACATGATGAAAAATAGTTCACTTTCAATTGCAGCTGTATACAGATCCCACAGGAGGTATCTGGATTCCTCACTGTTATATCTGTCAGACAGCAGCAAGCAGTTAATAGTCTGTGATGACATCAATGTAGATTTTCTAAAGCATTCTGATAAGAGAAATGATCTGGAACCCTTATCTGGATTCAACAATTTGATCTCAGTTATTAACTTTCCAACATGATTTGATAAGACAGTAGGACCTCGACTGATAATGTTTTCTTTGATGAAGTTCAAAGCAACAGAATAACTGTTTACACTGCAACAAATGCTCTCTTTGATCGTAACACACAGTTAGTTAGGATAAATAACATAGTGCCTTACAGTATGGATACTCCTCAGAGGAAATCAGAACAATTAATAACTCCAGGACAAATATTTTCAAGAATAGTTTACAGGAGATAACATGGGATGTAATTTATAAAGAGACAAATGCTAACATAAAATTCTATCTATTCCTTGATAAATTCATATCATTATTTGAAAATAGCTTTCCACATAAGCTAATCAGAAAGGACGTGAAAAGCAATGTAAAAAGCCTTGGATTACTAGAGGGATTATTAAAGTATCTCATGAAAGGAAAAGGGAAATGTATCTTTTGGGAAGAACGACTAGGGATCCTGCAGTAGAGGATCCTGTAGTAGATGCATTCTACAAAAACTACTCAAAATTACTAAGGAAGTTTATTAAGAAATCAAGCAACATGCATGTAATGTCAGAAATCAGTACTTCCAACAACAGACTTAAGGCAATATGGAATGTAGTGAAACGAGAGACAGGACAATCGACCACAGAACAAGAGAAAATCACTATTGAACTGAAAGGAAGGACTATAAATGATGATTCACAGATAGCAAACACATTTAATAATCATTTCTTAAATATAGTAGGCATATGGACAAACAGTTCAAGAGCAAAATCACAGATATGTTCAAATTTAACTTTCACATAATTCAATCACTTGAACGTGTCATGAGCTTCTCCTTCTGAAATTAAGAGAATTATAGTCTCTCAAAAATAAAAGCTCATTTGGTTTTGGTAGTGTTTCCAACAGTGTACTAAAAATTTATTCCCATGTAATAAGCCCAGTCTTATCTGAAATATGTAATATGTAATACAAGACTTTTTTCCAGACAAACTGAAATTTTCCATTGTTAAAGCCTCTTTAAGAAATTTGATAACAGAGATGTCAATAACTACCGATCAGTTTCACTGGGGACATCATTCTCCAAAATTTTTGAAAAAATGACTCATTTTAGAATAGTGTCTCACCTCAGAACCAATAATATCCTTAGCAAATATTGTTCCTCATATGTGTCTACCATCTTAGGTTTCAGAAGGTTCTCTCTATTGAGAATGCCATTTGCATGTTCACTCATCTGATTTTACAAGCATTAAATAATAAAATAGGGCCAGTTGGTATTTTTTATAACCTCCCCAAGGCATTTATCTCTTAGATAAATTGACGTTTTATAGGATTGAAAGTATAGCCAACCAACAGATAATGTCATATCTAATCAAAAGAATACAGGAAGTTTTACTTAGTAATTCAGGCAACATAGTCCAGTCACATAATCGTGACTGGGAAGATATCACGTATGGGGTTCATCAAGGTTCAATCTTAGGTCCACTATTGTTCCTCATATGTGTCTATCATCTTCTGTCTAATACACAACAAGCAGAGTTAGTTCTCTTTGCAGATGCCACTAGTATTGTAATCAATCCAATCATACATACAGAGGTGGAAGAAATGGTAATCAAAGTTCTTAAAAGTATCATTGACTAGTTTTCTGCGAATGGTCTCATCCTCAGTTTTAAACAGACACAACATATTCAGTTCTGCACATCTAGAGGTACTACACCAATAATACATGTAACACATGGTGAGGAAATAATAAATAGGGTGGAAACTTCAAAATTGTTAGGCATCCATATTCATGACAATTTAAATTCGAAAAAAGTACATCTTGGAACTCCTGGAACAACATGGTACAGCCACATTGGCGCTTAGCATCACTGCAAATCTTGGGAAGAGACAAATCGGTGAGTTCACATATTTGCACATTTTTATACCATAAAGTAATTTGAAAAAGCGTTCTGGGGTAACTCACGTCTTAAGAAAGGAAGTCTTCATTGCACAAAAACGAGCTGTAAGAATATGTGTTGCTCATCCACTATCATCTGACAGACATCTGTTTAAGGAGTTCAGTATTCTGACTACTGATTCACAGTATATTCATTCCCTCATGAAGTTTGTTGTAAATAATCCACTACAGTTCAAAAGGAACAATGAGCTACATAATTACAATACCATATTGAAAAATGACATTCATTATTCTTCTACATTAAGGTTGTCTTTAGCATAAAAAGGGATGCATAATGCTCCAACAAAAATGTTTGATCGTGTACCCAGTGGAATAAAATGTCTGACAGACAACAAAGTAAAATTTGAAAACAAAGTGAGAAAGCTTATCTTTGACAAATCCTTCTATTTCATGGGAGAATTTCTATTACTGTGATGTGTAAAAGGTGGTGCATAGGAATTACTAACTCCCATGTGTATATCTTTTTCGTTTTTGTAAAATGTTCAGAATGTAATTGTATGTACAAATTAATTTGTAGTGTGAATTTAAACTAACTTGTTCTACATCATTACAACCTATGGTGCAAAATGATCCATGGAACAGGTAAGTAACTAATTAACTAACATGAAGGTTGCATTGCTACTAATGCTACACATTCTGATATGTTCACCCATTGAGGGCTTTTACTTGAGTGATGAACCATTTTTTCAACTGGTGCTAATCAGTATCAATTCTCACCATGGAGATAGAATAAGGGGAGATGGCGCTACAGACTTACGCTGTACGTTGTTTCGAAGCCAGTGGGTGGGGCCTGCCACCATCTTGGATCCCCCAAAACATTAGGAGACGAGTGTTTACAATTGCTTCTTGTTCGTTATTTCTGTCGTGTGCACGCGATATTTGTTTTATATAGTAAATGCTACACTCTTTTAGTGAAAAGCTTGGCATAAGGAATGCAACTTCAAACGTTTTTCTGGTCTTAAATGCGTATTCGATACAGTAATACGTAAAAATATTACGCTTCTTGCCTCAGTACTGTAATTCCTTTTCGTTTATACACTTAGAATAACCGAGAAGAGACGTATGTGCTATGAAAAGCGTGCTTTTGTAATCCATTTCTATTCACTTTCATTATGTTTGTGTCGATAATTGATGAAGCCAGAACTCCAAAAGCAATGATAGATAGTTTAGAGGCACCGATTTGTATTCGTTGTTTTTACAAGTCAAATGCAAATTTTAAATGTGCAAGTTTGCAAGAAACTTACCTTATTTCCTTTGGTGTCCCATAGATGTATGCAGGGATGATATAAACAAGCCAGGTGTCATGTCAACAAATTGAAAGATTCGTTAAATTAAGAAGGAAAAGAACTGAATTTAAGATTGTCAGACCCATTGTAGTTTACACATCTGCTTTGTTTTTAAATTGTACCTCCAAAGTGACATTCCATGTGGGAAATAACAGCAATTTACAGGGTAAGACGACAACACGGTGATTAATGTAATGATCTAAATAGCCTGGACTTAGGTAGGGAACTTTGCTTTAACAAATATATAATAAATAAGTACTTATAATTTAGCCACTGCAACAGATATTCCACACATTTTACTGAAGATTTAATTAACGACACGTAGTTACATTACTTTCACATTAACTTATTGCATTTTAAAACATTAGTTCCTATTTCCAGGATATTTCTTGCCACGAATTTTCAGTTACTTGGGAATAACCAAACAATGAAAACCAAGTGTATTGCTCACCTCCAGAGAGCTCTTCGCATTGGATTTATAGGAAATCTAACGTCAAATCACAGAAATAAAACCATACGGTAAAACTTTACAGTGCATCAGAATTTCAAGCATTTATAAGAAAATAGCGCTTAAATAAGTCTACTTACGAATGAAATGTGGTTTGTTTAAACTTTAGAATACAATCAGAACGATTAGTACAACTGTAAGCGACGGAAGCCGACATTTTTTGTCAAAACACTATATGACTACACGGAATCAAACCACCAGAAGCGAATGTTTTGGGGTAGCTAACATGGCGGATCTTCATTTGGATTGGCTACAAGTTTGTGACGTCATGACAACTCCTCTTATTTTTACCTCCATGATTCTCACAGTACCTGCAACATAACGGATAATATCTTTGCTTTTGGGTATATATAAGAAAGAATATGCTGCGAGCTCCTCAGTCAGTTCTCATTCTGTGAATCGTGAACAAGGTTATGATATAATTTCTTAGACTTTCCTGGCGATCTGATGACATCTCGTGGAAATCGGGTTTTCTGCCGGATATCAGCGTCTTCCAAACACGATATTTCGACGTCATTACTTGACGTCTTCATCAGGTGTTCCCTGAGTCTCGTCGAAATATCGCGTTTGGAAGACGCTGATATCCGGCAGAAAACCCGATTTCCACGAGATGTCAAGGTTATGATACCTGATGGTAAACCTAATAAATACAGAGCTGTAGTGCAAGTAGTTAATTTATATATTAAGTATGCTGCAAATTCTGAACACTGAAGCAACAGTCAGTTCTTTAAACACATCCATGAAACTACTACTACTAAATGAGAATGATGACTGCATGACTCATGTATTTTTAAGAAATCTACTAAGTTTGGAAATCCTGGGCATTCAGGAACTAATTATTCCTGCATATGTATCGATGCTGCAGTTGGAGGACTATAGATTCAATATGTGGAAAGAGGATAATGCTTATTCCCTGTGCTAGTGACTTAAAAATAGGAATGTTCATAAGGTGCTTCGTCAAATCTACAGGAAACTTACACAAAATGCAACTGATATTACTTGATTTCCAAACCTCTGAAACTACTGTTATGCCTATTTCACATACTTCCAATGGCTACCTCGAGTGCTTCAGGTTCATGTGCTTATTTCTAAGTATGGACTTTGTTATAAACATTATGATTTGAATGCACAATATCAAATTCATTGACCTCCTCTTATTAAGGTGCATTGTGAAGGCAGCAAAAAGGAACCAATAAAATAATGTTTTCGTATATGTTTTTTTCTTTAAAAATGCACCGCCACTGTAGCTTCACAACTTCGGTAGTGACCTCATTTCTGTTGCTACCTTACTCAGTGAGCTACAATAGCTGTTCATGTTTATAAACTTTAAAACACCTAATTAAAATACAGTAAATTCTTGATTATCCGTGAGTGGATTATCTACCTTTCAGATTATCTGCAGTCTGTTTCTCCCAAAATTTTCTTCTTTTTTTTTTTTTAGTTGCTGAAAATTTTTCTTTTACCTGGGAATGGTCGCCAGTGAACGACAATGTCAAGTTAAAAAACGAGTGTGGTAAACAAAGTGTTGTTTGAACACCTCAAGCACTGGACTGTATTGCTGCAGTAGATACTGTGGTCATTTGGTTTCTGTTACTGCTGAATAATAACTGAAAAGCGAAAATGTATTGTTCTGAAGATATAGCAGAAACTGGAAATAATACATAAACTTTAAGAAGGCAGTAATGATACACAGAATCTGGTACTGACTTACAGTGTCGATGGAACTATGATCCCTGATAATCGGAAGACAAAATAATTCAGTTTGCTAGCAATTCTGACTCATCTAAGGATTTGTCAAAGCAGGAGACTATGAAAATATCTACATACTCAAAACTGGATAAAGGCATGTTGAAATAGTTGCAGTAGATAACAGTAAAGGGTACAGAAGTATCTGGCACAGTATGTGTCAAACAGTTCCTTTTTCTTCAAAACCTTGGGGATTGAAAGGGATTTTAATGCATTTTCTGGCTGGCTAACAAGATTTAAACAGCATCATGGTACCCGGGACATTGCTGCCCAACGACAAAAGTCAAGTATAGACAATAAGGCTGCTTCCGAAGTTTTTAATGATTTCTAGGAGGTTACTGCATGAGAAAAATTAGAGCTTGAGCAAATATACAATACAGACGAAACCGAGCTGTTTTGTGAGTGTCCTGCTCATTTTTTTTTATCAGAAAGGGGTCTGGATGGACCGCATAATATTTGAAACATGGTCGCATAATTGCTTTGTGTCACAGGTGCAAGAACATTTAACGTTGAAGGTTCTACCTGCAAGGGCTACATCGTTACTGGACAAAACTCCATCGCATCTGAATGAACTTGTTCTGAAATCGGATAGTGGGATGATATTTGTAAAATATTTACCCCCTTACTGCCTTAATTCAGCCGATAGATCAGGCTGTCATTGCTGGCATGAAAAAAAATTATAGAGGAAACGTGCTACAAAAACTTATTGATGAGGACAGCAATCCCCAATCACTATGGAAACAGTTGACTGCACTAGATGCAATTTATGAAGTGTTGAAGGTGTGATGTAAAGTAAAACAATCAACCATTGCCAAGTCATGGGAAAACATGCTCCTTAGAGATGTTAGCTACTGTTTTGAAAAGTACTCCGGAGTGTGAAACTCTCGACAAACAAAATATTTCTGACTGTTCTGATATGGGCCACACAGAGCCAGGTTATGACATGTTGAGTGATTAGTGCTATTGTTCAGCGAGTACAAGGGTAACCTGAGGATGTGAATGGCAGTGATGAAGGTGACAACATTCCTCTAATTCTACGAACAATGGTCAGTTGTGTATCAGGACTTCAATGGACCAAAGGGTTACTGGACTACCCGGAACTGCAAGAAGATGCTCCCCTTAATGACAATTTGGTGCTGTATAAAATTCGTAGTATATGTAAAAGCCCATCTACCTCACTGAGACAGAACTCAATCCAAGACTATTTCGTTTCAAAGTAGTATAGTGTAATGTGAAATTGGCTTGCACTCTCTTCTTTGTAAGAACTGTGTCCTTACACATAATACCATGAGTAAAGTAGAATATATTACAAACATTAGTTAAGGGATTTTAGTTGTGACATTGTAATTAAGTTTTGTTTTTAACAACTCTAAAACATAATCATGTACTTAAATTGTGGGTTATCTGTGGAATCCGATTACCCACAGTTTTCAGGTCTCCAATTACTGTGGATAATCGAGAGTACACTGTAAAACAATTTTGTAATATATTATTATTATATCATAGATAGAATGCAGTAGACATCTGCAATATTTTCCAAATAACTATTTTTTATATGCTGCAAATTCGACCTGTATGGCACGTGGACATATAGGTGCAACAAAAAACTCTATAAATTTGGCTTGTATGGAGTTAATACTTACAAAGCTAATAGTATGGGACTTCAGCAGTGTGTAGACACAATATCTTACACACTGTTATAAGTCATTCACATGTTCACTGTGCTCAAGCAGGTACAACACAATATCATTGAACGCAGGTTTAACATTTGGCTGCTATCCACTCAGTCTGTCTATCACATCCCATAATGTACCATCTATGTCACGTAAGTTCAAAAGACATGAATGGCATAGATAAATAGATAAGTTCCCAGATGTTATTATGAGTGCCACATCCCCATATGTCTCTATGGCAGACAACTTCAAATCAAAGCAGCAGATGTCTGGAGGAAGAGATCAAAATGTGTCATACCATGTCATCATATGAGCATCACTGAATCACATTTCACAATATAGCTGTTCCAAGGCATCAAACTGCACCTTCACATTGTATTTGACACTCTAAATTTCCATTACTACTTGGTATTCAGTGTCAGCTTTTATGCCTGCATTCGTGCGTTTAGCTCTGCAGGCAGTCAAATTGTGTGATATGATAAACAGCAGTAAACCACTTGACTGTGGGTTGATGAATACTTGTGCATCCTGATCACAAATACGTCTGGCAGTCCATATATGTTTAGTTTACTGAACTGCAGCTCAGTGTGTTGCGCTTTGGCCAATAGATGCTCAAACAGATGTGTGTCTTGCCCCAACATGGCAATTAGTGTTGCATCAGGAGGCTTTTGCTGCTGCTGAGCTGCTAAAAATAAGAAAAAAAAAACTGTAAGTACTTGTACATATATACAATGAACAATGAGAGGTTATAGCTAATAATACTTACTTTTAGTCAGACTCTTCCTTTTCTTATTCTGCCTAACTGATATGTGCTGGATGCTTCATGGTCCTCCCATTACAGTGAACAGAACACAAGTGACTTCGTTAGTGGATGAATGAAGTGCACTGGGTTGAGCAACTGTAGTGCCTCCAGCTGTCTAACATCATGGCCCACTGCCTTATTGTCTGGCGCCATTTTGTTACTGGGACTTTGATGTTGATCTTTGGCCTTGAACTTTATCTTGACCTTGACAATGACTGTGAAATTGGCTGTGACTTTGACCTTAGGAGGGGGTACATGTCAATCAAAGTGTCCCAAGACCAACTTTGTTCCAATAGTGACCAGTGATCCTTAACCCCAGGAGGTCTATTCTGTGTACATATAATTTGTAAATTTATTTCGATTGTTTGTCTGTGTCTCGCATGTTACAGGGGGGGACCTTGTTACTCTGTCAGTTCATTTTATGTATTCATGGACCCCAGATCTGGGGCCAGCTTACAATTAGTTGCATTTATATTGAAATAGGTGGATCACTTACTAATAAAACCTGCATTGTCCATGAGCAAGAAATTAGGATGGCAAGCCATTTACTCTGACACTCCTAAATCAAATTTCTGTGCTACTTATGGTCCCGATACCACTTGAGTATCACAACTTATAAATGAATTTAGTACTGTCTGTTTGAAAATGGTTCTAAGCGCTATGGGACTTAACATCTGAGGTCATCAATCCCCTAGACTTAGAACTTCTTAAACCTAACTAACCTATGGGCATCACAAACATCCATGCCCAAGGCAGGATTCGAACCTGCGACCGTAGCAGCAGCATGGTTCTGGACTGAAGCGCCTGGAACCACTCGTTCACAGTGGCTGGCGTCTGTTTGAAGATATGTGCAGTTTGCCTTTTATTTTGTAAAAGATGGCCTTGTATGTCCAGTACTAGTGGATGTATGTGCACTGATATTCTTGGGGACTGCCCACTCTGAATACGATTTAATGATATGTGCTGTACTAAATTACCCTTATACCAGTTTATTTTTAAATGGTTCTCTGGTTGGCAGTTATATGTTTATCCATTCAGCGGATCTTTTTCGTTAAATTCTGCCACCAGTTGCTCATTATTATTTTAAATTATGCCATTATTTACAAGTGTGCCTGCAATCCCAGTGAGCTGCTACTCCTTTTCTGTTGCATTAATTTGTTAATTAAATTCTGCCACCAGTTGCTTATTATTCTTTGATATTGTGGTACAGTGGCTTTCTTTAATTTTGTAATTTTTGTTGTCAGTTGCTGATTTGTTTATTGTATTAACTAGTCTTTTAAATTCTGCCACAAATGGTTTCTGTATTTTGTAATAGTAATCTACTAGGCGGTTGCTGCTTTGTTTATTACATTAATTAGTATTTAAATTCTGCAACCAGTTGCTTGTTATTCCTTTAAACTCTGTTGCCATTTGCTTTTAGTAAGTACAATTATAAACTGGGAGAGTTGCTGTGGCTTTGTTTTTTGCACTGATTACATTTGTGAGAAATTTTTGTTATTTAATTAAGTGGTTCGTTTAAATTTAAATAAAGTTATTTTGATTCAGCACCTTTCCACTCTACACCACCTCCCTTTCGCTTTCAGACATTATTACAGTATTCCTTTGAAACATTCATCTTTTTTTTAACATCGACCAGTTGCACTTCATAGGAAGAGCGCTTTTGTTTATTAAAGATATGGATGACTGTAAAATGTTAAACATTAAAACCTTAGGGCAATGACAAGTGTTCATAGGCCATCAGATAACTTCGCCAGATGGCGTTGATGAATCAGCAGCGACGGGCTTGACTTCTGCATAGCAGCGATACGATATGAACAGTATTCGCACTGACCACTTTACAGGCCACTGTCCCCAACTCTCCTCCGAAACAGGCCATTCTTTATGTGTTGAAAGTTGTAAATTTCCTACCACTGGTACTATGGGAGAGACCAACCGAAAAAATAGTTTTTTTGTGGTAAATGGCTTAAAAAATTAGACAAATACCATGCAACAGTATAAGTTATTAACTGAAGTGATTTACCAGAGTTATTCAGGAAGTAACGTCCGAGTCGCCATTGGTAATGGTATATTGTATAAACATTGAAATGCATATACACACTGACTCCTGGTATGCACTGTTCGTCAAAAGGTACTGTAACAGTGTGCTGTTTGCAGTTTCAGTTCAAAGTCTTTAAAAGAATTGATCAGCCTGCCAACTGTGAAAAACCATCAGTGATTTGGTTAATGACAGTAAGAAAAATTGCAGCGTTGGAAATTCATTGACAGATAAGTGAGGCATGTGGCTCCAGTCTGATGACTGACAGCAAGTGCATAAGTGGGTGAGAGATTTCGAGAACATATTGGAAAATGTCCATGATGAACTGAGATCAGGTCTCCCATCAGTGATCTCCGAAGATTTGGTCAAAGCCGTGGATGAAAAGATTCATGAAGAGCAGCATTTCACAATTTCAACTTTCACATTGAAATTACTGAATGTGGGTTGACTAAATTTGGGGCTAAATTTTCTCTGAAAAGTTGCGATTTCGTAAATTGTGTGCACATTGAATTCCCAGGCTGCTTACTGAGAAATACACAATGGAAATAATGGCTTGTGCTCTGGATTTTTTGGACAGATGTTATAAGAAAAGTGAACAGTTTTTAGAGGCCATTGTCACAGGGAACAAGAAATGAATTTCTCACATGACTCCAGAGTATAATCGTAAGTCAATAGAGTACAGTCACACATTACCAGTCAAAGGTAACGCCAAGCAGACAGTTACAACATGCAAGTTATGGAAGCCATGTTTTGGGATGGACCTGGAATCATGTTAGTCGAGTTTATGCACCAAGGAACAATAAATGCAACTGTATACTGCGCTACCGTGACTAAACCTCGACCTACAATACAGAATATGTGACTTGGTCTTATGTCATCTGGAGTTTTGTTGCTGCTTGACACTGCCACACCCCATTTTGCCATTAACATCCAAAATCTGACCAGATCTTTTGGATGGTAACAGATTATCCACCAATTGTACAGCCCAGACTTGTTAGCAAGCGCCTCACAACAGTTGATGAGGTGAAGGAAGCAATTAAAGACTGGTTATTCTCGCAGGCGGCAGACGTCTGCGAGATACAAAATATTGTAGAAAGTTATGAAAAATGCTTATACAAATGTGGAAACTGTATAAAAATAAACATGTAAGGAATTAAATAACAACAGATAAAGTGTTTGCTACTTGTGTTGTGCAGGGAGCCATTTTATCATCTGTCAGCGAACTTCTCGTGATTTCATCTGTAGTAGCATAAATACGTAATCCGTGTGTATCGATTTCGTTTATGGAATCACGCCAACTTACATCCATATATTTTACGATTCCAAATACATATGACCTGAAGCTCTTATGTAATGGAAAAGCATTCAGAATCCAAACAAAGAATATCTTACAAATTAAACCTTACAGTAATAACACGACTCGAGACAAGAGGTCTTAGTGCATATCAACTACCTTATATTCCTATGTATGCTAACGGCCTTACTGCAGTGGTAACACCAGTCTCACTGAAGTTAATCACTGTTGGGTTTGGCTAGCACTTGGATGGGTCTGGTCCGTGTCTACCGAGAGCTGTTGACAAGTGGGGTGCTCTCAGCCCTTGTGAGGCAACTTGAGAATGTATTCGATTGAGAAGTAGCGGCACTGGTCACGAAAACTGACAACAGTTAAGAGAGCAATGTGCTGTTCACATGCCCCTTTGTATCTGGCCTGCTTGATGCTTAAGGGCTGAGGATGAGACTGCAGCTGGTTGGTGCCATTGGGCCTTCAAGCACCGTGTTTGCTTATGTTCCCATGTAAAGTTCTAGCATTTTAACAAGTAGATGGATGCCTACAAGTTTATTCCAGGATATAATGTTATAGCTCCGAAAAGGACTGAGTCTAAATTTGCGGTATACAGGTTGAGGCATTTAAAACTTTGGCGGAATATCTGGCGAAATACACATTGGATTAAAAAGACGTGGTGACAAACGTTGTTCATCTCGAAGAGGGACATCCATTAACATAATGCTCGACCCCTCTGCACCACCCCCAAGGGCGGGAGAGGAAGACCTCAACATCTTAAATAGGATCCCCTATTTTTTATTGCAGATTTGGATTCTCCGCGAAAAAATATGTAACTTTTATATGAAACATTTCTTTCGGTTCGTAATAGATGGCGCTGTAATCAGAATAGATGAATACGGGGTAACAACTGAAAAATGGTAATATCTCACAAAAATACACATCCATCTAGGAAAATCAAAGTACATTATTTGATGTTTGGGAAAAGGCTATCATGTACGACCGTCTTCCCTCTCGCAATGCGTTCTTCGACTACATTAAGCGTTACCCAGGAACAACGACATGGATGTAGTAGTAATGTGTTCCCTTCGGGTTGATTGACTTTAGTGAGTCCCCTTGCCTCTCACTATCTCGGGATGCTTGATTACTGTGAGTCCCTTTGCCTCTCGTTATCTTGGGGTGCTTGATTAATGTGAGTCCCTTTGCTTCTCACAAGTGTTTCAGTGCAGCAAGTATTCGACATGTTGTACATTGTTTCTAATGCACATTGCAACTCTGTGTCTGAATGACAATCAGGCGTGTATTAGTGTCACTGCGCTAATATTTGCACATTCGTTGCGAATTCGCTGCGGCATATCTTCGGGGGTTGTTGGAACATCCATGTAAACTCTCTCTTTTAGCCATCCCCACAGGAAAAAATCGGCAGAAGTCAAATCGGGTGAATCTGCGGGCCATGTTTGAGGACCTCCTCGTACAATCCATCGACCCCGACAGTTTCGATTCAAAGCTTCTCTAGCTTGTCGTGAATAATGCGCTTGGTATCCATCGTGCTGAAACCATACGTCCAGTCTCGTTTGAAGTGGAACATTGTCCATGAGCATGGAGAAAACATTATCCACAATGTCACTGTTCATATGGCCAGTCAGATTACCTTCTATGAGGTATGGGCCAATTACCTACGTATCTAAAATCCCGCACTAAACGTTGAAATTCCATGGGCGTTGATGTTCAATTTGCCTTTCCCAATGGGGCTTCTCCACTGACCAATAATGCATATTATGTCGATTCACTTGACCACGATTCGTAAAATTTTATTCACTGGAGAAAAGTATCTGTGAAATGAAATTATCATTGACTGCCTGTTGTTCCTGTATCGAGTTGCAGAAATTCAGCCGATTCTGAAAATCGGCGCCATGCAGTTCTTGATGCCATTTGTGTGCATGCAGTATGCACAGGACACTTCTTTGCGAAGTTCATGAATCTTGCGCAGTTTTCCGAGAACTAATGTGAGGATTTGCAGCAACTGCATCTAAAACATTCACTGTGTAGTTTTCGTTTGTCACAGGCCGAGGTCGGACTCTTTCTCTAGATTTAAAACTTCCTATTTCAGTAAAAAGATGGACAATACTGCGAAAAGTCATTGTAGAGAGAACATTCCTTTCAGGGAACAGAGTAGGATACCTTGACGAGCTCCATCAACATTTCTATGAGCCTCAAAGTACACGGTAATGATATTGACCCTCTCTACAATCGTTAACAACGTGGAACAATTGCGACGAGAAGTTTCTTTTCTTTATTGTTATTTCACTTCCCAAAATGGGGCGGGCTGGCAGTGGCACAATACATCGCTCTTCAGCCAAGAGAGTTACAGGAAACCATAGTCAAATGAGAAAAGAACACATAACGCAGAATGGTATAAATTAGTGAATAAACAAGAACAAAAATAGATGAGTATAAATGGTAGATTTAAAAACAACATAGACGAGAACCACACACACATGCAGAGAATGAGCACTGTAAGGCGACACAAAAACAAAGAAACACTGCAGTGGGAACACAAATGAATGATGCTGGTGACACTGTTGGTGCTGGTGGAATGTAACACTGCACACGGCATTGGAGAAACACCGACACCACAATGAACACGTTAAAAATCACTGCACTGTAGGGGACCTACCACCGGGTGAAGGGTAGGAGGGGGGGGGGGAAGAAAATGGAGGGGGGAGAGATGATATGGGGAAACAAGGAGGGGGGTGGAGGGAGGCGATGGAAGGGAGAGAGAGATGTACAGTTCGAATCACTGAAGTAACAAGCACAGTCTGACCGCAGACTGAGAGCATGATCGCAGTCTGTGCTCCATTCGGTTGTGGGAGATGTCACATCATAGCATTATTAAAAATATTAGAAAATTACTTCGATTGTCGTAATCAGATGTGTATTTGTTTGAGATAGTACCGTTTTGCAACAACTGCACCTCATTTCCATGTCTGCCGATTACAGCGCCATCTAAAATCAAACGAAAGAAATGTTTCATACAAAAGTTACATATTTTTTCACAGAGAATCCAAATCTGCAATAAAAAATAGGGGTTACTATTTAAAATTACAAAGTCACCCACTCCCCCCCTCCCCCTCCCTTGCCCCCAGGGGTAGTGCAGGGAGGTCAAGCGTTATGTTAATGGATGTCTCTCTTCGAGATGAACAACGTTTATTACTTTTATTCAATTCGATGAGTATTTAACCAAATATTCCGACAAACAGATTTGAATGCAGCACACTGTATATATAAAAGCATTATACAGATTAATCAGTTAGGAATATGCAAGAGAGAGGAGCCTTTGCTCTTTAATGTAACAATTAGATGAACTAGCTATAGGAGACAGAATACTTAAATGGTGGAAAGACCGTGCATTCTGGAGAGACTTAGTGAGAAGCCGAAATTTTCATATTTGCGCTACTTCTATGTACATGGTAACGTTGTTCCCAATCCAAATACTAGCTGTAAAATATTGTATTTTTTATATTACCTAGCAACGTTTTTACACCACCTACCTATGTAATATTCTATTCTGGTATAAACTTGTAGGCATCCATTCGGTTGTTAAACTGCTAGTTGTATATGTACGAACGGTGAATGAAAAAAAATCTCTTACCTTGAGTTGTTTTATTATTGTGGAGTGTGATTCGTAAGATACCCTCTATGTGAATTTTGGCTGCTGTGGTTTTCTCTTCCGATACATAAGAGCTTAAAGTCGTACATATTTGGAGTTGTAAAATATTTGGATACAATGTAAAGTGTCATAATTCCATAAACGAAAAGCGATTTGTTGCTACTACAGATGAAATCACGAGAAGTTCAGAAATGGTAGCTTGCATTTTGTCTACATGACTTCGATTAACAACTACACACATAAAAAAAGTTTTGCATCACCTTGGTTCCGAGAGTTCCAGAACCCATACAGAAAATTGGAATAGAGATCAACATAAACATCATTTCCGCCCTTTTTATTGCTCATGAAGTCACACACTGCATGTGAGACATTCAGAGGTGGTGGTCCAGATTGCTGTAAACACCGGTAACTCTAATACACAGTAGCACGTCCTCTTTCATTGATACCATGCCAAGTTCATCAAGGCACTCTTGGTCCAGATCACCCCACTTCTCAACGGCGATTCGGCATAGATCCCTCAGAGTGGTTGGTGGGTCACGTCATCCATAAACAGCCCTTTTCAATCTATCCCAGGCATGTTCGCTAGGGTGCATGTCTGGAGAACATGCTGACCACTCTAGACGAGCGATGTCGTTATCCTGAAGGAAGTCATTCACAAGATTTGCACGATGGGGGCGCGAATTTTCGTCCATGAAGACGAACGCCTCCCCAATATGCTGCTGATATGGTTGCACTATCGGTCGGAGGATGGCATTCACGTATCATACAGCCATTATGGCGCCTTCCATGACCACAAGCGGCGTACCTCGGCCCCACATAAATGCCACCCAAAAACATCAGGGAACCTCCACCTTGCTGCACTCGCTGTACAGAGTATCTAAGGCCTGACCGGCTTGGGCCCATCTGTACCGCGCTGCATGGTGTCGTGGTTGCAAAGATGGACCTCGCCGTGGACGTCGGGAGTGAAGTTGTACATCAGGCAGCCTGTCGCACACAGTTTGAGTCGTAACATGACGTCCTGTGGCTGCATGAAAAGCATTATTCAACATGGTGTCGTTGCTGTCAGGGTTCCTCCGAGCCATAATCCGTAGGTAGTGGTCATCCACTGCCGTAGTAGCCCTTGGGCGGCCAAAGCGAGTCAAGTCATCAACAGTTCCTGTGTATCTTCATCTCTTCCATGGCCGAACAACATCGCTTTGGTTCATTCTGAGACGCCTGGACACTTCCCTTGTTGAGAGCCCTTCCTGGTGGAAAGGAACAATGCAGACGCCATGGAACCGCAATATTGACTGTATAGGCATGGTTGAGCTGTGTGCCTCCTTCCTGGTGGATTGACTCGAACTGATCGACTGTCGGACCCCCGCCGTCTAATAGGAGCTGCTTATGCATGGTCGTTTAAATCTTTGGGCGGGTTTAGTGTCATCTCTGAACAGTGAAAGGCTCCGTGTCTGTGATACAGTATCCACTGAAAGGTCTCTGTTGGATTCCTTTTGATGTTAATTTCTTAAATCTGTTGTCATTTATGGCATTAATTCCTCTTCTAAATTTACTGTGGTGTTTCTGACTATCTGGGAGGAGACTGAGCAGTGAAACGTGTTACTTTTACACATAAACAAAAACGATCTGTCACACTACTACACTTTAAAACACATGTCACACAGTCTCATACGGAACCTACATCCGCTTTCTTTTATATACTGTATATGGTAAGATACTTTCATCCCCCTTCCCTTCTGTGTGAGAGGATGAATGAGCAAACGTATTTGTAGTTGCATGCTGGATGGTAGCAGACAAGCCTGTCTGCTAGAGAACAGTAGGACCAACGTCGGAACAGGTAGCTAAGCTTTCTAAAAGCAATGAGGTTTCTATCCTTAGTATGGTCCTGTCCGTCGCTTGTCATGTTGGTACAGGAAGATGCCTCTTCACTTCCGTTTTGTATAGGGAAGCATGCTCAGTATGCTCGGTAGCAGTGTAATTCACGTGTGAAGTTCAGAATATCTTCCGGTAGTTGCTTTGTCACTACTTTGTGAGTAAAGTGGAACCACGTGTTGATCAGTAACTCTAACTAAGATCATCAATCTTAAATGTGAATGCTTGTGTGATTATAACGTCTCGTCTTGACAATATTTTTCAATATAGCAACTTTTCTTTATGTTCAACCCACGTGGGGTGTACTTTGTGAGACCAGTACCACGTGCTTATACAACTGTTTGACCCATCAGGTTAATAGTAAGACGATAGTAACCAGTTCAAGGTTTTTCTTTAGTAAATTGCGTTTCGATGTTATTTATTTTAATTATCAAAATTATTGTGGAGCTACACTCTTTGTGTAAACCAAGTTGACCACATGAAGCATGTGGTGAAAGCATCAAAGTAGCCCTCAGCTATTCTTTTCGGGAAGATTTCACAGAGAGTTAGTATGAATTTAGTATACCAGTGTGTGGTAATTTCATGACGGACAGGATTGCACTATGAACGTAACTTCTTTGGGTGAAAATTGAATCGGTTGGTTGTGGTTAATTTCCTCTTGCATATGTTTCAAGGTTCTCTGTGTGTTATTTTATGACTGCAGTGTTGTATGCAGTCTCCCAATCTTGGCTCCATATTTGATGTGTTCCGTACGATTACAAACTCACATTTTCACAGTCCTAAATAAGGCACCAGCTTAGTTATGACTCAAGTTTAATATGCTGAAATTTCAATGATTAATGTTAAAATAAATTTCCAAATATAAACTGATTTATTTCTTTTTATTTAAATTCTCTTTTATATATATATATATATATATATATATATATATATATATATACACACATATATATATATCACTGGTTGTCATATGACTGTTATAAGATTATAATTAATGTTAGTCTGGTTGGGAATTTGGTAAGCTAGACTGGATACCTGGTGAGACAGCTGCTCAGTAATGCAGGGTTAACTTCCTCAGACAGCTCACAGCTTTTAACCCACTTTTATTGTCTATCAGCACCGCTTGCATAGCAAATTAAAGTTACAACGTTACACCACATTCAACGTCTGTCTTCAGTTGTTCAGGGAATCTGGCTGATGCAAAACTTTTTTTGATGTGTGTAATTCTGCTGCTCGTTGTTTGTGTAATTTTTTAAGGCATTTCTCACTACCTTTACATCTTTTTTCTCTCGGTCTCTCCGACAGTACCAGTGATGGGAAATATTCTGATTTCAACACATAAAGAATTGCTTGTTATGGAAGAGAATAAACATATAGTGGGCAGAGGCAGCCAGAGATGTGGTCAGTGTGAATCCCATTTGTATCATGTCACTGCTGTGCAGACGGTTATGCCCATCACTGCTAATTCATCAGGGCCATCTGTCAAAGTTATCTCATTGTCTGTGAGCACTTTCATCGTCTTATGACTTTAATGTCTAACATTTTACAGTCATGCATTATCTTTTTTAATAAAGAAATGCAATCTTGCTGTAAAGCGGAACTGGTCGACAGTAAAACAAATCCTCTTTCTAATGGAATATTGTAACAGCACCAGTTAGACAGCCACATATACTCCTTAAGTGCCTATTATTAATATTCAAAAGCTGGTGAAAAATATTTTAGGTTCCATTTACCCCACACCACAGTTTCTAAAGAAATTACTGTACATGGCTAAACTGTGTTTGACAGTTGGAAACATAATACAAACTAGAGGGCTTAACTACTAATACTTCATCACCAGAATACATTTGCTGTTGGTAGCCTGTCTGATCATTTTACTATTCTAAAACGCATTCCAGTGTTTATCCTACGTGACTGATATGGGATCTAAACCGGTATTATGCAGAAAATTGAAGTAAATAGACAGGTTGACAGTTGTCTTGGGTGGAAGTACACACACATTCTGTGTAATCCTGACCGATGACTAGTTATAGAACTACACTAATGGCCATTAAAATTGCTACACCACGAAAATGACCTGCTACACGCGCGAAATTTAACCGACAGGAAGAAGATGCTTTGATACGTAAATGATTAGCTTTTCAGAGCATTCACACAAGGTTGGCGCCGGTGGCGACAACTATAATGTGCTGACATGAGGGAAGTTTCCAACCGATTTCTAATACACAAACAGCAGTTGACCGGCGTTGCCCGGTGAAACGTTGTTGTGATGCCTCGTGTGAGGAGGAGAAATGCGCACCATCACGTTTCCGACTTTGATAAAGGTCGGATTGTAGCCTATCGCGATTGTGGTTTTATCATATCGCGACATTGCTGCTCGCGTTGGTCGAGATCCAGTGAATGTTAGCAGAATATGGAATCGGTGGGTTCAGGAGGGTAATACGTAACGCCGTGCTGTATTCCAGCGGCCTGGTTTCACTATCGGTAGAGATGACAGGCATCTTATCCGCATGGCTGTTACGGATCGTGCAGTCACATCTCGATCCCTCAGTCAACAGATGGGGACGTTTGCAAGACAACAATCATCTGCACGAACAGTTCAACGACGTTTGCAGCAGCATGGACTATCAGCTCGGAGACCATGGCTGCAGTTACCCTTGACGCTGCATCACAGACAGGAGCACCTACGACGGTGTACTCAACGACGAACCTGTGTACACGAATGGCAAAACGTCATTTTTTCGGCTGAATCCAAGTTCTGTTTACAGCATCATGATGGTCGCATCCGTGTTTGGCGACATCGCGGTGAACGTACATTGAAGGGTGTATTCGTCGTCGCCATACTGGCGTACCACCCAGCGTGATTGTATGGGGTGACATTTCTTACACGTCTCGGTCACCTCTTGTTCGCATTGAGGGCACTTTGAACAGTGGACGTTACATTTCAGATGTGTTACGACCAGTAGCTCTACCCTTCATTCGATCCCTGCGAAACCCTACATTTCAGCAGGATAATGCACGACCGCATGTTGCAGGTCCTGTACGGGCCTTTCTGGATACAGAAAATGTTCGACTGCTGCCCTGGCCAGCACATTCTCCAGATCTCTTACCAATTGAAAACGTCCGGTCAATGGTGGCCGAGCACAATACGCCAGTCTCTACTCTTGATGAACTGTGGTATCGTGTTGAAGCTGCTTGGACAGCTGTACCTGTACACGCCATCCAAGCTCTGTCTGACTCAATGCCCGGGCGTATCAAGGCCGTTATTACGGCCAGAGGTGGGTGTTCTGGGTACTGATTTCCCAGGATCTATGCACCCAAATTGCGTGAAAATGTAATCACATGTTAGTTCAAGTATAATATATTTGTCCAATGAATACCCGTTTATCATCTGCATTCCTTCTTGGTGTAGCAATTTTAATGGCCAGTAGTGTATGCTTTTATTGTTTCAAATTTTACTTAATTAACCTGAAAGAACTACCAAACAGTGATTCTGACAGTTCTAATGTAGATTCTTCTTGGTCAAATCATATGTTGTGCATCTGGCTGATTGCCTATTCGTTGTATGCAACCTACATTCCCAAAATCAGTATGAAATGCATATGCTTTGCAATTAGCTGGCACAAAGTTATCTGGGACTCCTAGAAGGTACGGTTTAATGGGAATTTGTTAATGGGAGGTGGGTGCTGATGACTGGCTATTTGCCTACTTGAAAATCGATTCATCAGATAAGTTACTAGGATACTATACCTGTTATAGAACCAGGACTGGGTGAGATGATGATACTGGGAAATATGTTTATTATTTTAAGTTATACGCTCACAACTATTACTGCCAAATGCTCCAACTTCCCAGAGGTTTTTGTTACTGATAGGAGTATGAAAAAATTTAATGACTGTCATCGTCTCCATGCCAGTGAGTATGCAAAGAACAGCTATATTTCTTTGCAACAAAAGAGAAGCTCGACTGTCTTGTTGGCAAAGATATTGAACAAATTTGGTCTTCCTGATATCTAAAGGAGCTCCTCTGTTGGACAGACTTAAGTAACTACCTATTAAACCAAGTATATGTAATTCTGCAGTTTGTGTATTGCGATGTGGTACGAGCTTACAAATTGGTTACATGATCTTCACATCACTTTGTGTTATGATTCATAAAAAATTGGTATACATATTGACATTGTGGATACAAAAGTGTCGAAATGTGATAGGTTTCGTGATGTTTTTGATTTGTGTTTTAGATGTTGCTTGCCTACTTTCCTAAGGCAACAAATATGGACCATGAGAAACAGGAAAGAATTACACATGGTAAACCAATATTTAGCACTTGCATAACACGTTTCAGCAACTAATTCGGATTTTCGGGTACTTTGATCTTTGATGTGCAACATATAATCATTTATCAATCAAAAGTGTAATTATTCTCAAGAGGAAATGTGAAAGATTTCGTCATTTGCACCACGTGGTGCCCAAAAAATATCCATAGGGAGAGCAATGTACAAGAAGTTGAAGAATGGGACGGAGACTAAGTTTCAAGATTACAAACCGATGCCTGTATCTTTACCTCCAGCCTAAGAAACCTCTACGTATGTATAATAAGTTGATCACATAATCATGATGTCAATTCTGGTTGTGACTCGTAAAAGAAGTAGAATGCAAAATTACACTACGGACAGAAATCGTGTGATGTGACTGATTGTTCTGTGAGGTTTTCAATTTGTGTTTTAGGCGCTGCTCTAACGCTAAAACGGATACCATTATATCTGGAAGTGTCTCACAGCCTCACCATGCAATCGTAAAATGCCAATGATTGCTCATCTTGCTCAATCTAATATATAATTATACATCACTTACATACCACGTTTTGGGAATGATTATGATTTTCAAGTGCATTATTCTCTGTGTGTTTCGTAAAAATACGTCAGGTTATGGGATTTGCTCGTCAGCGTGAGATTCATAACTGGTTGGATTGACAGATGTAAGATATAATTATCGCACACCCTCAAAATTACACGACAGATTGCGAGCTATAAGCTTGAATAATCACAGGCAGAGGTTGTGAACATCTTCCAAACGAAGTGCTGCATTTACCGTCTTACAAGAAGGACGAAATAAATAAAGATTTAGTATATCTTATCTACAGAGCTCCCCACCTCTCGGCAACATAAGGGACCGAACTTGTCCCTTTTATCAGCCAATTTGTGCTTCGTCTTCAGTGACACTGTCATAGACAGGAAGTTGTCAGAACTCTAACGATGCATGAGAACCAACCCCTTACACCTGACGATTTTATCGTAACGAGTACAAGAAGAAATGTATTTTTTATTAAATAATGTATTTCGTTTAACAGAGGATACAGACGTACTTTTGTTAATACGACTATATCTAGCAGCTCACAGACGATCTCAGCGGCATACATGAAGGGCTTATTTCAATAGTGGTGCAAGCCCACTTTTCTAGAAAATGGAGTTACCCTCACGTTCGTACTCATACAAGTAATTTTTAATTTATTTGCATATTGGGAGAGTTCCAGCTTCGTCCTGCTGCCAACAGAGAGCCATTCTCATCTCGGATAAATGCAGTGTGTCTGAATCTCACTTAGATATTAAACGTGTAGCTGGGGGAAGTGCCCCCAACGCTGTCAACTCACGGATAACATGAGCTCACTGAGTTTCTGTAACTGTCAGGAGAATGTTCTACGCACACCTGATAAACAGGGAGTCACCTATCTGTGTGTCCTGGTTAACAGTCAAGATTTCCTTTCTTCATAATAAAGCACGCCTCTTAAAAGATCACAGCCCCATAGTCATGCCCTGCATGGAGGTAGGGAAGCTTGCATACTCTCCAAATCGACCACTGAATGTGATATCAAGGCGACTTTAGAAACATAGAAAAATTATTATTGTCATAAAGCACATGTGAAGGGCATATATCAATAGTGGTACAAGTCCATTTTTAATCATTTTGGGGTACAGAGTCCTAAAGTTAAATAAGTGCTGAAAATCTGCAGTTGAGATACCAGAAATACTCAAGTATATGGCTTGTTGCTAGAGATGAACCTTAGTTTCTATTTGTATGCATCGTTAATTTCAGCAGCATTATAGGCAGAAAAGTGGAGGTAATGGAGCTGTACCACTATTGAAATAAAATATATTGAACATTGTACATAAATCTGTTAATTCTTTTATTGCAAATAATTTTATTGCACTTTTAATGTACACCTTCTTATTAAATTCACATATATAATTGAACTACAGAATCAGATATGTTTCAAATAACTTGGTTTCTGTAAAACTAAGCATTACATTCTTCTTCATGTTCCAGACCTCTGTCTTCTGTTTGTAGAGCAAGGAAATAACTATGTTTGATAGCTGGAATATAAGGGAGCAAGTCAAGCATATCCTGCTTTTTCTATTGCAGTACTTTTCTCATGTGTGGGTAAAGTTCTGATACTGCAATAGTACGATATGCGTGTCGTCTTCCTCTACCACATTTGGGAGCAAAGTTTAGGACATAGAAGTCAATATCATCGTCCAGTGTTTCTTGTAGAGCATTTTGCATGGATTCTGCCTCTCAAAACACATCCATTTTATTTTCAGCCAATGACATTGCACATACTCCTCATTTTGCTTCCTTCTTACCACTGCATTTTGGCCGGCCGGTGTGGCCAAGTAGTTCTAGGCGCTTCAGCCTGGAACCGCGCGACCGCTATGGTCGCAGGTTCGAATCCTGCCTTGGGTATGGATGTGTGTGATATCCTTAGGTTAGTTAGGTTTAAGTAGTTCTAAGTTCTAGGGAACTGATGACCTCAGATGCTAAGTCCCATAGTGCTCAGAGCCATTTTGAACCACTGCATTTTGTAATTGTTTCAGTGCTAACAAGTCAGAATGCTTCATTTCTGTGCATACAAATTTATTTTTTCTGCCAGTTTTCCTAATTGTTTCAAAAATATCATTTGGGGAAAACAGAAACTCTTTCTTATTTAATTATTTTTCTATCTGGGCCAAATCCCTGTCATGTGGTAGGTATGAGTGACCTAGGAGCAGGAACTTTAACTCAATAATGTTGGCATGAAATTGAGGAGATTGTGTCATTTTCATTAGTGATAGGGCAATGTTTATGTTCCTGCTTTGCCAACCACACGTGTCACTGTATGCAACTACCTATTTTTGAGAAGTGACACACTTTTCAATATATTTCAATAAACAGGTACCAATTTCCTGTGTACCCATTGATCCAGATGTTTCATCCCAAAAATACATATGGATTTTGCAGTCAGTTAAATTGTGGCATCTAAAATT
This sequence comes from Schistocerca serialis cubense, assembly GCF_023864345.2. Classification (NCBI taxonomy): domain Eukaryota; kingdom Metazoa; phylum Arthropoda; class Insecta; order Orthoptera; family Acrididae; genus Schistocerca; species Schistocerca serialis. The sequence goes on from NC_064642.1 coordinate 608,659,864, forward strand.
ATACACATACGCGTTTCTTTTATAGTACAATATCAATGTTGTCAGTTTAGGAAATGTAAGTGCTTTTTGCAGGTCAAAGGTAAACACGAACATCTGGAAATCTGCCTCTTTACTACATGCTGCGTCTGTAGCCATTGATGTTCTTGCAGCTTCAGCCCTTCTAAGGTGAAGCTCCTTTTCAGTTTGAAGCTTTCTTTTCTCTTCTCCATTGGTAGCAGCGTCCATTGCAAAGCTCAATTTGTCACAAAAAGTGTCTTCACGTAGTGGCCGAAATGACAGGTTGAAGTCTTTGTTAAAGATTTTTCGATAGATGTGCTCCGGCACAATTTCTGAGATATGCGCTTATCTTTGTACAAATCGTACATTATGGCCACACGCAGTTCAGGATTTTAAAAAACTTTTGTGGGGATTATCCTTCCTTGCATACTGGCTCTCGGAAACTGGCAAGCCTTTGATGTATTCCTTTACATCACTGATCAGACCTTGCGGTGGAGAGAATTTGTTCTGATGTTTGCTCCTTCCATCAAGGTGCGATTGTACCTTCTTCCTTGCTTTTTGTTAAAAGCCTGAAGAGTCGTCCATTAGAAATGTGAGAAGTATTCAAGAAAAACTTATTACATACTGTAGCACAGTTTCCGTTCACATGTAATCGATATTCGTAAATACAGCTTTTCTGGGAACCAGAACCAACTCTTTGTCGTCGGCGGTTAACTTAATGATAGGTGCATAAACCATTCAGATAACTATTTTGGCGAATAATATCACTCATAGCCCAGAATTTATCAAATAACTTCTTTCTCTCATCCTCTGAAATTTTATTGAAACATTTACGTGCACACCTGCTGTCCGCATTCCGAAATGTTTTTGGAGAAATTATTTTACTAGTTGCCGTGACATATAACTCTCCAGTGTTTTTTTTTTCTTTCGAATATGCGTTTCGTATGTGTCCATTTTCCTTGCACCCTTCTTGCTTCGAGTACTCTTCTTTTTTGTCTGCATATTTGCGGCTGCACCGTTTGTATGGGCATCAGTAACGGTATAGCCTGTTTTGTCATTTTTTGCAATTTCATTGGAAGTTTCATCGTCATTGGTACTGGTTTCTAGATAGAAAGTAACACAAGTTATGACTTATACAGCACTGGATGACTGAAAACATATGAAATACATTAAGATGGACACCCTCATTTTCCATTGTTATTGTCAGCATAAGCTTCATTCTTGCCTATTCCTTGTCTATAATACTGAGAGAAAAGTAAGTAACTTCTTTTTACCTGCAATCGTTTGAAAATATGGATCATCAGTTGTATCACAATCACTTGATAATGCTACTGAATCCATCATCTCCACAAGAAATAGCAACAAGCTGTAATGCACAAAAGCACATGGACTTGTACCACTACTGAAATAAATTCCTACTTTCTTTCTTTAATGCATTGAGGTGCACTCTGTTGGCAGCAGGACGAAGCTGGAGCTGTCCCACTATGCAAATAAATTGAAAACGACTTGTGTGAGTTTGTACATGAGGATAACTCCATTTTCTTAAAAAGTGGACTTGTATCACTATTGAAATAAGCCCTTCATATTATAGTGTAACGTATAGGAGCATTGTAACTCCACTGGCACCGCATTACCCATTGAACTCCATGACCTACCAAAATTATCAGTTCATTTTTACAGCTTGGTGGTAGATGAAAGCTATCCAGATCAATTCAAAGAGCACATCGTGCAGAACAAAAGTAAAGATTTAAGGCGTAAAGTAGTTGGACCACACTATTTTTCAAAAGTAGTCAGTAGCACTCCAAACATGTAGATTTTTTTGTAATTCTCGAAGGGTGGGATGAAACATTCGGTCTGGAACAAAAATATATGCCACAAACTTTCTTTCCAGTTGAATAAACACGGGCATAAATGGTATTTCTGTGATAGATGGCTCGACTCATTTACTGTGAGCAAGTATTTAGCAAAGCCTATAATTGATTGCTCTAGCCAGGAACCAGTATATGTTGAAATACGTACAGGTAAACATGTTCTTGAACTCTAAAGACATCCACCTCCAGGAGTGCTATTCCTTTGTAGTCTATGCCAATTTCGAGTACCTTCTAGCTCCTGTGGTTCATTGTGAAGTTGATCCCACTGCCTCTTACAGCATCTTCACAGAACGGCATGTACCATATGTGGAGGCATATCAAGTTGTACGCTCATATGATTCCAGTTTCAGTCATTTCGATTCACACATTAGGAATAATTCTGTGAGATGGTTGTTCACTGATCTTGCAAACTTGGATGGTGTGCCAATGTGACTTATTGGGTGTGGCTATAAAATAATAGGACTATTGCTGTGAAACAATTTATTTAAAAAAATATTTATTTACTTATTGCCACCCCAAACATAGTATACTCCTCTGACCCTATAACTACCCATGCGAATTTTCCATTGATGGAAGTAGTGCTGGAAGTCTTCATCTGTGAGCTCCCTGCTGATGCATGTGGCTTTTGCTTTCACTGCATCAATGGACTGAAATTTTTTTCCTTTTAATACAGATTTGACATTGGGGAATAGATAAAAGTCATGTGATTCTAGCTTGGTCGAAAACGATGGGTGGCCGAAAACTAGGATACTGTGCTTCACTAGAAACTTCTTAATAGACAATGTGGTATGAGCTGGTGCTTTGTCTTGGTGTAGAACCCATGACTTATTCTTCCACAGTTCAGGTCTTTTTTTCCTTTTTTCTCACCGGCTTGAGCATGAACCTCAATATGGTAATGTTGATTAACAGTTTGACGTTCAGGAACCCAATGAAAATAAACAACTCAATGAATATTGAAAAAAACAGTCGTCATCGCTTTCAATCTTGGTTTGCTCATTTGAGCTTTTTTTATTCTCTGTGAAGTTGCACCCTTCAGTGCGTGGATTGGAACTTATTTTCTGGATAATAAGTAAAAAACCAGGAGTCATCCCATGTTATCAATCTTTCCAAGAACTTACGATCATTTTCAGTGGCATTAAGAGTGTCAGTACAAACATTTTCAAGAGACTCTTTTTGTTCTATCATGTGAATTTTTAGCACCAGTTTCGCACATACTTTTCTCATGTTTAATTGGTTATGTAAAATTTGCCTTTGCACTCGTTGCCAATTCCTACAGTTTCAGCAATCGATAGAATTCTCACCTGATTGTCAGATTGAGTCAGATTATATACATGTTCGAATTTTTCAACCATTTTTCATGTTGAATGGAGTCCCAGGCCTGAGTCACCTCCATGTCTTCTCTGCCATCTTGGAAACGCTTCCACTCAAAAACTCGGGTACATGATAAACAGTCTTTGCTGTATATTTCTTTTAGTAACAGATAGGTTTCAGTAATAGTTTTTCCTAGTCTGAAGTGAAAATTGATGACAGTTCAGTGCTATATTATTATACTTATCATATTTCTGGCAAAACAAAATAGCACCTCTTACACAAACGAAGGCCATACCACACTGATTTTTCTGCAGACGCCAGAGTTGCCACGTTCGACTGAGAAGGCTCATCACTTCACAGTTGTTGATCATTGTTCTGCGGCACTTGTATACTTACTCTGTGATACCATCTGTCCCGTTATTTTATAGCTACACATCATATTGCACAAATATACCCATGACCGATTCGCAGGAGAATGAAGTCTTTATGTGAGCAGGCAGTTGACTCTCATACTTGTGGGTTACCTTTGGACAGGAAAGCTCAAACCCCTCGTAGAGATCTGTCATCTAACAGGGAAGTTTCACAGTGCAGTAATTCCAATTGGAAATTCCAATTGCTGCGACACATACCCATCTTCTTCCATAATTTAAGAGGTATGGTGCTCACTTCATCATTGAGCGCATGGATGATTATGGGTTGAGAAATGATAAGGTCAGTGTCCTGCCTGGAAGTGCCGAGCAATATATTTATGTCTCCAGGTGAGTCACACGAGACTTATGCTCTGCTCCCTGGATCTGTTACAGTTTATCCATGCACTCTTCAAAAACTTGCTAAAACTACGCATCAATAGGACATGCATGTCACGAGAGCTGTATATCCCAATTATGCCTGATGATTACCTGGACTCTATGAAAGACTGAACGAAACCACACTGTTTGGCGTAGCCATATTTACCAGTAAACTCTCAGGCACTGTCGTAATGGATACAGATTATGGGCATGCTGTAAATGTTTGGCAGGAGTTCAATATGCCTTATTTATGGTAGTATGCTAGAGTACACCTGAACACACATGTACATCTGCTTGTGGATGTTCATGATAAATGCCAGTGTATACATGGACATATATGCACTGGATCCTGACTTTTATTACACAGTGCCAGGGCATTCGTGGGACACAACACTAAAAAGAATGTGTGTCAGCATGGAACTGCTGACATGCTGCTCTTTTTCAAATGCTAGATTTGTGGGAGGACTTTGCTAGTGTGCACAGAGATTTGTCAAGGCACATAACACATGAGGGGGTGAGGAGGAGTACAAGGCATCTGATGATTCGAGTTACATCCTTGTCTGGGTGTAAACAAGTTATAGGGGCATGCCATGCAGTAGTCTCTGCCAGTAGGAGGTCTTCGGTGGCTATCTGATGAAAAAATCGCCAGATTGGATTAGTTTTGCATGACAGGCACAGTCATTTGCTGCTGTATCCAAAGTGTCTAGACCTGCATGATAGTTCTGTCCCCAAGCTAATAACGAAGCTGTGGAATGGACAAACATGTGTTACGAACTACAGAAACCTCCAGCAATGCCTCAGTTTGGTAATGATACTTAGTCACCAATGCTATTACCTTCAACCAGTCACACTTGTTGAGTGAGTATATGGATGCAAACAGCAAAAAGAGGTCTCCCACAATATGTGACTTCGAAAAGGATTTCTTTAAATTAATGAACATTTCAGTTTTCGGAAAAACAATGGAAAATTTAAGAAACCACTGGCAGATTCACGTAATTTACCAGTGGGAGGGGTAGTGTAGCAAAAAGGATTATATAAACAGGCAAATTTTAAGTAGGCCACGATACTCAACGAAGGCTGTGTTGCTCTGGAGATGGCTAATGTTTCAGTACACTTCGCAAAACCTGATTATGTTGGTGTGTGTGTGCACTGAAACTTCCTAAACTCCACATGTACCAATTTCACTATAAGTTTCTGAAACCATAATTACTTTATTTGGATACAGACAGTTTCGTCATCTAGGTGAATGGCTGCGATCTGTATGAGTAATTAGGTGCCATCCTGATTCACTCATCATGTCTGGATATGCAGATATAACACTTCAAAACAAGAAAGTTATTGTCGTGATGAAAGGTGAGGGCTGCAGATTGTGGAGTTTGTGGGTTTAGACTGAAAATGTATGTATACCGTACAGATACATGTGCCACTTAGAGGCATGCTAAGAGTATGCAACATGCACCCTCAATGGCTCTCATGATCAATGATTAAAAAGAGTGTCTGCTCAATGGTGTTAATGGTACTCCACATCAGTCTTCGGGTATGGCATGCAAAGTAGTCTTTTGATAACGAGATCATATGCTACATACTATATCACAGCTGAAAGTTGATCTGCGCTCCATAAGACGAATGGTTCATCTGTGAGGGCAGGATAAGAACTCTCCCATTCTCACACTATTCACTTGAGTGATTGAGAGTGAATGGGTATTTATTTGTAAATAGTGTATGTGTCTGTAGGTATATGTGGAATGGTACTAATAGTATGAACTGTCATTGGTGTTTGTATGTGTAAGTGTGCCTGGATCGACTGACTGTGCACTGTGTGTGCATGTTGTTGTTACATGTGTGAAGAGCACAGGTTACTCTTACAGCCTTCTGTGGAAACCAGGTGCAAATATTGGTTCCTTGTTATATTTATTTAGTCCTTCTATTCCTACTTATATAGAATATATACAAGGATATTGAACATGGTTAAGTCTTTACAATATAAAATACAGTTTGTATTGAATTCCTGGGGACTAGATATTTAAATAATTTATCAAAGAATCATATATACAATAGAGACAACATACAAAGTAGAATAATCATAACACATATTAATTTTTGTTGTTTGGTTTCTAGGTATTCTATCAGACTGTAAAAGTAATGCTCAATTAAAGATGCTTTTAGTTCAATCTTAAAACTATTGAGTTTACTTACAGATTTAATATGACTAGGTAGAGTATTGTAAATTTTTATCCCAACATGTAGTGTTCCTTTTTGGCAGAATGATGTTCTCACCTGTTTCATATGAAGATCAGATTTTTGTCTTGTATTGTATGCATGTATATCTTCGTTTCTGAGTAAGATGCCTGTGTGTCTATCAATATATTATTTTATGAAAACTGACGTTTCATAGATAAAATGCAAGTAAGAGGAAGAATTGACTTTTTTTGAATATGGATCTGCATAATTTCCTATTGTTTAACCCTTCAATAATTCTTAATACTCTCTTTTGCATCCTGAAAAGTTTAATATTTGTTGTTGCATTGTGCAGAAAATTATGCCATATTTAATTACAGAATGCACATAGTAGTAGTACACATTAAACAGGCTGGTTTTGCTGCAACATCTTTTTAAGATCCTCACCATGTAGCAGGTTTTGCTTGGTTTTCTTTGCAAATATTCCGTGTGTTTCTCCCATTTTATGTTGTTCGGGAGCTAGAGTCCCAGAAATTTTGTGCTATCAGCACTTTCAAGAAATCTGACCTTTGTTTGGGTGGTGCCTTTCGTTGAGATTGCAGAAGTTCAGTGTTACTGTCTTTTCTTTGTTTATAATTAGCTTGTTATAGCTGAACCACTGTTCTACATTGTTCATTGTTTGGATAGCAGAGTCTTTTAGTTTTCCTTCTGTTTTCCCATTAATAAGGAAACTTGAATTGCCTGCAAATTGGAGGGTAGTTTGGCAATACTTGTTGTATATAAGGTCATTGGCACAGAGGAACACCGTCTTTTACATATTCATATCAAAAATAGTAGTAGCTGATTTTGTTATGGTCGGTATATTGCACTTCAACCAACTTTTGCGCATCCACATAAATATGTCCTGAGCCACTCATTGGATATACCTCTAATTCCTAGTTTGTCAAGCTTCTGCAGTAGGGCATTATGGTCAATGATGTCGAAAGCTTTGGATAAATCAAGACATATGCCTGTCACAAACTCACTCTCATCCAGTTTAGCATAGATTTCATTAAGAAATTGAAATATTGCTCTCTCAGTTGAATAGACTTTCCTGAAACGATACTGTGAGGGAGAGAGGAAATCAGACAATCTCTTATAAAAAATATTCTAAAATTTTTGAAAATACAGGCAGTAGGTCTATTGGCCTATAATTTTAAACGTCTTCTGGATTTCCTTTTTTGAGCAATGGTTTCTATTTTGCTACTTTTAAGCATGAAGGGAAGGTTCCTGATGCCAGTGAACTGCTGCACAAGTCTGTCATGGGTTCAGCTAAGGCAAGGCGGCACTTTTTAATAATCACATCTGGTGTGCTATCAATTCCACATGAGTATCCAGTTTTCAAGGATTTATAACTGATAAAATATCTTCCGTTTTCGTGGGTGAAAGGAACAATGATGTAGACACATTTGTTATGCTAGTGGATGATGGAGGTGATATTTTGTTGTGTTCTTCCAGTCCATTCACTAACTGTCCACTTATGCTTGCAAGATACTTATTGAAAGTCTCTGCAGTTTTTGTTGCACAAGAAATCATTTGTCCTTCATTAAATAAGTTTATGTTTTTACACTGGTTGGTTTCACTCACTGTTTGATTTTTGATAACTTTCCATACGGCTTTAGATTTGTTTTCTGAATTTTCGATGTATCTCTCATTTGTCTTGTTTTAGCTTTCCTTGCAACATTTTTGAGTATCCTCTTGTAATTCTTCAAGTATACATGAAATTCGTGAGGCATTTTCTGTGTCTTTGCTATATTGTGTAATCTTCTCTTCTCTGCACAAGAGATTCTAATACCTGTTGTAATCCATTTGTTCTGTTTTAAATTAAGTTGACATTTTTTAAATGGAAATGCAGCTCCAAAGTATGACATGAGGTTATCCATGAATTTTTTAAAATTTTTGTTGGTATTTTCACATGTATTCACTTCATACTAGGTTTCTTTATTTAATCTCTGTATAAAAACGTTTGTTTGTTTGTTTGTTACTGAATTTTCTTGTTTCTTTCACAAGTTCCTCTTTCTCATTTGTTTCACTTGGGGTACGAAAAACAATGAACTGTGCATAGTGATCACTGTAGCCAGTATTAAGATTTCTGGCACAGAATTTGTGATTTACATTTGTGTTTATTAATATCTGATCAATTGTTGAGCTTATTGTTGGTGTAACTCTTGTAGGAGAATCTATGGTGGCTTTTATGTTATATATTTCCAGTATGGCTATTAAGCTTTGTTGGCCTTTTGAGATTTCATGAAAATCAATATTAAAATCTCCAAATATGATCACTGTTTTCTTGAAGTTTAGTTATAGTATTTAAAGCTGCTTTTAGATGATGACAGAAATCATTTAAGTTCCAATTGCGGCTCCTATATACATAGAAGATTATTAATTTTAATGCTAATAGTTCAACTGCAGGTACTTCAAAAACTTTCTCTTGAGCTTACAGTTCCATGGGTTTTATGTTACAATAGTCAATAGCAGTTTTAACAAATGTACATGATCCTCTATGACTAGATGTAGTTCTAGAGAAGGACAATGAAAGATTGTAGTCTGCAACTTTTGTGACTGACATTACATCTTTAGGCAGCCAGTGCTCAGTTATACACATTATAGAAGTGTTATTTAATTCATCAGTAAACAAAATTTCAAGTTCACTTAATTTTTTTGCAATGATTGGACATTTTGGTGAATCAGTATGAAATTACAATATTTTTTAGACTTTGACATATTTATTTGATCATTTACCTTTATCTTGTCAGTAAAAAATCGTTCAGTTGTATTGGAAGTACTGTTTCCCTTTTCCCCACTGCACTTATTCTTCTACACACGTCAAAAAAAGTATTGCATCACCTCGGTTCCGAGAGTTCCGAAACCTGTACACAAAACTGGAATAGAGATAAACATAAACAACATTTCTGCCCATTTTATTGCTCATGAGAACAACAAGTTGCATGGTGTACCACCATACAGCAAGACCTTTAGAGGTAGTTGTCCAGATTGCTGTACACACCAGTACCTCTAATACCCAATAGCACGTCCTCTTGATTGATACGTGCCTGTATTTGTCGTGGCATACTATCCACAAGTTCATCAAGGCACTCTTGGTCCAGATTGTCCCACTCCTCCCTCAATGGCGATTCGGCGTAGATCCATCAGAGTGGTTTGTTCTTCACGTCGTCCGTAAACATCTCTTTTCAACCTATCCCAGGCGTGTTCGATAGGGTTCATGTCTGGAGAACATGCTGGCCACTCAAGTCGAGCAATGTCATTATCCTGAAGGCAGTCATTCACAAGATGTCCACTATGTGGGCGCGAATTGTAGTCCATGAAGACGAGTACCTCGTCAGTATGCTGCCGATATGATTGCACTATCAGTCGGAGTATGGCATTCATGTATCATACAGCTGTTACCGCGCATTCCATGACAACCAGCGGCGTATGTCGGCCACACATAATGCCATCACAAAACAGCAGGGAACCTCCACCTTGTCGCACACCCTGGACAGCGTGTCTAAGGCGTTCAGCCTCACCGGGTTGCCTCCAAACACGTCTCCGACGATTTTCTGGTTGAAGGCATATGTGACACTCATCGGTGAAGAGAAATTGATGCGAATCCTGAGGGGCCCATTCGGCATGTTGTTGAGCCCATCTGTACCGCGCTGCATGGTGTCGTGGTTGCAAAGATGGACCTCGCCATGGACGTTGGGAGTGAAGCAGCGCGTCGTGCAGCCTACTGCACACAGTTTGAGTTGTAACACGACGTCTTGTGGCTGCACGAAAAGCATTATTTAACTTGGTGGCGTAGCTGCCAGCGTTCCTCCGTGCCATAATCCGTAGGTAGCGGTAATTTATTGCAGTAGTAGTCCTTGGGCGGCATGAGCGAGGCATGTCATCGACAGTTCCTGTCTCTCTGTTTCTCCTCCATGTCTGAACAACTCGCTGGACACTTCCCTTACTGACAGCCCTTCCTGGCACAAAGAAACAATGCGGACGAGATCGAACCGCGGTACTGACTGTCTAGGCATGATTGAACTACAGACAACACAAGCCGTATGCCTGCTTCCTGGTGGAATGAGTGGAACTGATCGTCTGTCTGAAACACTCCATCTAATAGGCGCTGCTCATGCATGGTTGTTTACATCTTTGGGCAGGTTTAGTGACATCTCTGAACAGTCAAAGGGACCATGTCCGTGATACAATAGCCACAGTCATCGTCTATCTTCAAGAGTACTGGGGACTGGGGTGGTGCAAAACTTTTTATGATGTGTGTATTATCATCGGCTGCAGATTTTTCTTCTGTGTCTGGCTTCCCTGTTACTTGTTCAGCTGCTCCAGTTGTTGATTCTGCTGCTGATGCTACTGTTGAGGATTTTTCTGCTGGTGTTAGAGCTGGGTCTGCATTTGGTGGAGCTTTACTGCATTCATTGTTGTTGCTGTGACTGATTATTGGGGCACCTTGTTTGTTCTTTTGTTATTGTTGGTGTTGGTGACTGAGGTCTTGTTGGCCTTCTTTCCTTTGAATATTTGGGGTGGGGGTGAGGGGGCAGGATGATTTTGCTTTTGAGTGTTTGATGCCTCATGTTGAAAATTTCTTTTATTTTTTCGACGAGCAGTTTTTTACCCATGTTGTTAATGTGCAATCCATGCAATGTGTGGAATCTGCGCCCAATATTGCTAACGCTTACGAGTTGTACATTTTTGAAATGTTGCAAAGGAATGAAATTTGTTGGTTGGCGTTGATTATTTCTTTATTTACGCGTGACCAAGACGGTAAGTCATGCCGACGTGGGATGTACAGCAGTAAAACATTTGTGTGTGTCAACTGTCCTAAGCACCTTTTTAGCTCTTGTTTTGCTTTGTGAGTTTCGTTTTTGACCACGTCATTTGACCCACCAAATAGCATAACAAAGTCTTCCGAGTATGAGCCAGCAACATCTGTGGATCGTACATGCTTGGAAACTTCTTACAGGCTTTATATAAGCGATTGTTTGTACACTGGACTGACCATTCAGAAGGTGAGCAAATCCAGACCATTACTGTCTATCAAAAAACTATTTCGTTCGGGTTTCTTTGCATGTTTAGAAGGGCCGCCAGCATTATAGCTAAAACATTTAGTATCAGCGCTGGACAAACATTTGATATTTAAGTCAAGCAGGTGTTCGGGTTTTTCAGACTCTTTTTCTTTCATAATAGTAATTGAGTTGTTAAGCATTCTTTCGGATGTATCACTCCTCGTATTTGGAGTTTCACATTCAGCTCTCTAATGAGTTTTATCATATTGCACAATGTTTATTATCTTGCACAGTTGATTGCACTCTGAATCTGCTTGTGAACAGGATATTAGGTTCATTTAATAAGTTTCGTTGAGAATGTGGCACTTTGTTTTTCACTTTACCTGGAATTTCGAGGTTACCATGGGCAAGTTCCTTGTCAGTTCACACTTTTCAGATGTAAGCTTTTTTAGTTCAGTCATTAGGACATTAATGGTTAGTTGCAGATTGCTAACACAATCATCATCACTACAATTTTGTAGTTTATCGGTATAATTTTTACTTTCTTTCGTACGAACACTATGTGTATGTACATGTACAACTGTATACTTTTTGTTGTTTGTGCTACAGGACCTGAAGATGACTCTATTGAGGAGTCCAAAACTGGCAGCCTAAATAAAGAGCTATAAAAAAACAGCCGCTGTAATATTATTTTTACAATTCATCGACCAGTCACTGTCCCACATCCCCTAATTGCAAATGGTGCAAATGGCTCTGAGCACTATGGGACTTAACATCTGAGGTCATCAGTCCCCTAGAACTTAGAACTACTTAAACCTAACTAACCTAAGGACATCACACACATCCATGCCCGAGGCAGGATTCGAACCTGCGACTTTAGCAGCAGCGCGGTTTCGGACTGAAGCGCCTAGAACCGCACGGCCACACCGGCCGGCCCTTAATTGCAAGATGAAGCTCTGTTTACTATGTAGCAGCTTTAGATTGTGGTGGGAGGGGACTCTTGTTGCCCCACCTGGTCGGTACACCATTGTAGCGGTACCATCATTGAACACGAGTTTAACTAATTACAGCCGATGCAGTAACAACAGTAACGAAGAGTAAGCTACGAGGCTTTCGTAATCGTTAACTGTAATTTATTGCGTGATCCTTGTTTGTTATAAGCCTGTCGTCTATTTACTAGCATTTTGAGATGTTAATTGGCAAAATGTTCCCTTTGGTCCTATGGAATTAATGGAGCATGTTCTTCTTGTTGAGCGAAAATGCTAAAAACTTTAGCTCTGTTAGTGTTGTATCGATAACGTACTGTTAACTGACAATGTTAGGAACGTAGGAAAAAAAATCTTTCATGTGACGTCTTTGTTCTTCAGTTTTAAATCTCTGAGCTGGAAGTGACGTAACTAGTTTGAAATACTATGCAGCGTCCAATTTAAATCACGTTATTGATATAGGACATTAATTGAAGCGTACAGTGTGCGGTTTCTCATGAAATTAATTATAGAAATGATCGAAAAGGGTAAAACATATTTTCACATAAATAAAAAGGTTGGAAGGAAGGGATTATATATACTTTAGAGTGCACTTGCCATCTCACAGATTTTATTATATATTTCAGATTTGTGCTTACGTTTTGCTCCATTTGCAATTGCACAGCGTGACCCCTGGCACATCAAGATATGGCAGTGTTGGTATATAATTGTCTTGCTTATTTGAAAGAACGTTTGGCCTTTTCTATTACCGTACATTCGTTGAGAAAATTGTAGGTACATAAAAAATGCTTTCGTACGACATCTTTGTTCTCCAGTACAACAATGAGATGTCATTCGACATCGGTAAGTTCCATATTATTACATTTGTTCATTTCATGGTTATAGACTTTGATACTTAGTGCAGTTGCTTTGGAATGTTGTTAGAAGGGAGACAGGGAAAGTAACCACTGGGGTAGTTAGCATTACTATTAAAGAGAATGAGACCATCCTAAACAACGGTACACAAGTAGCTAATGTATTTACCAACCATTTCTTAAAGTGTAGGAGAAAAAATCGGTGAGAATAGTTCAAAACAAAAAGCCAGGCAGTACATGAAAGAGTCTGTTTTGAAAAATTTTAGTCAGATTAAGTTTCACTTAACAACCTCTTATGAAATATGTAAAATTATTAAAGCTTTGAAAAATAAATGTTCTGTTGGAGTAGATGACATCTCTAATAAGATATTAAAACACTGTTGAGCAATTACAGCTGATGTTCTGAGTAATATATGTAATGCATCACTAACTCAAGGTAGCCTATTTTTCCAGACAGGTTAAAATATAGGCCTCTCTGCAAAAAGGGGGACACCACAGGTGCCAATAATTATCGGCCAGTATCCTTGCTTTCATCATTTTCAAAAATCTTCGAGAAAGTGTTGTACTCAAGAGTGGTTAGCCATCTCAACAGTGATGGGATACATAGTAAATCACAGTTTGGATTTCAGAAATGCTGTTCCACTGAGACAACAATATATGGTTTCACTGTCCACATAATAGAATCTTTAAATAGTAAAATGTCACCAATAGGAATTTTCTGTGACTTGTCCAAAGCAATTTATTGTGTGAACCATGACATTATGTCACAGAAATTACAATTCTGTGGTATAAATGGAATAGCATATGAGTGGTTTAAGTCATACCTACAGAACAGGAAGCAAAAAGTTTCTTTAGATTGGCCAAGTGATTTAAATGTTTGCCACTTCATCTTTGGAAAAGTCATTAATTGGTTTTCTACAAATGGGCTTGCTCTAAACTTTGAAAAAACACAGTACATCCAATTTTCTGCTGCAAAAAGCACAGTTCCTTCAATAAATATAACACATCAAAGGAAGTCAGGGTAGAGCATACTAAGTTTTTGAGTGTACATATGGAATGAGAATCTTAATTGGAAAATTTATTTTTTGGATCTTCCAAAGCGACTAGGTTCAGCAACTTTTTCAGTCAGAATAATTGCCAATTTTGAGGATACAGAAATTAGTAAGCTAACATACTTTGCATACTTTCACTCTCTGATGTCACACAGAATAATATTTTGTGGTAACTTAACACTTAGACGGAAAGTATTCACAGCTCAAAAGGAAGTGGTTGGAATAATGTGTGGGGTTCATAGTCGTACATCTAGTAGGCAGCTTTTGAAAAGATTGGGAATTCTTCCGACAGCCTCACAGTACATTTACTCACTAATGAAATTTGTTCTCAACAAAATGGACCAGTTTAAAAATAACAGTGACATTCTTGATTATAATACCAGAAAAAAGAAAGACTTACACTGTCCTTTACTCGACCTATCTTTAGCACAGAAAGGGGTAAAATAAGCTGCTATAAAATTTTTTGACAAATTACCAGATGGAATAAAATGGCTGACAGACAGCAGTAATAGCTTCAAAAATAAATTGAAATCATATCTCCTTGACAACTCCTTCTATACCATAGATGAATTCTTGACCAGGAATAGATAAATCTATAAATATAGTATATGAATGTTGTTCCATTTAAGGGAATGGGATAAATAATAGAAATATTAATCTTTAACACTGTAGTGTTATCTTGTTTCATATGCACATTTTTTGTGCACTTGACACATTCCACACGATAATGGCTACTGTACCGTGCAATTGATCAGTGGAACATGCAACTAACCAACCAACCTATACATGAGGTGTGTGTACAAATTTATCCAGACGGGTTGGGGTGGGGGGCAAGATTCTGCAAATCCCATTTTTTATAGAGATGAGTTTGTCAGTTTCGAGAGTGTCGTACATACTACGTGAACAGAATTTCTCACATGACAGAAGAAATTGAAGCGTATGAGAATTCTGCAATGAGTAATGTATGTGCTCTAGAACGCAGGGGTGGGGGGCAGTTGCCCGCTCTGGCATAACGCCCCCCCTCTCCCCCTCCACCCCTCTCCTGCTCACCCCACCTTTGTAGAGCTGGTTGAGTTTGTCATTGCCACATATCGAAGTGAAATAGTGGTACATTGATTCATATATCTTGGACATTAACATTTGCTTTACACAAATCGTACCAGTTTTAAGAAACTTAGAGGTTTGTACTGACATAACGGAATTCCCTGAAAGTTAATGCAGTTTAGTTTGATTTCTTTGTGTATCCAGTAATCAAAGTTGCAAACAAACAACATAAACAGACTTAAACTAGGCCTGTGTGTATAGTCATTGGACAAGTAGTATAATTATGGTGTCGGTAACAATGAAACTGAGAATAATCTTTTCTTTAGTAGTTTGATTCTGGGTGTTCTGCAGAGTTGTTGTTTCCATTTTATGCATTTGTGTGCATAAAATAGAAACAACAACTCGACAGAACACCGAGAAGCACACTGTCAATTAATCATGCTGAGAAAATCTGTGAGATCAAACTTTTTCTTTACTCAACAGCTTTTACAAGCTAATATGGCATTATGTATTATAAAGATTGCAAATGGAAAGTCCATATGTTATGTAAAATAACATGTTTTAACATTCATATGTGTAAAATATTTGTACACTAAACAAACATAATAATTAAAGGTCACATGTGCGAATTTTTATCTGCACATTTCACCATGAAATGAAGAGCAGAAGACGTGTGTGCGTATCATTCTCAGTGTAGGAATCAAGAGCCATCTAGTCAGTTCCTGCTTCAGAAGATCCAAAGTGACACTGTAACATAGTTGGGGGATGATTACTGAGTTAGCTACTAATTTTACGTGCCTAGGGGTCATATTTTAAACCAAACAGTATCAGGATCTTCATGTGAAATTGTAGTCTGCAGTGCAAAGAAAGTCATCTACTAAGGATTGAGGCATTTAAAGGGATGCTCAAGCAAAGAAAAGAAGGAAGCATTGTGAAATTTATTGGAAGTTTAAAACTACGTACCGGACTGCATCTTGAACGCAGGACCCAGTTTTGAGTCCTGTTCTAACACATTATTTTAATCTTCCAGGAAGTTTTAAACCATCACACACTCTGCCAAATAGTGAAAATTCATTCTGAGAAGAAGAATATTGCTCATTCATTTGGCATCATCTAGAGGACCAGTATTGTAGTTATATGTGGAACTCACTCCAGTCATACCTGATTTTGGACAATGAGGACATGCAAAAAAGATTTGAAAGGTTGGTCCAGAGTAATTTTGAGTGCTGTATTAGTAGCAGCACTGCCATGATAAAAGGTATGAGAAGAGACTTTCTAGAAGAGTCAGAGGAAATTTCGTAGCTTATAAAACTTGTTTAGGGTTTTGCAGGTTGCCAATTTTATTCCAATATTAAAAATAAATTGAATGTGGGAGCATTAGGAAATTGCCAAAACCTGACAATTCTCATGAAATAAATGTGCTGCACTGCAAAAGAAAGTGGGTAGGTTTTTCTTCATAGGTAAACATGGAGGGAAGTGGAACAGATTAGAAGGGGAGTTCGTGAACATCTGCACAGTTCTACGAGCAGTGAAACCAAAGTCACAATTTTTTTTTATTAAACATTGATTATTGTAGGTAAAATTGTTTCATAGAGTACAGAGTTACCAAAACTGTGTGGAATACTCATGGGTACATTGAAATTCCTTAGTAATAGTGGATGCATGTTTTTTTGTACCTCTCTTGGCTGATGAGTGGCATATTGTGCCGCTGCCAGCCCGCCCTATTGTGGGGAGTGAAATAACAATAAAGAAAAAAAAAAGGAAGGCCCATTAGCTGCACAACACCAGACATTGTTGCCAAACTTCAACAGTTTGTTCGTGCAGATCAACGTAGAACCATTCGAAACCTGTGGGTATTGGTTATGGGACATGTCAATGAATGTTGACTGATGAATTGGGCATGCATCATGTCGCCGCAAGATTGGTGCCAAGGATCTTGACTGCCGATCAGAAGGTACAGCATGTTAAAGTGTGCACGGACCTTCGTCAGACCGCATTTGATGATCCAACCTTCTTGTCATGGGCTATCACCATCGACGAGAGCTGTATTTACGGTTATGACCCAGAGACAAAGCAACAAATGTCCCAGTGGAAGAGCCCAGGCTCTCCAAGATCCAAAAAAGCTAGACAGGTGAAGAGCAAATTGAAGAGCATGATCATTGTTTTCTTTGAAGGGAATTGTGCACAAAGAATTTGTCCCACCCAACCAAACAGAATTCCGCATGCTACTGTGATGTTTTGCGACGGCTCCGTGAAATCGTGTGGCGATGACAGCCCGAACTTTGGCATCAAGGGAACTACCTGCTGCTGCATCACGACAATGCGCCCTGTCACACGTCCTTGCTCACCAGGACCTTTTTGACCATAAACAACATGGCGGTTGTACCCCACTCACCAGCTTTGGCGCCTCGTGACTTCGCGCTATTCTCAAAACTGAAACTCAAGTTGAAAGGCCGTCAGTTCGACACTCTAGAGAGGATTCAAGAAGCAGCGCTGGCGGTGATAAACACCCTCAAAGAATAGCATTTCTAGAAAACGTTTGACCAGTGGCAGAAATGCTGGGACCAATGTGTATGTGCAGATGGGAACTACTTTGAGGGTGATGGTGACCATTAGTCCAAAGGTAAAGTTTTGAACAGATGGCAGCACCAGTCCCAAAAATTTTGGATAGCGCCTCGTGTGTAGCATTCAAAATAACACCGGTAACAGAGGTGCATTCGAAGCAGGGAGCTGCCATTGATTTTCTCTTGACGGAAAGCCCAAGTATCACAGATATTCATAGGTGCTTGCACAATGTGTATGGAGACCTGGCAGGGAGCAAAAGCATGGTGAGCCTTTGGGTGAGGTGTCTTCATCATTGCAATGGTCGCGCAAACCTGTTTGATCTCCCATGTGCCGGCCAGCCGTGCACAGCTGTGACTCCGCCGATGTTGGAATGTGTGGACACTCTCATTTGAGGTGATCAACAGATCACGATCAAACACCTCACTGCACAACCAGACGTCTGTTAGTAGTGCTGCCACAGTTGTCTACTTGTTGGAGTTGCAGTACTCAAAGATGTGTGCCCACTGGGTTCATCACTATTGACAAGAGACCATAAAGAGCAAAGAAGGACAATCTTTGTGGAATTGTTTGTGCTTCATGAGGCTGATGATGACAATTTTTTGTCGAGCATTGTCATACACGATGAAACACATCTCCTCGATGAAAAAGTTCAAAGCTGCACCCTCAGCTGGTAAAATCATGTTGACAGTCTTGTGGGACTCTGAGGGGGTAGCATTGTTTAATGTCCTCCTTCATAGTGCAACGATCAACTCAGATGTTTATTTTGCTACTCTCAGGAAATTGAAGAAATGACTTCAGAGTGTTTGTCGCCACAAAAGTGCAAACAAACTTCTCCTTCTCTATGACAATCCAAGGCCTCGCACAAGTCTGAACACCTGAGAGGCGCTAACAAAACTTCATTGGATTGTTCTTTCCTCATCCGACCTACAGCCCACACCTCGCACCTTCCAACTTCCCAGTGAAGGATGCTACCTGTGGGAAGCAGTAAGTGGATGATGGGAGCTTATTGATGCAGCAAGACGTTGGCTGCAATGTCTACCATTAGAGTGGTACCGTGCAGGCATACAGGCCCTCCCAGTAAGGCCATTGCAATGAATGGAGATTATGTTGAAAAATAGGATTCTGAACGTCCCTCGTACTAATGATGTATTCAATGCACATTTGTTTATAAATGAGAAACACTAGGAAAAACTGTACCTATATGCAAGTAATGAGCAATTTACAACTTTGACCTTCAAATTCATTCTTTATAACCTGTCTCATTTGATCACAGCTAAAAGCACTAGTTTGAAGACACTTTGAAAAAAAGGTTAATTATTCCCTATTTCAATGACTTTCAAGTTTTAGGAAACTAGTAATTTTTACCATAGGTTTTTGTGTTGCATTAAAAGAAGTCTCGTTCTGTGTATCTTCTCCAATTCTTCTATGGAATGAGCAACTTCTTAGTTCAACATATTAAAAGATAATCAACAGGGTTAATTTAAAGTTATTTGTTCCCTGCCTTGAAATACAGTGCACTAGCCAAAATGCAGCCCCACTGAGTGCTGTTTTCAAACACAGGATGAACTGTTTGACATTTGTAAGCAGCTGGACATTTGTAAACAGCTGTCAAGCAGTTGACAGCTGGTAAGGGTCAATTAATCATTAGCAGTTCAAATGTAAGGCGAATGCTTGTAATCCTTAGGGAAATGGCAGAAGGGGACAGGAAAGGACACCAGGTGCTCTCAATGTGTGTGCCTGGGAGCCTCATTCAACAAATTGAAGAGGCTATTCCAGCAGCCATTGAGGTAACGGGGTGCAACCAACTGCAGATTTTGGCGCACATTGGATCAAATGATGCCTGTCATCTGGGCTCAGGGGTCATTTTTGGGTCACTCTAGTGACTGGCAGAGAAAGTTGAGAAGGCCAGTCTTGGATGTGGAGTTTCAACGAAGCTCGAGTCGAATGGAGGGACTGAAACATAGACTTTGAAAGTTCTGTGACAAGCTAGGCTGTGACTTCCTGGACTTGCGCAATAGGGTTGAGAACTGAAGTGTTCCCTTAAATAGGTCAGGTGTGAACTACACATCAGAGGCTGCTACTCAGGTAGCTAACTGTGTGTGGGGGCTGTACAGAAGGGCTTTTTAGATTAGGTGACTCTCCATCCAATACAGATAATGACAGCTGTAAGAAATCCAGAAGTACCAGTGTAGGATCAAACGAAATGCCTCCCACAGGTGAGAGTATTAAAATTCTAATGGTAAACTGCCGAAGCATTTGCAACAAAGTGCCAGAGTTTGAAGTGCTCATGAAAGACAGTGAAGCCCATATAATAATAGTTACGTTGAAACCTGAAATTGATAGCAGTGAGATTTTTGGGGAAAATTTATGTGTCTATTGAAAGGATAGGCAAATGGGAAACGGTGGTGCTGTATTTGTTGCAGTAGACAAGAAACTCAAATCCACAGAGATAGAAATTGAAGCTGCATGTGAGATTGTTTGGGTAAGACTCAGTATCAGGTGTGGGCATAAAATGATAATTGAATCCTTCTGTTGCCACCAGACTTATGTCCTGATGGAAGCAAAATTAAAACTTTAGAGAAAACCTGCATTTGTTTATCTTGTGTGACAGTATGTTGAATCCAAGATTTCGATCTCCGGAACCCTCAGGACAAATTATTGTGGCCAAAATATCAAGAAATTTTGGCACTTTCTTCACGTTTCCATGTATTACTCGGAAATTATGCATCATACTGAAAATGTTGCTATTAATAAAATGAAATAGCGTTAAGTTTTGCGCCAAATGACCTATGTCAAAATCAGTGCAGCCGTTTGGCCGAAGTCAGTTATTAAAGTCTGTTCATTTTTAACAACTTGGTTAAAAAGTCGGCTCCAATGCCTGTAACTCAAGAACGACTGCTCCGAACAAAAAATGCCAAGTTACCAGAGCATTTGAGCTTGAGATTTCATGTTACGAAATCATCTAGTTTTTCAATTTTAGGCATTATTAAGCGTTCATACACTTTGAAGCCAAAGCAATTCCATTTCGTTGTTTTTCTTTTAAGTCAAATGTATTCAATGAAATTAAATTTTCAGTGGGAAGACTGCTGTCTAATGAGCACATATTTGTTCTCTATGTATATCTTTTTAATTTTCTTCATTCATGTGTACTTTTATTTCTTTTCATCCATGCCTTAATTGGTAAGAGTGGGTTGCTAACAAGAAAACCAAGTACATAGTAATGGTCAATATGTATATACTTTTGACTAATATAAAAATGTAGGTGAATATGGATTGGGGCTAAGAAATGAAAGAGGAAGCCGCCTGGTAGAATTCTGCACAGAGCTTAACTTAATCATAGCTAACACTTGGTTCAAGAATCATGAAAGAAGGTTGTACACATGGAAGAACCCTGGAGATACTAGAAGGGTTCACATAGATTATATTAATGGTAAGACAGAGATTTAGGAACCAGGTTCTAAATTATAAGACATTTCCAGGGGCAGATGTGGACTCTGACCACAATCTATTGGTTATGAACTGTAGATTAAAACTGAAGAAACTGCAAAAAGGTGGGAATTTAAGAAGATGGGACCTGGATAAACTGAAAGAACCAGAGGTTGTACAGAGTAGATACTGGCTACAGGAAAATTAAAGAGACCTTTGGAGCAAAGAGAACCACTTGCATGAATATCAAGAGCTCAGATGGAAACCCAGTTCTAAGCAAAGAAGGGAAAGCAGAAAGGTGGAAGGAGTATATAGAGGGTCTATACAGGGGCGATGTTCTTGAGGACAATATTATGGAAGAGGATGAAGATGAAGATGAAATGGGAGATATGATACTGCGTGAAGAGTTTGACAGAGCACTAAAGACCTAAGTCGAAACAAGGCCGCGGGAGTAGACAACATTCCATTAGAACTACTGACAGTCTTCAGAGAGCCAGTCCTGACAAAACTCTACCATCTGGTGAGCAAGATGTATGAGACAGGCGAAATTCTCTCAGACTTGAAGAAGAATATAATAATTCAAATCCCAAAGAAAGCAGGTGTTGACAGATGTGAAAATTACCGAACTATCTGTTTAATAAGTCACAGCTGCAAAATACTAACGCGAATTCTTTAGAGACGAATGGAAAAACTTGTAGAAGCCGACCTCGGGGAAGATCAGTTTGGATTCCGTAGAAATGTTGGAACACGTGAGGCAATGCTGATCCAACGACTTATCTTAGAAGAAAGATTAAGGAAAGGCAAACCTACATTTCTAGCGTTTGTAGACTTAGAGAAAGCTTTTGACAATGTTGACTGGAATACTCTCTTTCAAATTCTGAAGGTGGCAGGGATAAAATACAGGCAGCGAAAGGCTATTTACAATTTGCACAGAAATCAGATGGCAGTTATAAGAGTCAAGGGGCATGAAAGGGAAGCAGTGGTTGGGAAGGGAGTGAGACAGGGTTGTAGCCTCTCCTCGATGTTATTCAATCTGTATATTGAGCAAGCAGTGAAGGAAACAAAAGAAAAATTCGGAGTAGGTATTAAAATCCATGGAGAAGAAATAAAAACTTTGAGGTTTGCCGATGACATTGTAATTCTGTCAGAGACAGCAAAGGACTTGGAAGAGCTGTTGAACGGAATGGACAGTGTCTTGAAAGGAGGGTATAAGATGAACATCAACAAAAGCAAAATGAGGATAATGGAATGTAGTCGAATTAAGTTGGGTGATGCTGAGGGCATTAGATTAGGAAATGAGACACTTAAAGTAGTAACGGAGTTTTGCTATTTGGGGAGCAAAATAACTGATTATGGTTGAAGTAGAGAGGATATAAAATGTAGACTGGCAATGGCAAGGAAAGCGTTTCTGAAGAAGAGAAATTTGTTAACATCGAGTATTGATTTAAGTGTCAGGAAGTCGTTTCTGAAAGTATTTGTATAGAGTGTAGCTATGTATGGAAGTGAAACATGGACGATAAATAGTTTGGACAAGAAGAGAATAGAAGCTTTCGAAATGTGGTGCTACAGAAGAATGCTCAAGATTAGATGGGTAGATCACATAACTAATTAGGAGGTATTGAATAGAATTGGGGAGAAGAGGAGTTTGTGGCACAACTTGACTAGAAGAAGGGATCGGTTGGTAGGACATGTTCTGAGGCATCAAGGAACCACCAATTTAGTATTGGAGGGCAGCGTGGAGGGTAAAAATCGTAGAGGGAGAACAAGAGATGAATACACTAAGCAGATTCAGAAGGATGTAGGCTGCAGTAGGTACTGGGAGATGAAGAAGCTTGCCCAGGATAGAGTAGCATGGAGAGCTGCATCAAACCAGTCTCAGGACTGAAGACCACAACAACAACAACAACAATATAAAAATTGGTACAAATGAAAAAATAGAAGAGCATGACAATGTTAAAAAACAATTTAAATATCAGAGATTTACATTTTATCAAATTTCAATTCCAACAAGGTCCAGGATCTAATATTCAGGATCCGTTGTGGCAAGTTCACCAACTTCCTCATTGGAACACATCTTCTATCTCTTCCTCATCCTCACTGAGCCCAGTATCTGGGGCAGTCTTGGAAGATAAGCCACAGTAGTGTTTGCACATTGAGGAGCAGTTCAGTCCAGATTTGTGACACCCACATATTGCTGTGCATCCTGTTTTGCATGCACAGTAAACCATTTTCAGTTAGGTGTGTGGTGCCGCATCTTTAGTCATCATCATGGGAAACAAGCATGATAAGTTTTTCTTCTAGCCCCTATGGCATGGATCAGTTTTCTTTCCCAGCCAAGATTGCACTTGATGGTAGGATCGCAGTGAGTGCTACCTTGCTGCATCCAATGTTGGCGGTAGCCTTCCATGTTTGAAAGATTTTCTCAGGGCAGGCTTTATAAAAAGCTCGTATCTGAGCTCATCCAAAGTCACACAGTTAGAATTCCCTTACTGTGCTAACATCAGCTGTTCTTCTGCCTGTGCTGTTAAGTCTTGAGAGACTGATGGTTTAACAAATTCAGCAGCTTGCACTTTGAGGTTTGGCCGTTGCTCCGTAAGGTTTAGTAATTTCCCTTTTCCTTGGCTAAAAAAAGAGGATGTGGTATCACATCCTGTGAAAGCATGGCTGAAAAGAGCAAATGCAGGATCGAAATTGAAAGAATTACTGGAGTACCACCTCTTGCTGATTTCCCTCTTCCCAGTTTATGGAAGTAGAAGTTGTTATAGTCCTTTCCTCAACCCAGCAGGGGAACAAACAGGCCATTGTCCTCGCTAGTGATTACCACACTGTCAGATTCAGAAACTTGGGAAATAGCTGTTCCCACAATTAATGAAACCACATTTTCTTTTGCCTGTAGCATTTGAATATCTCCATCCTCAAATTTCCTCATGTGCATGAGAATTAGTTGGTTCTTGTTGTTCTTATTTGCAAGAAACGTTTCCTGTGCGACTGCAGCGTTTGTGACTTCATCAAAAATGATATCTGATGAAGAATGTGGTGTCTTTAAATAGTGAGATCTTTCAGAAGACTTTGTTCCCCTTTGTTAAGCGTCACTTAGGTAGACAAAAATTCAGAAGTTGAAGGTCTTCTTTGCCGATCAGTATTCTTATCAGACTCCTTAGCTGTGCGAGGAGAGACTGCCATCATGATTCCTCCCTTGGTATGGAAAGTATTCAACCTGTCAGTTATGCAGATGATAACATCAGCATTATCAGAGATGAGCAGGATGAGGCCTTCACTGGTTATGTTGGGATGCTCAGGTCGTGCAGTTGAGGATACATCGAGTAGGGAAACTTCCAAGTATGGAGCTGCGAATCCAATTTCAGTAAGAGCGTCGACAATAAGTCTAGATCCAAATCTGTTGTACATGAATGTACTGAGCCCAGTCCATAGTGATGATAGAAACGGGACAGTGATTCAGGGATCACTGATTGGACATCTGGCAAGAAATCATCAGTTGGGGGGAGGGGGGGGGGGTATTGCGATGTATCATAGACCTGTGTACGGATGTCCACACGAAGTACACCTGCAGCAGCACGTACAGTTCTTTTTGTGGATCTGATAGCTTGCTGTGGAAAGAAACTGTCAAACAGTATCTCATAACCTGTACTTTTCTAACACACTGCCATGCTCTTTTTATGTCTGTCAACATTCATTATTTTTTTGCCATACTTCTAGAAGAGTTGGGTTTTTATAGTCCTTACATCTGCCTTCCAGCCATTCATGATTTGGTCCTTTAACTCCTGCAAAGTAAACTGACACCCTTCTGATTGTTCAATGTAGGAAGAAATCATTTCATTGCTTCATTTATGTGTGTGGATCCAGGAATTCCTTTTTTTCCCCCATCCCTGACTGGCCGGTAAAAATCCCTCTGACAAAATCTATGATGTTGAGCATTTTTAGCACAAATGTCCTGATCACAGACATGTTCAACACTTTGCGAGCCCATTCATCACCTTGCCTTTCAGCAACCCCAAAACACTGTCTGTTAATTCAAGTTTTATCACTTTACGAACAATATTTTGCTTTGCATAGGGAAATCTGCCATGTTTCTCCCAATTAACATCATTTTTCTTGCCACACCAAAAGCAATATTTATTAAAATCAAATATTTTGTTGTATGATCGAAGATTCACTGTTGACTGTGCAGGGCCTTTTGTCAGAGATATTCTAAGTGTTGAGTTACTGTACGTCTTCTGACAAGGACTGTGTACTACAACTTCAGCCAGATCAGTTGATAACTTATTGTGCTGTGATTTTCGTATCATCACTGTATTGTAGAAGCATTTCCAGTCCTTTCTGTTTCATTGTAACCACATCACCATTAGCAGAATTGCCGTCGCATGTAAAACACACCTCCATACAATCTGGAACACTCATTTTAAATGCATTGATCACACAACTGAAGTAAACTCAAACAAGGAACGAGAATTTTGTAAGACACAAGGAGTTTTGAATGTGTCCCTTGCACAACACATGAATATTGGGTACGGCTGACAATGGGAACAATAACAAAGGAACGGAGGGGTTAGCAACCTCGGCTGTTTATGACGTGTTA
The DNA here is from genome assembly GCF_023864345.2 of Schistocerca serialis cubense. Classification (NCBI taxonomy): domain Eukaryota; kingdom Metazoa; phylum Arthropoda; class Insecta; order Orthoptera; family Acrididae; genus Schistocerca; species Schistocerca serialis. The sequence continues at coordinate 608,685,581 of NC_064642.1, forward strand.
ATCAAGGGAGATCTTTAGATACCTCTGTACCTGAAGGTGGAGCAGATTTGTGTTCTTTCTATTGGAAATTTCATTTCACTGAATAACTTTGACTTAAAAAAAAAAGAAAAAAACAACAAAATGGAATTACTTTGACTTTCAAGAGTATGAATGCTTAATAGTGCCTGAAACTGAAAAACTAGATGTTTTTGTGATGTGAAATTTCATGCTCTACAACTTTGGTAACTTGACATTTTTTATTTGGGGCAGCCACTTTTGAGTTACAGGCATTGGAACCAAGTTTTTATTTAAGCTTGTGAAAATGAATGACCTTTGACAACCAATGGCGGCCAAATGGCTGCACCGATTTTGATGTCTGACTCAAAATTTAGTGCTCTTTCATTCTGGAAGGGTAATATATTCAGTAAGATGCATAATTTCTGAGTAATAGGTGAAAACCTGAAAAATCTTCTACCTCACTTTTTGCAAGCATGGAGTCCTATCTAATAATCGGTGGGGACTTTAATCTCTAATAATTAATTGGGAAATTATGGTTTTGTTAGTGTTGAGTGTTCCGGTGTAATATCAAGCACCTGCACCTTGGCATGGAATGTAACCGCAGAGAAGGCTGTGAGACAACGTCAGCCAATAGTACGCTGAGCAGGACCGCACCATGACAGGAGTGGCCTGTATCTGAGGAGAATATAAGGGCCGCTCCAGCGAGACTTGGCCGCACTAGAAGAACCGCACTAGTAGAGTTGCACTAGAAGACGAGCCGTCATCCTAACTGTTTTGCTGAGACATGATTTTTATCAATTGCTTGCATGGAAATTGGATATATCAAAGGACATAGATTATTTGCACGTTGCCAATTGCTTGTGACACTTCATTGTGAAAAAGACAAAGTTAATACAGTAGACATAGCATCTGCTATGAGTTGAACAAAATGTGTAGACATAGTATCTGCTTGTATGATAGAAGTTAGGAGTGGAAAGGGACTCTAGGGTATTAGATGGAGTATTAGAAAGTGGAGTTGAGGTGTAAAATAGATGTGTAACTTTACCAGAGAATATCTGGTGATAGTATACATAAAGATGTATACTAGGGCAAAGAACCATGAGGCCTACTCAGGAAGGATAAGGGGGGGGGGGGGGGGGAGCGCACCCAGCATTTATTGAATATAAAAGGCAGATAAGTTGACCTAAGAAAGGCTGACCTATACTTTGCGGACTGGAGCAGCAAGAAGGGGATTGACCTGTACCATAGGAGAAGAGAAATAAAGAGGGGCATACTTAGCAAAACGGAAGGAGGGAGTGCACTCATGGGGTCAACCCATAGATGAGGTATAGGTACTGTTCCTAAAGGGGAAAAGGACAGTATTGCGACAGAAGTCACACGTTTTATAGGAATTGGTCTGGTAAGTTTGAATTCTATGCATCACTAGCCTTATTACGTTTTATGTTTACAAGTTACAAAAAAGGAAAACTTTTAATTTACACAGAATTCCTCCAAACTACAATAAATAATGAATAAGTACATACTTAGAAAAGATAGTATGGAAAGTAGGAACAAACAGTAGATTACTCATGGGTCATGCACATCTGGAATTTACAATTGAAAAAAGAGCAGAAAACAGAAAAATTTTGGTCCTCTCGATTTTTAGGTATTGAAAGAGCTAACTCCAACATGGATTGAAAGGTTCATGTTTTATAACTATAGTAAAATGGAAAAAAGGAATGACTAGGTAATAAGAACAAGAGTATTTACAGTTATTAATAGAAAAAGATGTGTTGTTGAAAAATGAAGTGTTATCCTATGTAATGTTAAAGCACATGGTGATAATGTATAAAATATCACGTGTTCGAGCTGAGGGGAGGGATATCTAGTGCTTCGAGAATTTCCATGTAAATTCTAGACCCACTCGTCCTTCTACTGTCTTGAACACATGATGTTTTAAATAGAAGTGGGAGAGTGGAAGCATATCTACCGCGCCACCTGTTTCTCTGTGTGCAGGTTGGAAGTTTGTTATGAGATGACTGTAAGAGTGGTGGTCAACTGACGACGACAAGTGTTTGCCGCTAGCACCACAGATGCTGTGTGAAACAACACACAGTAATTATAGCTATTCTTTGTTGTGTTAATGAATGTTATTATTGTATAAAAGAAAAATGAACAATTGACTATAGACTTCTAACTTACTTCATGTCTTAGCTCTGAATGAGGCAAGATGCATGTGATGTTCAGGAATTATTTGGTTGTCAAGCCAATGCAATTATGAATGTCTTTAATTGAGTCTAAAGTTTGATGACTAAGTTGGCTTGCAGAAGCTTAAATGTGTGTACGAAAAATGGTAAAGTTGTTTCCTGTGAAAGTTGAAAATTTATTGTGATTGAACTGAAAGTAATCCAAGAGTACCCAATTATTTCAAGAGTAGAGAAATAGTCAAATAAATTCCTATAACCAATGATAGTCTTCGGAGAAGAAGCATTTGGGAGATCGACTTAGTTGATTATCCAGAGAAGAGGATCGGCTACACACATCACGTAAGTCAACTGATGAGAGTGAGGTGTGAATTGTGAATGCAATCCAGTTTGGCACCGCTCCTCATGTTGTCAAAGCTATTAGAACATATATAGAGCAAGAAAGGCAATAAAAGTATGTGAGATGTAGAAACCAACAGTCTGTAATAAAAGTTCATCTTGTCCAACCTTAAAATTGTGTTAAAGTGACTGCAAAAGACCATTAAAGCACTATTTAGAGGTTTTAGAAACCGTTAGTTGGCAATAAAATCTTTACAGAACAATCTCAATTTAGCACTTGTAGGCATGTGCTCATGCTGCACAATATACCTATCTAGATGTTATGCGCATTAGTTTGCATACAAGACAGTGAAAGTAGCTTTCTGGGCGGGAAGAATCGCCTGGTCCCCGGCACGAATCCGCCCGGTGCATTTGTGTTGAGGCCTGGTGAATTGGCCAGTCTGTGGATGGTTTTTAGGCGGTTTTCCATCTGCCTCGGCGAATGCGGACTGGTTCCCCTGATTCCGCCTCAGTTACACTATGTCGGCGATTGCTGCGCAAACATGTTCTCCTCGTATGCGCACACCACCATTACTGTACCACGCAAACATAGGGGTTACACTTGTCTGGTGTGACGCGTTCCCTATTGGGGTCCACCGGGGGCCAAACCGCACAGTAACCCTGGGTTTGGTGTGGGGCGGCAGAGGGGTGAAGTGGACTGTGTTAGTCGTCGTGGGGTTGTGGACCACTGCTACTGCGACGGGGACAGAGCCTCTCTGTCATTTCTAGGTCCCCGGTTAACATACAATACAATACAATACAATTAGCATATACAATTTGTTTATTGTTTAGCACTGGGCTACAATTTAAAGCCCACAAATAAATTTAATACCAAGGAAAGTAAATCTTAGACTCTGCCATGTAACATCTAATTAGCAATCTTAAGTGGTAGGTTCCATAACCCCAATAATCAGATGACATACATGCATGAAACATAGACCTCGGGTGACAGGTGGCACAAAACAGAGACCACAAGTAAAGAATGGTGTAAATCCTAAGTAGATACTATGTCTACACATAATGATCAACTCCCACTTCTCTATAACACACCAGAGTATTAGTTACCCTGACTTTCCTTAAATGGTTATCTGATTAACTGCCAGCTGCGGTGGCTGAGCGGTTCTAGGCGCTTCAGTCTGGAAACGCGTGACTGCTACGGTCACAGGTTCAAATCCTGCCTCGGGCATGGATGTGTGTGATGTCCTGATGTAGTTAGGTTTAAGTAGTTCTAAGTTCTAGGGGACTGATGACCTCAGATGTTAAGTGCCATAGTGCTCAGAGCCACTTTTTTGAGTCACGATTAACTCAGCTCTCCTGCTCCTGCCTCTTTAGGTGCATGGGTTGATTGCTATCCTTCTTTCTTTATATACCTGTACGTATATATAAGAAGAGATGAAAAAAGGAGGGGAACGTTGTAGAACTGTCACTTATAAAAACAATGTAATGTGTGCATCTACCCAGATGTACATATGTCTTTATTCCCCTACATCCCTTGGTGGTTCTGACATCGCTTCAGGTTTTTCATTTGTAATTTTCATGCTTGTGTTTAAGTGTATCTTTGCGTGTATGTTGATGTGTGTTTGTGCAGCCTGATTTTTCGGCCTACTTATAAGAAATAAGTTGTAGGTTATTGGAATCCACAGTAAATAAGAAGGACTTCTGCACAGAAGTAGTTGAATATGGAAAGAGGAAAAGATAGATAGGAACTCAAATGAGAAGTAAGAAAGGAAAAAGTAGAAATGGTTGCTAAGATCGAAGAAGTGAAAGAATATAGCCCCAAAGACAGGAAACCCTTCCAACCCACCTTCCCCAGGATCCCTACCTTGTTGGTACTTGAGTGAGAAGCCAGATGAGGTATGGTGTTGTATTGTCTCCTAGAGAATGGTCAATCTCACCTTCACCCTTGAGGTCCCCGAAGAAGATCTTAGCAACACCTATGGGACAGCAAATGGTGAAGAATCAGTCACACTTGTTAGCGAGGGTCGTTTGGAAGGTGTGGTGTATGTTCCGTGTTAGCACTGATTTGTCTATTGGTGGAAATCATGCTTTAATCTGCAGTACCCACCCTTTCCAAAACTAATACAAACCCTCCCCTTTACCACACGTTTCATAAAAGGTATAAAATATTCTATACCAAATAAAAAATTATACACTACAATCAGATAGTTGTTTAGTTATTCAGTTTATACTGTATTTTATACACACATAAAATACTCTGTCCAGTTTATGTCGTCCCAATATCACTCTGTTTCAATAATACCATGATATAATTTTTCCATTAGTACTATATTCTATTCATCTCGTTTCATGTTCAGAGATCACTGTTTTTCCATGGTTCTCTTAAGTCTATTATTTTTCTGTCATATTTGGTTTTCTATATGCTAAAATTATAGGATAGTTTAAGAAGTCATTAATAGATAACAGAATAGTTTAAGATTTGAAGAGAATTCGATGAAGGAAAAATAATTTTGAAGAAACAACGAAAACAACTCGGGATCCAATTGTCGTCACTCTGCCCATTAACTCAGAATGTTAACGTCCCTGGGGGACATATGTGACTCTGCCCAGATCCCATGGATCTGATATTAACTTCACTTGAGCAAGCGCAGACCAATACTTCTCGTTAAACTTCTTCTGGAAGTCTGCCCACAACAAAACAATCATCACTTTACTTGGTAACACAACATTAGGTAAAGTTATTCTATTTTCTGCTCTATCCTGGATAAATTTGAATTCTTCCGACAAGTCATCTACAACCTTGCTGGCATTATTAAGTTTGGAAGAAGCAATAGTCGAAATTTTTCTGGAGGACACTCTCGCGGCCACTTTTTGGTCTATCATTTCTTGTACCTGTTCCTCCAGATTTCTGATATTTATTGTGTCTGAAGTTGCTGCTTTCTCTTTAAAATTTCTTTCCACATTATCAACTCGAGTGTTAACGCCTGCAATTTGCGACTGGACTATTGCAATTAGATTTTCCTGCTTTTCAGCACTCTCTTTCAATGTATGCAACCTCTGCTTTACCGCATCAAATGTAACATTACATAGACTCTGAAATGATCCTAATTTTTCACTAAATTCAGATTGTACATTATTATATTTGTCTTCGATATCAAATTCTAGCTTCTTTGCCAAATCCTGAAATTGGTTACTCTGTGTCTGACTAAAGTCAGTGAACAATTGGTTTACATGAATGTTTAGAGAACTCGTTAATTTTTTCTCTAAATCTACTTTCGAATTTTCTATTTTATGGTTTAGAGTGTCAAATTCAATCCTTAGTAAACCTATATTTAGGACTTCATTTTGCTTCTTTAAACTAGAATATACCAAATTTATTTCTTTTCTTAGGGTTTTATTTAGTTTCTTACTTAAATAATCTTCCAGGTCATGTATTTTATTATTTAATTGAGTATTCACCTTGTCCAATTTAAGACTTAATTCCTGTGCTAAATCTGCTGAATCTGCATGCTGGGCTTTAATTAAATTCACTACCTCAGACCAGTCTGGCACCTCCTTACTCACTTTAATAGCCGTGGCTGTTTCTGAAGTTTCTCCTAGTTGCTGTTCTTGATCCATAACTTAACAGGTTTTAGACCTTGTGAGCATTAAAGAAAATTCTACTCTACTTGTAATGACTACAATACTACAGTCTATTTCAATAGTTCCTTCAACTTTATATTCAAACAATTATTGTTTTATGCTCACCTGGGTAGAGTTCTAGCTGTGTTGGTGAGTGGATGTGTTTTCAGTGCTGGTGAACAGCACTGGCGCTGGCAGCGCTGAATGTTGGTTTCAGCATTGGCATCAGCGAGCGGCTGTGGAGTCAGCACGGGTGAGCAGCAACTGGTGTCGGTGTCGTCAGACGAAAGGCTGGTTACTGCGTCGGCGTCAGTCATTATGTGTGTGGGAGCTGTGTCCTCTCCCCACCAAATCTTAATCAAAGTACTCTCGGCACAACTCTTCTTAGTCTAAAATGTTGAGGTCTCCTCTCTGTTCCTTTCACATTATTATTTCCTTAAGTCTTTTCTGTGTTGCATTCACAAATTTCTTCCATTTAGTTTCTTGGACTCAATCCAATTGCCCGAAACAGTTCTCTTATCTTGTTATGCCTGGTTGCTATGGAAACTCAAAATATCATCTTCCCGTTTCTGTCTTGAAGTTCCCGTTTTCTTTGAGTCCTGTCACTTAGGTCGCCACGATCTAATAGTTTTGACAACACGAGAAGCGGTGCGAAACTGGATTGCATTCACAGTTCACACCTCACTTTCATCAGTTGACTTAAGTGATGTGTAGCTGATCCTTTTCTCTGGATAATCAGCTAAGTTGATCTCCCAAAAGCTTTTTCTCTGAAGAATATCACTGGTTATAGGAATTTATTTGACTGTTTCTCTACTCTTGAAATAATTGGGTATTCTTCCACTTATATTTAAAATATCGTGTGTTCGAGATGGTAGAAGGACGAGTGGGTCTACAATTTACACGGAAATTCTCGAAGCACTACAACATAATAACTTCATCTGCAATTATCACACAGTGTAACATGTTTTTAATGTTCTGTGCCATCACAATCCTTTAAACTGACTTCTTTCGCAGTGTTTAGTTCAGATAAATACCTTCTTTTTAATTTCTGTAACAGTGAAATCGATGTACCACATTATAACAGGCTATGTACTTATGTTTTTGTTCAGAAGGCGCACCATGTTATTTATCTATTTCCTTTACTGTAATCTTTCACTAGAGCAAACACCATTTGTGATCTTTCAGGTGTTCATACTTTATATGTGTTTTAACTTGATCTCTTGGCAATCACATAGTATTTGTATGTTTGGCAGTTATACCATGTCAGTTATTAAGAATGAAGTTATCAACAAGTGTGCACTACTGTAATTGTGCAAGGCACAGCACATTTATATGGACAGTGTTAAGACAGGCTATTACGACAGTTATACAGGGTGTTACAAAAAGGTACGGCCAAACTTTCAGGAAACATTCCTCACACACAAATAAAGAAAAGATGTTATGCGGACATGTGTCCGGAAATGCTTAATTTCCATGTTAGAGCTCATTTTAGTTTCGTCAGTATGTACTGTACTTCCCTGATTCACGGCCAGTTGGCCCAATTGAAGGAAGCTAATGTTGACTTCGGTGCTTGTGTTGACATGTGACTCATTGCTCTACAGTACTAGCATCAAGCACATCAGTACGTAGCATCAACAGGTTAATGTTCATCACGAACGTGGTTTGGCAGTCAGTGCAATGTTTACAAATGCGGAGTTGGCAGATGCCCATTTGATGTATGGATTAGCATGGGACAATAGCCATGGCGCAGTACGTTTGTATCGAGACAGATTTCCAGAACGAAGGTGTCCCGACAGGAAGACGTTCAAAACAATTGATCGGCGTCTTAGGGAGTACGGAACATTCCAGCCTATGACTCGCGACTGGGGAAGACCTAGAACGATGAGGACACCTGCAATGGACGAGGCAATTCTTCATTCAGTTGACGATAACCCTAATGTCAGCGTCAGAGAATTTGCTGCTGTACAAGGTAATGTTGACCACGTCACCGTATGGAGAGTGCTACGGGAGAACCAGTTGTTTCTGTACCATGTACAATGTGTGCAGGCACTATCAGCAGCTGATTGGCCTCCACGGGCACACTTCTGCGAATGGTTCATCCAACAATGTGTCAATCCTCATTTAGTGCAAATGTTCTCTTTACGGATGAGGCTTCATTCCAACATGATCAGATTGTCAATTTTCACAATCAACATGTGTGGGCTGACGAGAAACTGCACGCAATTGTACAATCACGTCATCAACACAGATTTTCTGTGAATGTTTGGGCAGGCATTGTTGGTGATGTCTTGATTGGGCCCCATGTTCTTCCATCTACGCTCAATGGAACACGTTATCATGATTTCATACAGGATACTCTACCTGTGCTGCTAGAACATGTGCCTTTACAAGTACGACACAACATGTGGTTCATGCATGATGGAGCTCCTGCACATTTCAGTCCAAGTGTTCGTACGCTTCTCAACAACAGATTCGGTGACCGATGGGTTGGTAAAGGCGGACCAATTCCATGACCTCCACGCTCACCTGACCTCAACCCTCTTGACTTTCATTTATGGGGGCATTTGAAAGCTCTTGTCTACGCAAACCCGGTACCAAATGTAGAGGCTCTTCGTGCTCATATTGTGGACGACTGTGATACCATACGCCATTCTCCAGGGCTGCATCAGCGCATCAGGGATTCCATGCGACGGAGGGTGGATGCATGTATCCTCGCTAATGGAGGACATTTTGGACATTTCCTGTAACAAAGGGTTTGAAGTCACGCTGGTACATTCTGTTGCTGTGTGTTTCCATTCTGTGATTAATGTGATTTGAAGAGAAGTAATAAAATGAGCTCTAACATGGGAAGATAAGCGTTACCAGACACATATTTTCTTTCTTTGTGTTTCCTGAAAGTTTGGCCGTACCTTTTTGTAACACCCTGTATATGTTCTACACTTGTTTGGGTCATATTTGATGAAAATACATGTTTGATCAATTGATGTTCACTGTCTAAGTACTAAGATTTTAAAATGACCTTTTCTAAGTCATCCATTTTCTATGATGCCTGTGTATTTTCTATATTCATCTTTTTTGTATCTTGCAGTTTTAAATTGTATAACTGATGGCACAAATATGCTTTTTTTTTTTTTTCAAAATATTGCCTATGTCTTTGTCCCCCTTGCTAAGGCTAGGTGACTTGTGTGCCTTAATGATACAGATAGTTGCACTGCAGGTGCATCCACAGTGGAGGGTATCTGTGGAGAAACAAGACAGATGTGTAGTTTTTGAAGTGGGGCAGCAGCTTTTTCAGTAGCTGCAGCACAGCAGTGTGTTTGATTGACTGATCTGGCCTTGTAACATTAGCAGACATGGCCCTACTGTGCTGTTACTGCAAATGGTTGAAAGCAAGGGTCCGAAACTACAATAGTTGTTTTTCCTGAGGGCATGTAGCTCTACTGCATGGCTAAATGATGATAGCATCCTCTTGGGTAAAATATTCCAGAGTGAAAATAGTCCTCCATTCAGATCTCTGGGCAGGGACTACTCAGGAGGATGTCATCATCAGGAAAAATGACATTGGTATTCTACGGGTCAAATGTGAATGTTACATCTCTTAATCAGGTAGGTAGGTAGGTTAGAAAAGTTAGGGAAATGAATACGTTGAAGTTAGATTGTGTGGAAGTTAATGAAGTTCAGTGGCAGGATGAACAGGACTTCTGGTCGGGTTAGTGCAAGGGTTACAAATACAGAATCATATAGGAGTAATGCACGATTGGGTCTAATAATGAATAAGAAAATAGAAACACGGAAAGCTAATATGAACAGCATAATGAATGCACTAGGAACATATCATAACCAAGATAGACCCACCACAGTAGTACAAGTTTGCATGCCAAATAGCTCAACTCGTGATGAAGAGATTGAAAGAATTACAATGAGATGAAAAACATTATTCAAATAATTAAAGGAGAGGAATATTTGATTATGATGGCAGCTAGAATCTGAAAATAGCAAAAGGAAGAGAAGGAAGTATAGTAAAAAATCATGTAGGGGGAAATGAGTTGTAGATTTTGCCTAGAGCATAATTTAATCTAATAATTTTTGGGTTCATTGCAGAATGACAACAATCATATTTACATTATAATAGACACATGAACTAGGCAGGGAGCTCAGTACCTAGTGATCCAGTTGATAAGTCAGGGAAACTTAGTTTGCTGCCTTGTAAGATGAGACAGGAAGTGAACTGATCTACAGTGCGGGATGTTCAACAGCAATGAAAGGCAGTGGCCCTTGGCAGGCAAATGCTTCTTATATAGCCATGTACTGGCTCTGCTGGCAGTGTGGTGTGTGCTCTCTAAATTGTATTGTACTTGAACTGTCACACAATTGCTTAGTAAAAATATGGTTTCTCACAATTGCATCTTTTATTGTGTTCAGAGTTAGAACACAAGTGGCAACAAGTAGATCTTTCATATGCTCAACTTCAGTGATTGTTTTTTCATGTAACTGTTCCATGGATGCAGTACTTCAATCAGTTCTTCAGCAGCAGGAACACACTGTGGCTGCCTTGGAAAACTCATGGCTATGTTGACCATTCAGGCTCTGTCATCTCAGGCAGACCCACCATTGATTTTACTGTATGCAACTCTGCCAAATATTGGGAGGCTTATGAAAAGCAGCTTCACTAGCACTTCGCTGCATGTTGAGTGACGGACAAAGAAAATTGTAAGGCTTCATTTTCATCATGGATTTGCCCTCACTTGTACCAGTTATTGTTTCACTTAGCACCTTTGCAGTTGTTTCACTTAGCCCCCTTGCAGCAACCAGCCTCACTCTCTTTTAAGGAAATGTGTAGTTTGTTGCCTTCTTTTAGCCGCAAGCAACCCATGTCATTACCATTTGTGCTGAACTTTACCAGTGCTGCAAACAGCCACATCAGTCTTAGTGAGTTTGGGAAGCAGAGGTAAGTTAGATTAAGTAGTGCGTAAGCTTAGGGACCACTGACCTCTGCAGTTTGGCCCCACAAATTTCCAATTTTTTTTGCCCATGCTGTGAGCCACCAAATTGAATTAGGGAGTGATGTCACCACCATTGATAGTGAATCACATTGGCACAAGGCAACAAGCTCACTGAACAAACAGGAAGTCAGTGCTGTTCAAATCAGGAAACCTATAAAAAATGGACAAATCCTTCGGCAACAACAAGGACACTGTGTAGCACTTCCGCCATGCATCTCTTGCTTTGTGCTACATGAGACAGCTGCATGCCCCAGACAGTGGGTGTCACGGCCCAAGTGTCACAACAACAGCCATATTGCGTTGGTTTGCCTTACTCAGCCACCCCCAAACAAATGGATGTTGATGTTCATTCTATGTCTTCATTGTCTGCAGGTCAGAATGAGCTCTTTAATGAAGCGTCTGTGCTGAACATACCATTATCACTACAGGTGCACATGGCAGGGCTTTCCACCACTGGCTCCCATCAAAAACCATCTGATAAGCTATTATGATCAGCATACTCTTGTTCTTGATCAATATACTGCCGCCGTTGGATAGCAGCTGCAGCAGCAAGTCGTATACTCCTAGCTCACTCATTTGTTACATAGTTTAATTCTTAATTTCTTTGCGTGTTTTTGGTACTTGCATTGTTTAATTCATAAATTTCGGGCGTATTATAGTATTTGAGAGTGTAGCATCGCGTTTTAGTACCTGAATAGTGTAAATTCGCGTAGTCTCCTTCCGCCGCCGAGCAGTTTCAGCAGTGCGCAAGTAGCAGCATTACTGCATTTACTAGGCAATCTTGTATTTTAATAACCGTTTAAATTTTGTTGATTTGTTTGCGCTCTCTGTAGATTAGTTCAGACATTCTTTGCAAAACAGTTTTTAGCATGGATAGGGACTGCAACTGCTGTGTTCGGATGCAGGCTGAGTTGGCATCCCTTCGCTCCCAGCTTCAGGCAGTGTTGGCTTCGGTCACACAGCTTGAGGCTGTTGCCAATGGGCATCACTGTGGGAGTCCGGATGGGGGTTTGTCGGGGACGGCCAGCTCGTCCCACGCATCCCCTGATCGGACTACGACTGTGGTTGCCCGGGATACTGCCCGCATTGAGGCTGATCCCTCACCTGTGGTAGAGTGGGAGGTCGTCTCAAGGTGTGGCAGGGGGCGAAAGACATTCCGGAGGGCTGAACGGAAAGCCTCTCCAGTTTGTCTGACGAACCGGTTTCAGGCTCTGTCTCAGGCTGATGCTGATCTTCGGCCTGACATGGCTGCTTGTCCTGTTCCAGAGGTTGCCCCTCAGTCTGCAAGATCCGGGCAGTCGCAGAGGGTGGGCTTACTGGTAGTTGGGAGCTCCAACGTCAGGCGCGTAATGGGGCCCCTTAGGGAAATGGCAGCAAGAGAGGGGAAGAAAACCAATGTGCACTCCGTGTGCATACCGGGGGGGGGGAGTCATTCCAGATGTTGAAAGGGTCCTTCCGGATGCCATGAAGGGTAAAGGGTGCACCCATCTGCAGGTGGTCGCTCATGTCGGCACCAATGATGTGTGTCGCTATGGATCAGAGGAAATCCTCTCTGGCTTCCGGCGGCTATCTGATTTGGTGAAGACTGCCAGTCTCGCTAGCGGGATGAAAGCAGAGCTCACCATCTTCAGCATCGTCGACAGGACTGACTGCGGACCTTTGGTACAGAGCCGAGTGGAGGGTCTGAATCAGAGGCTGAGACGGTTCTGCGACCGTGTGGGCTGCAGATTCCTCGAATTGCCCATAGGGTGGTGGGGTTTCGGGTTCCGCTGGATAGGTCAGGAGTCCACTACACACAACAAGCGGCTACACGGGTAGCAGGGGTTGTGTGGCGTGGACTGGGCGGTTTTTTAGGTTAGATGGCCTTGGGCAAGTACAGAAAGGGCAACAGCGTCAACGGGTGCGGGGCAAAGTCAGGACATGCGGGGACCAAGCAGCAATCGGTATTGTAATTGTCAACTGTCAAAGTTGCGTTGGTAAAGTACCAGAACTTCAAGCGCTGATAGAAAGCACCGAAGCTGAAATCGTTACAGGTACAGAAAGCTGGTTGAAGCCAGAGATAAATTCTGCCGAAATTTTTACAAAGGTACAGACGGTGTTTAGAAAGGATAGATTGCATGCAACCGGTGGTGGAGTGTTCGTCGCTGTTAGTAGTAGTTTATCCTGTAGTGAAGTAGAAGTGGATAGTTCCTGTGAATTATTATGGGTGGAGGTTACACTCAACAACCGAACTAGGTTAATAATTGGCTCCTTTTACCGACCTCCCGACTCAGCAGCATTAGTGGCAGAACAACTGAGAGAAAATTTGGAATACATTTCACATAAATTTTCTCAGCATGTTATAGTCTTAGGTGGAGATTTCAATTTACCAGATATAGACTGGGACACTCAGATGTTTAGGTCGGATGGTAGGGACAGAGCATCGAGTGACATTATACTGAGTGCACTATCCGAAAATTACCTCGAGCAATTAAACAGAGAACCGACTCGTGGAGATAACATCTTGGACCTACTGATAACGAACAGACCCGAACATTTCGACTATGTATGTACAGAACAGGGAATCAGTGATCATAAGGCCGTTGCAGCATCCCTGAATATGGAAGTTAATAGGAATACAAAAAAAGGGAGGAAGGTTTATCTGTTTAGCAAGAGTAATAGAAGGCAGATTTCAGACTACCTAACAGATCAAAACGAAAATTTCTGTTCCGACACTGACAATATTGAGTGTTTATGGAAAAAGTTCAAGGCAATCGTAAAATGCGTTTTAGACAGGTACGTGCCGAGTAAAACTGTGAGGGACGGGAAAAACCCACCGTGGTACAACAACAAAGTTAGGAAACTACTGCGAAAGCAAAGAGAGCTCCACTCCAAGTTTAAACGCAGCCAAAACCTCTCAGACAAACAGAAGCTAAACGATGTCAAAGTTAGCGTAAGGAGAGGGCTATGCGTGAAGCGTTCAGTGAATTCGAAAGTAAAATTCTATGTACCGACTCGACAGAAAATTCTAGGAAGTTCTGGTCTTACGTTAAATCAGTAAGTGGCTCGAAACAGCATATCCAGACACTACGGGATGATGATGGCATTGAAACAGAGGATGACACGCGTAAAGCTGAAATACTAAACACCTTTTTCCAAAGCTGTTTCACAGAGGAAGACCGCACTGCAGTTCCTTCTCTAAATCCTCGCACAAACGAAAAAATGGCTGACATCGAAATAAGTGTCCAAGGAATAGAAAAGCAACTGGAATCACTCAATAGAGGAAAGTCCACTGGACCTGACGGGATACCAATTCGATTCTATACTGAGTACGCGAAAGAACTTGCCCCCCTTCTAACTGCCGTGCACCGCAAGTCTCTAGAGGAACGGAGGGTTCCAAATGATTGGAAAAGAGCACAGATAGTCCCAGTCTTCAAGAAGGGTCGTCGAGCAGATGCGCAAAACAATAGACCTATATCTCTGACGTCGATCTGTTGTAGAATTTTAGAACATGTTTTTTGCTTGAGTATCATGTTTTTGGAAACCCAGAATCTACTATGTAGGAATCAACATGGATTCCGGAAACAGCGATCGTGTGAGACCCAACTCGCTTTATTTGTTCATGAGACCCAAAAAATATTAGATATAGGCTCCCAGGTAGATGCTATTTTTCTTGACTTCCGGAAGGCGTTCGATACAGTTCCGCACTGTCGCCTGATAAACAAAGTAAGAGCCTACAGAATATCAGACCAGCTGTGTGGCTGGATTGAAGAGTTTTTAGCAAACAGAACACAGCATGTTGTTATCAATGGAGAGACGTCTACAGACGTTAAAGTAACCTCTGGCGTGCCACAGGGGAGTGTTATGGGACCATTGCTTTTCACAATATATATAAATGACCTAGTAGATAGTGTCGGAAGTTCCATGCGGCTTTTCGCGGATGATGCTGTAGTATACAGAGAAGTTGCAGCATTAGAAAATTGTAGCGAAATGCAGGAAGATCTGCAGCGGATAGGCACTTGGTGCAGGGAGTGGCAACTGACCCTTAACATAGACAAATGTAATGTATTGCGAATACATAGAAAGAAGGATCCTTTATTGTATGATTATATGATAGCGGAACAAACACTGGTAGCAGTTACTTCTGTAAAATATCTGGGAGTATGCGTGCGGAACGATTTGAAGTGGAATGATCATATAAAATTAATTGTTGGTAAGGCGGGTACCAGGTTGAGATTCATTGGGAGAGTGCTTAGAAAATGTAGTCCATCAACAAAGGAGGTGGCTTACAAAACACTCATTCGACCTATACTTGAGTATTGCTCATCAGTGTGGGATCCGTACCAGATCGGTCTGATGGAGGAGATAGAGAAGATCCAAAGAAGAGCGGCGCGTTTCGTCACAGGGTTATTTGGTAACCGTGATAGCGTTACGCAGATGTTTAATAAACTCAAGTGGCAGACTCTGCAAGAGAGGCGCTCTGCATCGCGGTGTAGCTTGCTCGCCAGGTTTCGAGAGGGTGCGTTTCTGGATGAGGTATCGAATATATTGCTTCCCCCTACTTATACCTCCCGAGGAGATCACGAATGTAAAATTAGAGAGATTAGAGCGTGCACGGAGGCTTTCAGACAGTCGTTCTTCCCGCGAACCATACGCGACTGGAACAGGAAAGGGAGGTAATGACAGTGGCACGTAAAGTGCCCTCCGCCACACACCGTTGGGTGGCTTGCGGAGTATAAATGTAGATGTAGATGTTTTAAAGATCTGTTTGTGTGGTTGTTAACTATACTCATACTGATTTTTTTTTTTTTTTTTTTTTGGGCTAGACTCTTTCGTTGCTTTTGAATTCTCCATTACTAACACTATGTATCTTGTATAAGATCAGGTTCCTTATCACAACCTAGATTCATTCATTATGTTCTGAATTTTCATAGCACATAATTATCACATTTAACCCTTCACCTCAGCCACGTTTTTTTCTGGTTGCCTGTGTCCTTATGTGAACAAGTCAGTCCAAATTGAATTGATTGCCATCAATAGGTGTCATTCAACTGATTTCAACAATTTAGTGGTGTGTGCCATTAGTGATGGACAAAATTCTGTCGAGTCAACTCCAAATTTGAGGAGACTTTTAAATTATCATTAATGCATACTCTGTTATTGGCACATATCCTCTACCTCTAACTGATAAATTACTTGCAAAATTGGCTGGTAGCCAATTATTTTCCAAAATTGACTTAGCTGAGGCCTGCCTGCAGTTTCCATTAGATGATGCAGCTGAATGCTTTTAGTTAACACATCTTTTAGTCTTTGTTAATATCAACATTTCATGTGTGGTGTGGCTAGTTGCCAGGCTATCTTCCAACATTTTTTGGAGCAACTTACGGTAGCTGTTCCTTGCTACATCAGCTACCTGTAACAGGCACTATGACAGAATATCACTTATTTAACCTCCATTCTCTCTTTATTGTTTTGCAAACTGCAAACCTTAAGTGTAATCCTCATAAATTACAGTTTTTTCAACCCTGTATTGTGTGTCTCAGTCATGAAATTTCCAGGCTGTATTTCAACCCCTTGAATAGCAGGTCATTAGTGTTATGGCTTTGCCTCATCTGACAATCCAGCAGGAACTCTAGATATTCCTTGATAAAATAACATACTATCACAGGTTTATTCTAGGTGCAGCCTCTCCAGCTCACCTTCTGCTTTATGTCCTTCATAAAAATGTTCCTTTCAAGTGCTCTCTGGCCTGTGAGCATACATTTGTGCAACTTAAAAACAAATTACTCCCCGCACTGTGCCCTATGTCATTTGAACCTGGTAAATGTTTAGTCTTGACCATGGATGCGTCACAGTATAGGGTGGTGGCGGTTCTGGCTCATTGTCGTGCAGATGGCCCTGAGCATCCTGTTGCTTTTGCACCCAAAATGCTCAACACTGCTCTGCAGCACTATTTGCAAGTCAAAAAAGAAGCTCTTGCATTCGTTTATGCCTTTAAAAAATCACGTATTCTAATGCAGTACAAAATTTCACTTAGTCACAGATCATAAACCTTTAGTTTCCTTGTTTCACTCTCAGCGGCTTTACCTGACAAAGCTGCTCATCATCTTTAACATTAGGTCTTATTTTGCTCAAGACATAATTACAATATCCATTTCTGCCCTGTGTCGCTGCACGCAAATGCACATTGTCTCAGCCACTCATGGAGCCCTATACATTGTTTGATCAGGAACAGTTGTTGTGTTTTCAGCTCAACATGGAAGCAAGATAGACTATTGATGGTTTATGCATTACCAGCTCCAGGACTGCATCCACTTTAACTGTGGACCCAATGCTCAAACAAGTTGTGTACCTGAACTGACCTGGGTGTCCTGGCTGTTCGCAAAGCTGGACATCCGACCCATCACAGAACTTCTGTGCTTTTTGTCATTGTCTTTCCCTGCTGGATGTCATTCTCTTGTTGACAGAAGGATATACTCCCCCTGTTGTGACCCCACCAGCTTTGTGTAGGGAGGTTCTCATCCTGTTACATCAAGGTCACTGGGGAGCCTCCCACATTAAACAATCCTTAAAAGATTTTTGCTCCGCAATGTTATCTGCCATGCCACAATGTCTCCCTTTCATCTGCAGTCCAGTGGTGGAATACCACATCTCATGTGAACTTTCAAGATGCAAATGTTATTATATGTCAAGAAATTTCTGACAGAGGAGGCCTTTACATTCTTTCTCAGTTGAAATGAAATGATCGTATGGCATTGCTGGCTGGGAGCCCCCTTGCGGGGAAGTTCGGCCACCGTATTGCAAGACTAAAAAGTTGACGCCACTTCGCCAACTTGCAAGTCAATGATGATGAAATGATGATGAAGAACACACAACACCCAGTCATCACAAGGTAGAGAAAATCCCTGACCCCGCCGGGAATCAAACCCAGGGCCCCTTGCGCAGGAAGTGAGAACGCTACCGCAAGACCATGAGCTGCAGACCTTTCTCAGTTGTCAGAGAATGATTCCAACTGAGCACAAGGGCCTGGCCAAACTCTTGCACAGCCAGCAGCTGTGGATGCTGCTCCATCTCCTGCTGCTGGGCAGGTGTCCTGCAGCTGCACTGACATCATCACGGTTTGCATCTGGAACTCCAGTGTGGGACTGGGGTTCAGACAATACACGCACTGGATTCCAGGCACCATCCACAACCAGCACAGGCACCATGTGTTCATAGTGCATATTGATAGGACCTTGTGGTGCACGACTACAATCAACTGTACCCACAGGTTGGCAAAGATGCCCCACTGTGGACCATCATGCTGGCGCCTCTTTCACAATCATTGCAGTTAACTGTGGGAAGCATGCTGCCTCGGCCATGCTCACCCACCCTCCAGATGTGGTTTCTGGCTGCTCTATCAGTGGGCCAGCCCCACATCAACATTGCAGCTCAGTCTCTCAAACCCCCCCCCCCCTCCCCCCTGTGATTCCTTTTCTTGGGGATGGGACACTGGGCTGCATCGGTGCACTCACAGGGTCTACATCTACATTTATACTCCGCAAGCTACCCAACAGTGTGTGGCAGAGGGCAATTTACGTGCCACTGTCATTACCTCCCTTTCCTGTTCGAGTCGTGTATGGTTCGCGGGAAGAACGACTGTCGGAAAGCCTCTGTGCGCGCTCGAATATCTCTAATTTTACATTCGTGATCTCCTCGGGAGGTATAAGTAGGGGGAAGCAATATATTCGATACCTAATCCAGAAATGCACCCTCTCGAAACCTGGACAGCAAGCTACACCAATATGCAGAGCGCCTCTCTTGCAGAGTCTGCCACTTGAGTTTACTAAACATCTCCGTAATGCTATCACGCTTACCAAATAACCCTGTGACGAAACACGCCACTCTTCTTTGGATCTTCTCTATCTCGTCCGTCAACCTGATCTGGTACGGATCCCACACTGATGAGCAGTACTCAAGTATAGGTCAAACAAGTGTTTTGTAAGCCACCTCCTTTGTTGATGGACTACATTTTCTAAGGACTCTCCCAATGAATCTCAACCTGGTACCCGCCTTACCAACAATTAATTTTATATGATCATTCCACTTCAAATCGTTCCGCATGCATACTCCCAGATATTTTACAGAAGTAACTGCTACCAGTGCTTGTTCCGCTATCATATAATCATACAATAAAGTATCCTTCTTTCTATGTATTCGCAATACATTACATTTGTCTATGTTAAAGGTCAGTTGCCACTCCCTGCACCAAGTGCCTATCTGCTGAAGATCTTCCTGCATTTTGCTACAATTTTGTAGTGCTGCAACTTCTCTGTATACTACAGCATCAACCGCGAAAAGCCGCATGGAACTTCTGAAACTATCTACTAGATCATTTATATATATTGTAAAAAGCATTGGTACCATAACACTCCCCTGTGGCATGCCAGAGGTTACTTTAATGTCTGTAGACATCTCTCCATTGAGAACAACATGCTGTGTTCTGTTTGCTAAAAACTCTTCAATCCAGCCACACAGCTGGTCTGATATTCCGTAGGCTCTTACTTTGTTTATCAGGTGACAGTGCAGAACTGTATCGAACGCCTTCCGGAAGTCAAGGAAAATAGCATCTACCTGGGAGCCTGTATCTAATATTTTCTGGGTCTCATGAACAAATAAAGTGAGTTGGTCTCACACGATCGCTGTTTCCGGAATCCATGTTGATTCCTATAGAGTAGATTCTGGGTTTCCAGAAACGACATGATACATGAGCAAAAAACATATTCTAAAATTCTACAACAGATCAACGTCAGAGATATAGGTCTATAGTTTTGCACATCTACTCGACGACCCTTCTTGAAGACTGGGACTACCTGTGCTCTTTTCCAATCATTTGGAACCTTCCATTCCTCTAGAGACTTGCGGTACACGGCAGTTAGAAGGGGGGCAAGTTCTTTCGTGTATTCTGTGTAGATTCGAATTGGTATCCCGTCAGGTCCAGTAGACTTTCCTCTGTGAGTGATTCCAGTTGCTTTTCTATTCCTTGGACACTTATTTCGATGTCAGCCATTTTTTCGTTTGTGCGAGGATTTAGAGAAGGAACTGCAGTGCGGTCTTCCTGTGTGAAACAGCTTTGGAAAGAGGTGTGTGGTATTTCAGCTTTACGCGTGTCATCCTCTGTTTCAATGCCATCATCATCCCGGAGTGTCTGGATATGCTGTTTCGAGCCACTTACTGATTTAACGTAAGACCAGAACTTCCTAGGATTTTCCGTCAAGCCGATACATTGATGCAGGAATCCCCTACACTGACACAGATACTGCCTGCGCTGATGGCGGAGCCTGCCCCCACCTGCTAGCACTGCCTATATTACCTCCAGACACTGCGGCTCCCCAGTTCACAGCACCTACAGAAGAGTGCAATGCTAACATGACCCTGCCTGCAGGGGTCATCTGCCTGCTCTCCTGGAGGTGAGGTGGAGGGCAGGTGAGTCTGCACTCACAGTACTACCATCCCTACTTGCTTGCTTGCATGGACCAGGAACTGTTTATACTCAGGACAACCACTTCAAGAAATATGGTTCTGTCAACCATCAGCTCATCTTAGAGGAAATGGCATCTGGTGGTCCCCCCACCAGCCCCCCAAAAAGAAGCGGTGTAGTAACCTGCACATTACTGCACCTCACCACCACTACCACGGCGTGTATCGATATACACACATTTGAGTAGCGTGCTTTCTGGCTACTCCGGACCCTCACCAGAGGCCATGGACCATGATCCGGCACGTCTATTGCCTGGACACGATAGCAAGTAGCCTCTGTCGGTCAGATGCTTCTTATCTAGCCCTATACCAGCTCCAGCTGGCAGTCTTGGGTGTGTTCTCTTAACTGTATTGTTCTTACGCTGTCACACCAGGATTTAATAAATAGTTGGTTTCTTACAACTGTGTCTTTTATTGTGTTCGCTGTTAGAAAAATTGAACTGACACACAAACGGGGAGTCTAGTCCTCTGGTCAACTTCATCCAAAGACCAAAATCTTTTATGGTGCACTATATATAAATAGTCTCTCACAAGCAGAAAGTTGGCTGAACCAGAGCAAACCTTAAATGAATAAAAAATACAAATACTGCCACTCCAAGAAACAAGACTGACAAAAATTCAGTGGATTTTTGGAACTACGGATGAACAAACAAATGGATACTGGAGAAAACAGCACTTTTAGGGGTTCCTTTTCCAGCCAAGAAAGACACTTGTTCATAACCAATTTAAAGCCTGTAATAACAGACTAACGACAATCGCCTTGAAGTGTGCAAATAAGACATACACATTAATCAAGCGCACATGCCAATCAATGTTGAAAATAAAACAGACCATGAAGAGATAGGCAAATCATGGGAAACACTAAAAGAAATAAATCTAAAATACCACAAAATGGTGTCAAAATCCTACTACATAATTTCAGTGTACAACCAGGCAAAGAAAGAAAGTACAGGTAAACAGTTGGAAAATTCCCAGTACATAAGTGGACCAACCAAAATATACTAAGTTTAGTTGAACTCTCCAGGATATTCAACCTTGAAATCATGTTGTCACACTTCAAAAAGAAACCAACCAAACAGATGCCATGGATATCACCGTGCTCACTAATTGGTGATTTATAAAGTGACCATGTAGTAATCTCATATTGAAACCACAGAGAAATTATGGACATACAAGTTAGGAAGGGTGTAAACGTAGACTCAGACCATTAACTGAAAGAATAAAACTATGTTTTAAACCATCGAGCTTCACAAGAAAACAAGACAAAAGTCCACCAAAACCATACAATACGTTTGGCTAACAGAACAAATTCCACAAGACTGAAAAATGCATCTAGGCCAAGCGAATATAAGTGCTGCTCTACCTGACCGTGGCACGAGTTGAAGTCGAGCCAACATACAAACACTACACCAGTGATTTAGAAATTATTGTTTCACTTGTACTACGAATTGTATATTCTGAAGAGCTTGCTTATGTTTGTCTATCGTCCCTTGCTTGTGACATGTCTATGTCTCACAAAGTTAAGTATTGTAAATATTTCCTCTAGTAATAAACTCCATTAATACAATTTGCTTGAATTGTTCTCTAGCGATCCAAGAAAGCAGCTTTCCTAGGCACTCTATATTAAATGAGTGGGCAGAACACAACAGTTTCAGTTCAGATGTTTAACTCCTTCAATTTGAAAGAAAACATAATGAAACATCCATTTATCACTTAAGGACATTTGTTTGTAATAATATTTAAACATTAAATGTACCTATGAAGCATGTTCTGGTACACACTCTCCATCCCACCTAGTGTCTCTTCAGTTTCTAGTGCAGCAGCCAGAACTTGTGCCAGCAGATCTTCCTCTGTCTCTACAGGAGTCTCATAAATTAAACTTTGCATACGACCCCACAACAGGTAGTCCATTTCATCCTGCCTACCACATTGCACACCAGGACAAGCAAGTCTGAGACTTTGCTCTGTCCCTCAGCAGGCATGAACGCATTTCATATCTGAATTGAAACTATTGTAGAATAGAAATGGTACATTTCTGGACATGTGTTCCTATTCCAAATATTACGTACTCACCCCCCTCTACAACTCCTAGAAGTTTGTAATGTGAATTTCTGGACACCCTGTACAAGTGCCTATCATTTACACACAGTTGAATTATATTAACTCACAACACAACAGACTAAGTTCTTGAAAGAAACTGCAGAAAAAATCAGTTTCCAAATATTTTTCAAAATGACAGGGTACACGACTTCCAAAAAATAAGCACCAAAATTCATGAAGACAGAATACGGCATAATTAAAGAGTTCTACAATTTACATGTCGTGGTGAAACCGTTCAAGAAAAGGGACTGAAACAAAAGCAAACAAAATTAGACACCAAAAGATGGAAACTGCTTACCAATTTACCCGTAATATCAATAACAAGAAATGTAACTCCAAGCACACAGAACTAAGACAAATCAGAATGCCTTTATGGATCAGAAACACTAGTTTTGAAAAGGAAAACATGCATTAAAATGTTGAGAAAAAGGAATGCAAAATTGTAGGAAAAATCCTGGGACAAAATCTTGTAGATGAATGATTACTGGCTTACAAGCAATCAGGAAATCAAGCAGTACACAATATCCATTGTGACATTAGAAAATGCATACAAAACAAATACAGTAATAAATTTTTTTGAAACCAGGAGCAAAGCTAAAAATGACATGATGAAATCGGCTGGTGAGATCAAAACTGATCTGAAACTGGCAGAGATTACTCGAGAAGATGTCCAAAACCATGAAATTATCATGTCCAAATTTCATAGATGGCAAGTTGACTAAGAGGAAAGATCAAAGAAGCTGTCTGGGCAGTAAAATAACTGATGATGGCTCAAGTAGAGAGGATAGAAAAATAGACTTGTGATAGCCAAAAACATGTTTGTGAAGGATTTGTTAATATTTAATATAAATATAATAGTTAACAAGTTTTTCTTGAAGATATTTGTCTTAATTGCAGCCATGTACAGCAGTGAAATGTGAACAGTAAGTTCAGACAAGAATAGAATAGAAACTTTTGAAATGTGGCGCTACAGAAGAATGTGGAAGATGAATAATTTATGGAAAGTTCTGGTTGAGAATAATTGAGGAGATGACTCACTGAAAGACAGAAGTGCTGCGTCATTGACAGGTAACAAACAAAAAGTACAGTGTTTTGTTTTGCTAGCTTTTGGAATGAAATTCTTTTCTCAAGCTGTAGGAGAAACACACACACACACACACACACACACACACACACACATATGCCTGTCTCCCTACATTGTGCTCAGTTTTAAAAGAAGAAATATTTATTGTTCTTTGTATTACAACTGAATGTAATTATTTATAATTATAAACTGTTATTACTGACAATTATTTCAAACAATTTTTTTACATTCAAAGTGACCGTACATACTACACATCACTGTTACAGAGCTGTTTTTGACCTCCTGCAGAGGGTGCATGTCCCAAGCATATTTTTTTCTGGAACAATCAATGAAGTAATGTTGAGAGCTGTGAATATTGGAGCTGTAGGAATGCTTTGAGGTTTATTGGGAGGCAGGTAATGTTAGTCCTGGATTACACATGTTCCTTCATTAGTTCAAGGGACAACATTTAAAAAAAATAATGCTACTTAAAATGGGTCCTTAATTTCCTTTCAGCATTACAAACATCACCTGCGTATTCACTCCAGCTATACGTATAAGAGTGAAAAAAAAAAGAATGTCTTTTAATTGTTATGGCTTATTGATATGGGACATAATTAGTCCACCCTGTCCATTCCACCTTTGGTCCTGTTATAATCCAGAATAATATCAGGATTTCCACCTTTTGGGTCTATGTCTCCATTATCATGCATTGTAGGCATAAAAATAAATTCTTTATTTATTTTGATTACATACAACACAAAGAGTTTGGTCTTTTTGGAAAACAAATATTGAAGAACATTCAGGCCTTGTCTTACTAGGTAAAAATCCTGGAGGAATGATGCCTTTGCTTAATGATGCCTTTGCTTCGCTCAAAGCTCATAAAACTGTAATACTTTTTGTTATAAGGTATGTGACCAGGATCATATAGGTATACCAATTATTAGTAGATAAATTCTACATCTAGATCTACGTGCATGCTCTAAAGCCACCATGGTGTGTGACAGAGGGTTCTGTACCACTACTAGTCATTTTCTTTCCTGTTCCATTTGTAAATAAAGCGAGGAAGAAAACAACTGTCTACATGCCTCATTACCAACCTTAATTTCCCTTATCTTCGTTGTCCTAATGCAAAATTTACCTTGGCAGCTGCAGAATCATTCTCCAGTCAACCTGAAATGCTGGTTCACTAAATTTTCGCAGTAGTGTTCCTTGAAAAGAACGTCACCTGCCCACCATTGATTCCCTTTCGAGTTCCCTTAGCATCTCCATAATACTTGCATGTTGTTCAAAACTACTGGTAACAAATCTAGCAAGAATGGGTCACACTAGTGTCATATATATGGTCTCGTTTATAAATGAACCGCACTTTCCTAAACTTCTCCCTTTAAACCGAAGTCAAACGTTTGTCTTCTGTACTGCAATCCTTACATGCTTATTCCATTTCATATTGCTTTGCAGCGCGGCTGTGTCAAGCAGCACACTTCTAAGGCTGTATCTGCATTAACTTACATTTTTCTACTTTTAGCACTAGCTGCCATTCATCCCACCAACTAGAAATGTTTTCTAAATCATCTTGTATCCTCCTACAGTCACTTGACAAGGACACCTTCCCATACCATAGGATCATCAGCAAACAACAACAGATTCCTGGTCACCTTGTTTGCCATGTTGTTTATGTATATACAAAATAACAGTGGTCCTATCACACTTTCCTGGTGTACTACTGACAATACACTTCTCTCTGAATAACATTTGCTGTCGAGGACAACATACTGGGTTCAGTCACTTAAGAAGTCTTCAGGACACTTGGAACCTATTTCATATGCTCGTACCTTCATTCACAGTCTGCAGTTTTATTTATTTATTTATTTATATACTTGTTCCATAGATCTGTACATGTGAGCAAGTCACTCAGATGTGGAACATGTCAATATACATAATAAAATACATAGAATAAAGACATTGTTATAGTATTAATAACAGTGCACAAAAGTCATACTTTTTAGCTTAAAAACTAGTCAACATAAATGTGAAGATAGCAGTTTCATATTTAGGGCATTATTGCATTTATTTTAACCTTGAACAGTAATCAAAACTTCCCACTTTGGGTTTAAAAGTGACCCAAAAATGGAAATGAGAAAAACAGGAATTTTTACATTACGGCATTATTACATTAGTTTAACAGTAAACAGTGTCAAAAAATTTAAAAGCATCTTTCCAATCTGGGTTTTACTTATTTCTCTGAAAGAATTCCTCTAGTGAATAAAGTGAGGTCTCAAGTAAATCATTTTTCAAGCTACGTTTAAATACTGATGTACTACTCCTTATACTTTTGATGCTGTTGGGTAGGGAATTGAAAATTTTCGTTCCAGCGTACTTTACCCCTTTCTGAATAAGTGTCAAGTTCTTTAACTCACAGTGGAAATCCTCTTTTCTTCTGGTGTTATGTTCATGATGTAGGCAATTCGTTTCATACAGAGTGGGGTTATTTATTATGAAGCACATCAGTGAATATATGTACTGAGATGTTGCTGTCAGTATTTCAAGTCGTTTAAAAAGATTTCGACATGAGGTTCGTGGGGGTACACCACAAATGATTCTTATTGCTCTTTTTTGTGCTGTGAGGATTTTCTTTGCGGCAGGTGTATTGCCCCAGAAGATGATACCATAACACATGACTGAATGAAAATAGCCAAAGTAAGCTGACTTTGAGATGGTATTGTCATTGAAGCGTGACAAAATTCGTAAAGCAAATGTTGCCGACGTCAGCCGTTTTAGTGTTTGTAGAACGTGATGTTCCCAGTTCAGCCTACTGTCCACGTATATGCCTAGGAATTTTGATAAGTACACTTGCTTTATCATCTGATCATTCTGTGTGATAACTATTTCTTTTGGGTTTTTGTGGGTTGTCTGGAACTGAATAAAATTGGTTTTTTTCAGGTTTATTGAAAGGGAGTTAATACTAAACCAACCCAGAACTTCTTTAAGAATATCATTGACCTCGGATTCTAAGTCAGTAGTTGACATATTATCCACCACAATGCTCGTATCATCAGCGAACATTGTAAATTTACACTGCTTATTGATGGATAAAGGCAGGTCATTAACATATATGAGGAACAGCAAGGGCCCAAGCACTGATCCCTGTGGCACTCCATGCTGCACAATTCCCCACTCAGAGTCCACTATATATTGTGATACACTATCTGAAACATCTAGAATAATCTTCTGCTTCCTATTTTCGAGGTACGATTTTAACTAGTTCCCTACAGGTCCTGTAATTCCATAATGACAGGCCTTCTTGAAGAGTATCTGGTGATCTACACAGTCGAACGCCTTTGATAGGTCGCATAAGACACCAATTGGCAGCCTCTTGCTGTTTATAGACTCTACAACATCATTTGTGAATGAGAAAATTGCGTTATCTATTGAAACTCCCTTTTGAAAACCAAACTGCTGACTGTTGATGATGTTCAGGTCGCCAAGGTGTACCACAATCCTGTTGTACAGAGCTTTTTCTAGGACTTTTGAAAATGTTGTTAATAGAGAGATAGGGCGATAGTTTGACACATTTGTAGCATCCCCTGCTTTGTACAGGGGCCTGACAACAGAGTATTTCATTCTGTCTGGAAACACTCCTTGTTGCATGGATGTGTTGCAGATGTGAGACAAAGCTTCGGCCACTTCACTACAGCAAGCCTTCAACAGCTTGCTTGAAATATCGTCGATACCAGCAGAATGTGTATTTTTCAAAGACTGTATGATTTTTTTTTATTTCATTGGCAGTAATGGGAAGCACACTTATTTGACTGAAAGGTTCTGGAAAATTATTTTTCATTATACAGGCAGCTTTATCTACAGAACCATGGCAACCTATCTGTGTTGGGACAGTTAAAAAATGTTGGTTAAAGATTTCAGCAATTTCCTCACTATTAGTTATCTCTGAGTTGTCAACAGTTAAAACAATATTTTTGTCTTTGGTGTAGTTTACAGTCCCTGTTTCTCTCTTTATCACATTCCAGATTGTTTTAATTTTATTTTCAGAATTAGTAATTTCAGATGCTATACACATACTTTTAGAGTTTTTAATTACTTTGGCAAGAATTTTACAGTAGAGTTTATAATGTTTTAGCTGAGCAGGGTTGTTAGAAGTCTTTGATGCTATGTAGAGTTGTCTTTTTCTCTGACAGGAAGCTATGATGCCCTTAGTGAGCCATGGTTTTTTTGCAGACCTAGCAGGTTGGACTCTGTATGACTTTTTTGGAAATACACTTTCAAAGGTACCTGCTATCTCATTTGTGAATAAATTGTATTTTGAATTAGCAGTTTCTGCTAGATAAACAGGTGTCCAGTCAGTATGCTGAAGACATGATCTGAGCGTTTGAATAGCTTCCTCACTTATTTTCCTTACTGTTTTCCATCTAAGTGAGGTGTCACTCAGAGGAATTCCCAAGCTGTTGAAAGTAACTCGTTGTCCGTCATGGTCAGACAGACCATTTATAACCATTTCAATATTAATATGGTTGACTGTACTCTGATCAACAAAAACGTTATCAATGAGAGTACTGGAAGAGGTTGTGGTTCTGGTGGACAAGCTAACCACGGGAACAAGGTTGTGCTTTCTGGAAATCTAGGAATATGGAGTGTGCCTGTTACCCTTCATCCAAGGTTCGCAGAATATCATGTGAGAAAAGCACAAGCTGAGTTTCGTACGAGTGATGCCTTCTGAAACTGTGCTGATTTTTAGACAGAAGCTTTCCTGTTCCAAGGAAATTTCTTATATTCGAGTTGAAAAGATGTTGAAGAATTTTGCAGCAAACAGATGTTAAAGATATTGATCAGTAATTTTGCAGGTCTGTCCTTTTATGCATCTTATGTATAGGAGGCACCTGTACTTTCTCCCAGTCATTTGGGTCTTTGTGCTGGGCGAGAGATTCATGATAAATGCAAACTAAGTAAGGGGCCAATATTGTAGGATACTCCTTGTAAAACCAAAATGGGGATCCCATTGGGATCTGGCAACTTATTTTCTTTCAACTCTTTCAATTGTTTCTCTATGACAGGGATGATTACTACTATGTGCTCCATACAGGAGTCTGTCCGATGGTCAAATGACCGTATGTCTGTATGATTCTCATGTGTGAATGATTTCGTGAATGCAAAATTTAAAACTTTGGCTTCTTCTGCTGCCACACCAGTCTGGTCAGTGAATGACTGTATAGAAGCCTTAGACCCACTGAGTGAATTTACATAAGACCAAAATTTTCTTGGATTCTTGGCAAGATCTTTCACTAAAGTGTGACGATTGTAGTTGTTGCATGCTTCACACATAAGTCTTCTCACAGACACATGTTTTCTGCTAACTTTTGCCTGTTCTCATTTGTGCATTCTCTTTTGAACTAGAAGTGCAACACCCTTTGCTTCCTCAGAAGTTTCTGAATTTTGTTGTTAAACCACAGTGGGTCTTTTCTGTCTTTGATCCACTTACTCGGTACATACTTCTCCAGATCATGATTTATAATCCATTAAACTTTGCTCATAGTTCCTCTACATCCATTATACTGGAACTAATCAGTGTCAGTTCATTGTCTGAGTGGTTTTCTGGGTACTGCTTATCTATTCTTTCTAGCAGAAATACTCTCCTAGTGTTCTTGATTAATTTAGTTCTATTTGTATTGACTGTATCCTCAAAAACACACTTTACTCTTCTTTTTGTGAGTTTGAAATAGAGTAGGAGCCTAGTGGTTGTTTATTGTCATATGCTTCCAAATTTCCACAGTAAAATGTCTTTGCATTTGCAGTTGCATCCATTTTGACATGATTTGATGGCATATATTCAATTCACGAGCAGCGTCCACAAAATTGATGTAACATTTCATGAACAGTAATAAGTTCATTCATGCTGTAAGATTTTCTTATATTTTGAATAAAGCTGTCCAAAACACGTCTTATGCCAGCAAGTTTATCAGACTTCCTTGTTTCCTGCTCAGCTGTGCTAATATCAATTGAAGGCTCCTCAGAACCTGTGGAATTTTGTGGCTGCCTTGACAAGAGAGTGGTTCAATCTGACATTTTGGAATTTCCCATAAATTTTTCGTGTAGGAAGAAGACACTGAGAAAATCACTGTCAAAATTTTAGTAGCTAAGGTGCACTGAAAAAATGTTGAAGTTACTAATTTTTGCCATAGAAACAACCACTAGCAACAGCTGTTTGTACAGCCCTACTGGTATAGCACTCAAATTGGTGAGTAAGCAGACACAGCCTTGACAAGACACATAGCGTGTAGTCCAAAGTACAAACACATGAATTTTAAACACTTAAACCATACCAAAAATGTCACAAATCATTAATTTTTTGAATAACTTACTGTTCATGTTAACAACTAACTGTTGCAGATGTAATTGTTACACAAGTGACTAGCATAGGATTGAAAAATCAATATAGTGTACGATGTTACACTACAGTTGGCTTCCATCAATAGGGGATTTAATTTGTTGATATTAAATATTCCATAACAATTCCTGTAGCACAGTTTTATGATAATTTTTGAATAATGTGTGTTTTGCTAACAGTGAAACAGTTCCTTGTTTATTCATTGCATTTGTCACAAAAATATGAAGTGAAGTGTATATTTAATGACAAAAACAAACATTTTCCTTGCATCAGGCACACTTCATAAAAGAAAAATTAATGCATTCAGGCACTTACTAGTTTTATTTTGATAGAACTGAAAAGGAGTAAGAAATGGACTTGGCCATTATTCTGCTGCTTATCAGGCATACTTGATCAAAATTGTAGAATATGGTGATGCAAACTGATGATGCAAAAATGACCGTAGTTCAACAATACTGTTGTGCTGATCAATCTGAAATGATAAAGAGCTCTCGGAAATTATGTTTTCCTACAATTTTCTGAAAAATGCATTACACTGTCGATAATATTTTTATCGAGAGTCTGAATCACTCTATTAGATCTGGTGGAATCTGAATTATACAATCTTGTTGTCATCCTCCTGAGGACGGAAGTGTTGTTGTGTCCAGGCCAAGAGTCCAACAAAAGCAATGAATTATTTTCTGCAAATTATAAGAAGATGTTTTGGATGTAACACTGAAAATCATTCTCTCCCTGTTCCCAGATTTTGCTATGCCGGTTACAAGACTTTTGCAAGCAAACAGCCCTTTTTTTGTTCTAATTTACCTTAACAGCTGTGGAAACAGTAATCCAACTGATACTCATTACTGGCATTGTTGGATATGAATGTGTTACAGTATTCATTGATTGCACAAGTGTCTGTCTTTTTTTAAATTATGAAGTATGATTGGCACGAAACGTTACTGACTGGCTTTATGCACAGCTTTTAGCAGATAACAACAAGCTTCATTTTAATGTCAACTATGAATTTATTTGTAGTATTACTGAATAATGATATCTCGTCTACACATTTACTTCGGGTAAACTTCGTAATTTTGTGATATCTTTTTTCATATGATTTCCTGAATCTGTTTAACCAGGTTGTAGAAGCCTGGAAATCAGTAACATTCTTCTCACTTGCAATTCAGTGTGCCCAGTCTCGCAGATCTCCCTCGGTAATGGGGCATTGGCTCTCACGAGCAGTTCCAAAGCTTTTGAACAGTTTTCCTTTCACACTTTTGCGAGGTTCATTTTGGTACATATTTCTTTCTTTGTGTAAATCTTTCTTCCATTTATACAGTTCATGTTCAGATTTTATGAAACGAAACTGGCTTTGTGCACAACTTAATTTTAAGTGTTTTCTCCTTCCTTCATTTACCTAAAAAATTCACAGCCTTTACTTTATCTCTGAAAGCTATTACTGTACATGTTTTCTTTGTGCTTGGAAGGTACTCTATTTTTGTTTTGGACTATAATTTGCACCACAATAATTGTTCGAGCCACAATTTATGGAATCATCCGAGTTATTTCCTGTTTCTTCTAATTGGTCCACAATTTTTAACGAAATATTGACATCATTGGAATGACTGTTCTAGGAATTAACTAATGAATAACACATATGTAGGTATTCAGGAGAAGTAGGTGATTTCAATAGCAAACCACTTTCTTCATATTTCATTTTTGTAAGGTTGGAAACATTAATTGGATTGCACATCACTGTGAAACCCGGCAAAGACAGATGCTAAGAAAATTAATTCACTTTTATCTCCAGCATTAAAATGTAGCGATAGTGCAGAGGCAACCACTAATTATTATGTATATTAAATGAGTTGCAAATTTGAGTGAGAAGTAACTGTGAACAATTGTGTTAGAGAACCTATCAACGTAAACTGAAATTTGCTTTGCAAATTACGATTGCATTGCATCGCGTTATGTGTTTACTGATGTGCCCGCAATCTAGGATGTGCGCCGACCATGTTGTGCATGCAGTGTCTGCTGCAGCTATGGTAGGGGCATACATTTCTCCAGCCATTTGGCAAGCTACAAATTTGGCAAATTTCAACATTGTTTAAAAAATACTTGCAGTGTGTCTTAGCAGCTAAAATTTTGAGATTGTGTTTTGTTTTGTGTATTCTCCCTGTACAAACAATTTCAGGTCATATTTGAACATGTCAGATTGGACTGCTCCCTTTTTAGAAGTGTCATTCCCATCCCATCCTTTACCCATAACTATTCCACATGTGCCATTCACCCCTTTTTCAAGCCAGTTTGAAAAAGGATACAGTTGGTGGCCAGTAGGTTTTTTCTGGTTAGACCACTGCGACCTTGGGGCCTTTCGTACATTGGGCATAAGTATTATTATTATTATTATTATTATTATTATTATTTTTTAAATACTGTGTCTTAGAAGTTCATCAATCACGTTTACATTGACAAGTTTCGAAAATACAGAAATGTGGAACCTCTTATCATTGTTCTCGGACCAGGTAAAACTTTTACTATATTTTTTCCTAATTTTTGAAGATTTCAATAAACTTGATTGGAACCATTTTGTAACTTTATTCCTCTCACAGTAAAAAATCTTCTGCCGTTGTTTCATCTTCGCCCTCTACATAATTATCATCAGTTTCAGTTTCAGAATTGTGGTCAGCATTTGTTATTTCTTCGTCACTCAAATCTGAATTGCTTTCCTAAAAATTTTGAGTCAATTGATTTTGAGATTTTCTTTCATTTTCTTCTTCTTCTTCTAATTCTTGCAAAATTCTAGGAATGTCTACGAGTTTTACTGGGTTTCACCTAATAAAAACATTTTGAATGTGTACTTACTATTCTGTTCACTAAAATTAAAAATAAGAAAAACAAAAAAGGATTGTGCTTACATTATGTAAAACACAGCTTAATGAATAAATGGAAACAGTCAGAATGTGAGTGGTTGCACGTTGTGTGCTGTGCAACAGGGCAGGCATGTACTGACAAAATTTTTGTGGGCAGAAAAGTAGATGCAACAAATTGGTGGGAAGGTTCAGGTGGCAAGAAGAGTGTTGTCTTGAGTAATAGCTGAATGGAATGGAGGACAAGCTGAACAGAAGTGATAAACAGTTGAAATAAGCCAGGAATTGTTCAAAATACAGTGTTGCAACCAGTGGAGGGTTAAACTTTGTCAAACTTAAAATAATTCTGATCTCATAAGAATGTAAGGCTTGAACATCAAGCATTGGTATGAGATACACCTGTCTCTAAAAGGCTATCCCTTGAGTGAACAGTAAATGCTGTGTTGCTCTCAGATGATCGTTAAAAGACTGTTCCATTGTTAGGCAAATGATGACATGGTATGCGCATGTCTATAAGAAATGTGTTGCACAATGAATCATCACCAGTGTTGGTTCACTGTCCTCAGCACAAAGGGTGGGAATAGGGCTGGTAATAAAAGCCAGTCAGATTCCCTCATGGTGTACTACGGTGTTACTATTTTTAAACTGGGCAGTCTGTTAGATCCATAGACCACAAAATTATAATTAATCTGGTGTCACACAAACCTCTATAAAACTGGAGTAGGCAAAGTCTGCATCCTGTGAACTATGACTAATACATTTGAAAATATTCAGAGATTACAGGGACTGTACTTTCAGGTCCTTAAGGTATGGCAACCAGGTAAGCTCAGCATCAAATGTGAGAATCAGAAACCTTACTATTGCTTTAAAATTTAGAACTGTGTCCCTCATTCAAAGTCCAGTAAAATTAAAAACAGAATGCAAATGGTTAAAATGGGAACAATCTGATTTTTCACTTTAAAACTTCAAATTTTTCTTCTCTGACCATTCTTAAAGCCTCTTAACAGCCTGTTTCAACAGATACATTGCTGTTATGAGGCTGGAGGGAAAACAGAAGCCGAAGAAATGATCCACAAATGAACAACATGGAAACGAGTTTTCACTAAGGACATTATACTGTTAATAGTGATAGGAAAGTCACACTGACTTAAGTAGTCAGACATGTCTGCCTTATACCTCCATGTAAAATAATTTTTGAAGAGGAAGGATTGTGTGAATAGAGCAAGATGTCCACAGAAATTCCATTTGTGTAGCTGTCAGCGGATATTATACTCAAAGCAGTAGCATATTTTTCCTCAGTATCAAATACCAATTATAAGTGCTGCCTGTGTTGCAAATCCTACTGCATACCTATTACTAGCAGGGTTAGATTATCAGTGGTGAACTGGTACCTGATTTGATTTGATTTTTTATTGGTCCAGTTTTATCATATAGCACAAATTGTACAATTGATATTGGACAGATCAAAGATAAGTTACAATAATACATAGTATTAGCAATTAAAATTAGGTACCTACTACAATTAATTTTGTTACTTATTCAGAAATTCTCTGACAGAATAGAAACAGTGCTTTATTAGAAATGCCTTTAGTTTAGCTTTAAATATTGGATGAGTAGTATTTTTTATTTCCTCTGGTATCTTATTGTGTAGTATTACACCAATGTTAATTATACTCCTCTGATAGGTGGTTGTTCTGTGATATTTTTGATGTATATTTGATTCCCTTCTGGTACTATAGTTGTGTACACTTTTGTTCTGTAGCAGTTTGCCTGTTTTCAGGAGTTAGTCCCTAGTGAACAAGATAGTTTCATAAATGAATAAACTTGGAACATTTAGAACACCAAGCTCAGTAAAATGGGATTTACAGGACTCCATCTTTTTAAGGCCACAAATTATTCTTAAAGCTCTTTTTTGCATTCTAAAAATCTTTACACTATGAGTTGAGTATCCCCTGAAAATGATCCCATATCGGATTAGTGAGTGGAATTGTGCATAGTATGCCTGCAGTCTGTTGTTTTGCTTGTTGTAGCCTTTAAAATTCTTAGGCCATAGCACACAGAAGATAGTTTTCTACACAAGTTATTTATATGTGTGTCCCACTTTAAGTCTTGCTGAACCCAAATACCCAAGAATTTTGTGCCACTTACATTTTCAAGGGGATCATTTTTTAATCGGGCTTGAATAGACATTTGATTAGTTGGAGGAATTAAATGAAAATCGACACACACAGTTTTTTCAGTATTTATAATGAGTTTGTTTTTTGTGAACCACTCAGAGAGTCTTTTCATAGGACTTTCTGCTGTGGACCACAAAGTTTCTGGACTGGATCCAGTGAGCAATATGCTGGTGTCATCGGCAAACAGGATAGTTTTTGTGGGACTCATATATTCAACTAAGTCGTCCACATAAATCAAGAAGAGTAGTGGACCTAGGATTGAGCCCAGTGGTACACCATATTTTATTGGTAATTCCCTAGAAAGAAAGGAGTTGTTTCTTGTTTTATTCATTTTGTTGAATTCATACTGAAGTGATACTTTCTGCCTGCGCTTTTTTAGGTATGAACACAACCAGCTATGTGCTACACCTCTTACTCCTCGTCTTTATAATTTTTCGAGCAGAATGTTATGGTTCAGGACATCGAAGGCTTTTGATACATCTAGAAAAAATACCTGCAGCTAATTTATGTTGATCAAGGGATTTTAAAATGCAGTCTAAGAATTCGAAAATTGTTGTCTGTGTAGATTTAGACTTTCTAAAACCATGTTGTTATACTGTAAGAGGTGCATATTTATTTATGAAACTTAAAAGCCTGTCATAGAAGAGTTTTTCTAGAATTTTTGAGAAGGAACTTGACTGTGACACGTGTCGGTAGTTTGATATTTTTTCAGGAGAACCTTTTTTTAGCAGTGGTGAAACTTTTGCTATTTTAAAAATATCTGGGAATACACCAGTTTTTAAAGAGAGGTTGAAAATTTTTGCCAAGGGGTTTGATATGTGGTGAGCACATGCTTTTAATATGAAATCAGGCACTTCATCAAGACCACTTGACATTTTATTGCTTAATGATTTAATTTTACTTATAATTTCATTGGGATTTGTTTCATACACATACATAGAACCATTGAAGGTCACTGACTTGCTGGAGAAACTTGGGACTGGTCCTTGACAGTGTACTTGAATGAGGTCTTCAGCTAGTGAGGTGAAGTATTCATTGAATTTTTCCACAACTGAATTTGGGTCTGTGACTTTTGAGCCTTCTAGTGTTAATGATACATTCTTTTTCTTTGGCACTGAACTACAAGTTCCTTTCTTTATAACTCTCCATGTGGGTCTCATTTTGTTAGATGAGTTTCTTATCAAATTGTCATTCCACATAATTTTTGCCTCTTTGACTACTCTACCATAGATTCTTTTGTAGGCTTTTGAAGAATCTGCGAATTCTTGGGTTACTCTATATTTCTTACAAGAGTACTGCAGAAATCTGTTTCTCTCACTGGAAATTTTTATGCCTTTAGTTACCCATTGCTTATTATTGTTAGGTTTTACTGTTTTTACTACTTTTGGAAATGCTACATTAAAATAGTGAACAAAGATGCTTTGAAAACTCATGTACATGCTATCAACATTGTTCTGAGTGGGAATGCTTTCCCAGTTTTCCTTCGCCAGTAAGAGATTAAAAATTCTAATGTTATCTTCAGAAAAGTTTCTTTTTTCAACTACTTTTCTGGAACAAGTACTACTTGTTGCCATTTCTATACACAGCAGCTGTGCCTCATGATCACTATAACCCATGCTCAGTACTCTGCTTGTGAATATGGTAAGTTGTTTCTGAGATGAATATTTGGTCAATAATGGAATTTGTGCATTCTGTTAATCTTGTTGGACAGTGTATTGTGGGGATCATATTGAATCTGTTGGTCATATTTATCAAAGCATCTCTGCTGCTGCTGTCTTTTGAAAAATCAATATTGAAATCCCCACAAAGCACTATCTTCATATTTAGTGTACTGATCTTGTTCAACAGAACCTCTAGTTTATTCATGAAGACTGACAGGTTTCCACTTGGTGCTCTGTATATGTTAATAACTATGAAATTAAGGTCTGGCAGTTTGGTAATGGAAAGCTCAGTCTTTTTCAATTGAGTCAATATAACTTTTACTGACATCACAGAACTTTATTTGTTCTTTCACAAAGATAGCAGAGCCACCATGTTTGAAAAACTCTCGGCTAAAATGACTTGCTAATCTATATCCTGAGATTGAGGTTAATTTTACTTTGTCATTTCGTAGCCAATGTTCAGTAATGCAGATTATACTATGTTTAGTGCATACTGGAGTAGTGCTTCCAACATGGAAATTTTATTTGTGAGTGACTGAACGTTATGGTGTAGTATAGCAAAATCTGGGTACTTAGTAACTTTAGTTGAAACAGTTTCTGATTCTTTATCTAATGGCATTTCTAATACAGCACTTACCCTAAAAAATTTTCTGTATGTTTCTTGTGTGTGACTTCTGTTCGCTGGTGGCAATCAGCAGGTGAGTTAACTTCTGGAGCTTGTATAAGTTTTGCTTCATCCATATCTGTCCTCTTTGGTTTAAACCATTTCGTAATTTTCGTTTAGCTGACGACTTGATTGTTTTTTGCCTAATCGGTTTGAACCGCTTGGTAATTCACGTTTGGCCTATGGCACAGCTTGGAACTCGTCTAAAACACTTCTTAATCTCCGTTTGTTTGTCACTTATACTTTTTTCTTCACTCTTCTTCGAAATAAGAGTACATATTTTTTCGGCTAGTAATTTCTTTCCTGGCGTATTTAAATGAAGTCCATGGACTGTATGGAACCTTCACTCCAATCTGTTTATGTCTACAATATCGACATTCTTAAAGTTAGTGCATATTTCAGTGATACACTCGTTTGCAACATTAATTTCGTGGTTCACACACGACCAAGGTGGTAAATCATGATGATGCGGGATATTCACAATGAGTACATTTGTGTGGGTTAAATTATTTAAACATTTCCTCATTTCTGTAATCACCTTGTGTGTCTCGTTTCTATAGACGTCGTTTGATCCTCCTATTAATACG
Source organism: Schistocerca serialis cubense (assembly GCF_023864345.2). NCBI lineage: Eukaryota > Metazoa > Arthropoda > Insecta > Orthoptera > Acrididae > Schistocerca > Schistocerca serialis. The sequence continues at coordinate 608,723,717 of NC_064642.1, forward strand.
GCGAAATCGTCTTTATTCAAACTAGCTACGTCAGTTGATGTTGTTAGGTCCGTTATTTCACTCAATGGAACCCCTGGCTTTATGAAACCAGATGCCTTGAAACTACATGTTCTCATCAACACTGCGGAAATTTCACGGCCGTGACTATCACCTAACACACAGATTGTTTTGTGTTTCGCACTTTTTGTAACCGGAGGATTTAAGATTCTTCTTCTCACCTGACTAGTGTTTTTTTTTTTTTTTTTTTTTTTTGTCGCACGTGTTCTATATGTTCTTCAGTTTGCAGTTTCGCTGGAGATAACTTTTTTAACGGAGTTTCCTTTGTTGCATTGTAGTCTGTGGTAGTGTAGGTGGGCGCACTTATTTTCGGGGTTTTTAGAATATCTCCTGACGCAGTATTTTCACTGTTTGACCTACTTACAACGAGCAACGGTTTGCCTACTTTGTTTTCCAATGTTTCAACCCTTTCCGACGTGTTCACTCTCTACACTAACACTCGGAGTGCTGAAGAAGCTGTCTGGATTATAAGATCCAGACGAAGTAGTGGTTTAATATTGCCTCAAATGTCTGTTGTACACAACTGATGACGCCAGTTCTACAGAAACTTACAGACCCTCAAGGTTTCAAAAAAGAGAGTGGAAATAGAGTCCCTCCTCGAATCAAGATTTTGTTCTGTCGCTCACATAAAATTAAAAACTTTAAGAGTATTTTCTTACTTCTCCCAAGTAGGTGCTACAAGATGCTGTAATGGACTCTGTTGCAGAGCTGCATAGCATATTCTTTGTATTAAAATCACAACAAGAACATGACATTCAGTACCTTCTCCTCATCAATGTAGAGTCAACAGTCTTTTCTCCACAATGGACATTTTCTGTATCAATCCATGTCCATGCAAAGAGCAGAACATGAAATACTTGTTTTATGGGAGCTGAACCACATCTGCCATATGTCAACTGCTCTTTGTACATTACTATGGTGTGGTCAGATTAGTGTTTCAAGCATTGCATTAGATTTGATATATAAGCTCTTTCTTATCGATTAAATCTATTACTGTGTACTTTGATAATTTTGGTACATTAAATGTAAGAGGACTTGTCTGATGACACAATAGAAGGTGAAACAGGTGTCAATAGGAAAGAGATAGTAGAGTCAGAATTTAAAAGAGCTGTGGATGACTTAAGATCAAATAAGGCAGAAGGGATGGATCACATTCCATCAAATTTCTAAAATTACTGGGGAATGTGGCAACAAAAACACTATTCACATTGGTGTGTACAATGTTTGAGACTGGCGGTATATCATCAGACTTTCGGAAAAATGGCATCTACACAATAGTGCAAGAGTCAACAAGTGTGAGAATTATTACACACTCAGCTTAGCAGTCCATACATTATAGTTGTGACAAGAATAATACACAGAAGAATGGAAAAGAAAATTGAGGATCTGTTAGCTGACGATCAATTCATCGTTAGGAATGGGAAAGGCACCAGGAAGGCAGTTCTGATACTGTAGTTGATAATGCAAGCAAAACTGAAGAAGGATCAAGACGCATTCATAGGATCTGTTGACCTGAAGAAAGCATTTGTCAGTGCCAAATGCTGCAAGCTGTTAAAATTCTGAGAGAATTAGGGGTAACCTATACAGAGAGATTGGTAATATACAGAATGTACAAGAATGAAGAGGGAACAATAAGACTTGATGACCAAGAACGAAGTGCTCGGATTAAAAATGGTGTAAGACAGGGATGTATTCGTCTGCCCCTACTGTTCAATCTATACAATGAAGAAGCAATGACTTCAGTAAAAGAAAGATTCAAGAGTGAGATTAAAATTCAAGGTGAAGGGATATCAATGATAAAAGTCGCTGATGACATTACTATCCTTAGTGAAAGTGAAGATTTACAGGATCTGTTGAATGGAATGAACAGCCTAATATGTACAGAATATGAACTGAGAGAAAACTGAAGAAACACAAAAAGATGAGAAGTAGCAGAAGTCAGAGTAGTGAGAGACTTAATATCAGAATTGGTAATCATGAAGTACAAGGGTATTTCGGAAAGTAAAGATACACCGTACGCCAGAGGAACAGAAGAGTTTTGGCGAGCAAGTTGGCAACACTGGTGTTAACCTTGAACCGTTAGCTTTACCCTCGCAGTCATTCGGCAGTTGAACATTGCTTCTGGTTGGAGTAAGTCGTGTTTAAAATGGCTGCGCCGATTCAGAATCCCGCCAAATGCAAAGTACGCTCCTTCATACATTTTCTTCAAGCAAAAGGTCAGCACCAGCGGATATTCACAAAGAAATTGTTTCTTTTTATGGGAACATTATGAATCGACAAAATGTAACGAAATGGTGTCGTCATTTCTCTGAAGGTAGGACTCGATGTTCATGACGAACAAAGAACAGGTCGGCCATCTGTGGTCTTTGATGCCCTTCTTCGGAGAATGGAGGAAGTAATTCATGCGAATAGATGCCTCACATTGAAAGAATTGCATCAGATCATACCAGACATGTCAATGACAACTCTTTATGATGTTGTGACTGTGAAGTTACGGTACAGGAAATTGTGTGCGTGCTGGGTTCCAAATCTGTTAACAGAACAACACAAAAAGAAAAGGATGGGATTAGCCCTCGACTTCCTCACACGCTATGCTGAAGCAGGTGATGAGTTCCTTGATCACATTGTGACAGGTGACGAGACGTGGGCTTATCACCATACAGGGTGTTACAAAAAGGTACGTCCAAACTTTCAGGAAACATTCCTCACACACAAATAAAGAAAAGATGTTATGTGGACATGTGTCCGGAAACGCTTAATTTCCATGTTAGAGCTCATTTTAGTTTCGTCAGTATGTACTGTACTTCCTCGATTCACCGCCAGTTGGCTCAATTGAAGGAAGTTAATGTTGACTTCGGTGCTTGTGTTGACATGCGACTCATTGCTCTACAGTACTAGCATCAAGCACATCAGTACGTAGCATCAACAGATTAGTGTTCATCACGAACATGGTTTTGCAGTCAGTGCAATGTTTACAAATGCAGAGTTGGCAGATGCCCATTTGATGTATGGATTAGCACGGGGCAATAGCCTTGGCGCGGTACGTTTGTATCGAGACAGATTTCCAGAACGAAGGTGTCCTGACAGGAAGACGTTCGAAGCAATTGATTGGCGTCTTAGGGAGCACAGAACATTCCAGCTTATGACTCGCGACTGGGGAAGACCTAGAACGACGAGGACACCTGCAATGGACGAGGCAATTCTTCGTGCAGTTGACAATAACCCTAATGTCAGCGTCAGAGAATTTGCTGCTGTACAAGGTAATGTTGACCACGTCACTGTATGGAGAGTGCTACGGGAGAACCAGTTGTTTCCGTACCATGTACAATGTGTGCAGGCACTATCAGCAGCTGATTGGCCTCCACGGGCACACTTCTGCGAATGGTTCATCCAACAATGTGTCAATCCTCATTTCAGTGCAAATGTTCTCTTTACGGATGAGGCTTCATTCCAACGTGATCAAATTGTAAATTTTCACAATCAACATGTGTGAGCTGACGAGGATCGGCACGCAATTGTGCAATCACGTCATCAACACAGATTTTCTGTGAACGTTTGGGCAGACATTGTTGGTGATGTCTTGATTGGGCCCCATGTTCTTCCACCTACGCTCAATGGAGCACATTATCATGATTTCATACGGGATACTCTACCTGTGCTGCTAGAACATGTGCCTTTACAAGTACGACACAACATGTGGTTCTTGCACGATGGAGCTCCTGCACATTTCAGTCCAAGTGTTCGTACGCTTCTCAACAACAGATTCGGTGACCGATGGATTGGTAGAGGCGGGCCAATTCCATGGCCTCCACGCTCTCCTGACCTCAACCCTCTTGACTTTCAATTATTAAGGGCATTTGAAAGCTCTTGTCTACGCAACCCCGGTACCAAATGTAGAGACTCTTCGTGCTCGTATTGTGGATGGCTGTGATACCATACGCCATTCTCCAGGGCTGCATCAGCGCATCAGGGATTCCATGCGACGGAGGGTGGATGCATGTATCCTCGCTAACGGAGGACATTTTGAACATTACCTGTAACAAAGTGTTTGAAGTCACGCTGGTAAGTTCTGTTGCTGTGTGTTTCCATTCCATTATTAATGTGATTTGAAGAGAAGTAATAAAATGAGCTCTAACATGGAAAGTAAGCGTTTCTGGACACATGTCCACATAACATATTTTCTTTCTTTGTGTGTGAGGAATGCTTCCTGAAAGTTTGGCCGTACTTTTTTGTAACACCCTGTATACCTGAATCCAAACAACAATCAATGCAATGGCGCCATTCAAATTCACCATAAGCCAAGAAATGCAAAACGTCGATTTCAGCGAAGAAAATCATGGCTTTTGTTTTTTTGGACAGACAAGGCATTCTTATGTTGGAATTTATGCCTCCTGGAATGACAATTAATGGTGCTGCATATTGCCAGACTTTGAAACATCTTCGAAGTGCAATTCAAAACAAATGCAGGGGAATCCTGACAAGTGAAGTCCGCTTGCTTCATGACAACGCTCAGCCTCACACAGCGCTCGTAGCCTAAGAGCTGCTCAAATAACTCAAATGGGACGTATTGGACCATCCGCCATACAGCCCGGACCTTATGCCCACCGACTTCTATGTCTTCCATTACCTGAAGTCACATCTTGGTGGGAAATCATTCCACGACGATGAAGAGATCAAAGGTGAAGTTGAAATGTGGTTCCGACAACAGGAGGCAACCTTCTTTGGCTGTGGGATACAAAAGCTTGTGCACTGACTTAACAAATGTTTGGATAACAGGGGTGATTATGTCGAAAAATAACAAATAATCCAGTCAATAAGATGTAACTGACGTTTTTAAAATAAATGTTCCATTTGAGGACTGCGAGCTATTGTATCTTTACTTTCTGAAATGCCCTCGTAGGTGAAATTAAGGAATTCTGCTACCTAGACAATAAAATAACCCATGATGGGTGGAGCAAAGAGGACATAAAAAGCAGAGTATCACTGGCAAGGAGGTTATTGTAACATGGTAGCTGCTATTGTTTTCTTATACTTAAATGCAGAATTTAGCCCCAAACTTCCTAAAAGTGGTGGAGCATTTAACAATTTGTTTATTTACTTGAGTAGCTCTTGCTGTAACTGAGAGTGAATCATATTGCAACCTGTTTACTGATTTTAATTATCTGCAAGTCACTTTAATGCTTTATCAGCAGTTAAGGATGATGGTTTTTTGGGGGTTCCTTCTTCTCTTTCAATCACAATGCACACATTACCTATAGTTGAACATGGTTTGTTAAATCTTCACCAAATTTTGAAAACTTCTCTGGTAGACTAACAACATACAGTCTTCCATTTCATCGGAATTAATTATTGCCCAACAAAATTCCAAAATTTTTGGGAGAGTTAGCGGTTTTAATTGCGGATTCCATAAATTCCTAAATGGAACTGGGGAAGTAGAAGTAAATAAACCCAGAGCTTTGTGGTATGGAAAAAAGGTTTGTACAATTGGTATGCAAAATATGCTCTGTAGGTGGAAACTCTTTTGTCTCAAAAATCATCCATCCCATTGGCACATACAATACTTTGAGGCTAAAATTTTTTTATGGAGATTTCTGCCATCCTTGCAACTGAAATGGTATATTCAGTATCCCTGTTCCCTGTGACATCCAACATTTCATAGCCATACCATACAGTGGCTGCCAAAGAGTTTTATTGTTTGTGGGTGTAGAGGAGCTCAGGAACTGAAGGTTTACCAAAACCATATCTAGTTGAGACTAACAGTGTTCCCTGAGGTGTTCACCATTTGGTATGGTGCAGTGGGTATGTATGGCTTATTAAATCCCATGGATTTGAATACAAATAGTCAACAACAACTGTGGGTAATGGTCCAGAAAGCTTGAGAACAACTGCATTAGGTGGTATGAGCACTAAGTCCCTCTCCACAAAGATGTTGGTATGTTAAACACACCCATACTGTTGCTGTTGCCTGACAATGGATGCTTATGTGGTGATGACAATGTATTCGTGTGGTTTGCGTAGGTGAGAATGTTGAGGTGTAAACAGCTAATGGTGCTTTAGCATCCTCTTCCAAGCAAGTGCTGAAATCTCCCAGTAAAGAAGAGCTGTTGATAATAGCAGTATTGGCCAACACTTGAGGTGGACTCTGACTTTTGTTGTAGTGTTGGCCCAGTATCCACCATTGTAGGCCTTGCATCCTAAATAAAAGAGAGGGGGAACATTTGCGTGACATGGTGCTCCTGTAGCCACATTGGATATTTCTCAGTGTATCTTCCAAGCTGTAGGATGACGTTGAGAATCCACATGATTGGTAGCCACGTCTGTGGACAAGCACAGTGTTCTGCATCAAGAATGCATGCTACATTAGAGATGGTGGCTGTTAGTTCCATTTGGTGGGGAGGTTGCCATTCTCATGTGGCACCCTCATAGTATTTAGTTTGAATGGAACCCTATAGAAGTAATCAATGATTGTATAAGCTCCAAAAATTTTGGCTAATGCATCTTTATCTATTTGCAAATTCTTTGCTTCAGCTCATGAAGTGTTATCGAAGCAGTGTCCTCATCTGTTTGGTGCATGATGTGACAGCAGTTTTACAAGGCTGTAAGCAATGCATCCATTACAAAAATGAATGGACAACTTGATGATAGTGCATGAGACATGATGCTCCCAACAGGCAATGGCTTCAAAGTTTGAAGTCTTGTTCATATTGTAAAGCCAAAGTGAATAGAGCATTCACTGTGTAGTTCATTTGAGGTGCTGCAAATACTATTGTTTCTGATACAAATCATAGCTAATAAATGGCATGAGTTTAGTCGAGTGTTGCTCCCATTATCTTCTGACAAAGACAGAAACTTGCCACTTCGATAAACTCGCCCAACAGAAAACCCAAGAACTTCACATCAGTTCAACTCACCGAGAAAGTGAAGATCACGTAGAAAATGTTATAGAAAATTGTGGAAAATGTACAACTCTTTTGGGCATGACAAGAGTATCATTTACAGACAAAGCATTGGCAGCTGCTTTCCGATCACAGCAGATTCGAAGAGATCCAACTGACTTGTAAATATCTATGATGTGAACCACCAATACTGGATGGAATATGCACAAAAAAACTTATCAGCTGATTGAACTGTTTATGAAACAAATCTCAAAAGGACTTGTGTTTTGTGATGTAGCCTAGAAAAATGATAGAAAAAATAGCACAAACACCTATATGTACTCCAAATTTTTTGTGCAGCTGAGATCCTGTTGGAACAGGGAAGTAAGTTCTTCACATAAGTTGCTTAATTTGTTAACTTGTGTGATCTCAGATAGCTTTCATACTGAATTGATACTAAAAATTCAAACACCCTGAAATAATCCAGCTCAGAGATGTTTGTAACATCATTTTCAGCAAACAACATGAGCTCGATCATGTGTGTGGTTAACCTGTATGTGACAGCTAGCCCGCATCTCGTGGTCGTGCGGTAGCGTTCTCGCTTCCCACGCACGGGTTCCCGGGTTCGATTCCCGGCGGGGTCAGGGATTTTCTCTGCCTCGTGATGGCTGGGTGTTGTGTGCTGTCCTTAGGTTAGTTAGGTTTAAATAGTTCTAAGTTCTAGGGGACTGATGACCATATATGTTAAGTCCCATAGTGCTCAGAGCCATTTGAACCATTTTTGTGACAGCTGTTTATTAGATGCCTACATTGTGAAATGATATCTGTACATGGTCATTATTGTGGTGGATTTCAAGAATTGCATGAATCCCAACTATCAGTCCATCTCTATATCTACATACATATTTCACAAGTCACTGTATGGTGCATGGCGGAGGGTATCTTGTACTGCTACTAGTCATTTCCTTTTCTGTTCCATTGTCAAATAGAGCGAGGGAAAACTATCTCTATGCTTCCGTACAAGTACTAATTTGTCTTATCTTATCCTAATGGTCCTTATGCGAAATGTATATTGGTGGCAGTAGACTCACTCTACAGTCTCCAAATTGTTATCAGAAGTGTTTCATGAGAAGAGCATTGGTTCCCCTCCAGGTTTTCCCTTTTGAGTCCATGAAGCACTCTATAATACTCATGTGTTGATGGAATCTCCCACTTCTATAGATGAGCTGCACTTTCCCAAAATTCTCCCTATTAGTCGAATTCGACCACTGACTTCCCTACTATTGCCCTTATATGCTTGTTCCACTTCAAATCAATTTACAGCATCAAGCCTAGATGTATAATCATTGTGGCTGTGTCAAGCAGCACACTAGCAATGGTGTATTCAAATGTTATGGGATTGTTTTTCCTGCTTGTCTGCATTGACTTACATTTTTCTACATTGAGAGAAAGCTGCCATTCATCACACCAGCTAGAAATTCTGTCTAAGTCATCTTGTACCCTTCTACAATCACTCAGTGATGACACCTTCCAGTAAACCATAGTGGCATCAACAAACAGCTGCAGACTGCTGCTCATACTGTCCATCAGATTGTTTATTTCTATAGAGAATAAGAGTGGCCCATCACACTTCCATGATGATACCCTTGTCACTGATGAACACTTGCCATTGAGGGTGATATACTGGATTCTGTTACATAAGATGTCTTTGAGCCTCTCAGCTATCTGGGAACCTAGTCCTTATGCTTGGACCTTCTTTAACTGTCTGCAGTGCCGCAATCTAGGAATGTTCAATAATTCTGCAGAAAACTAACTAGAATGGAAGATGTAATTAAGTTAGACAAAAGTTCATAGCTGCACCAAGGAGTATTGCATTTTGTTAGCAATACTGCACTTGTAAATGTACATTCAGGCAATGAATTTATGGAGTTAAGTTATCTGTGTTACAATATGTGAAGGCAGAATATTTTAGTAATGTCTAGGTGACATGAATTTCCCTACTCTGAATGGTGTTTGCTAGCTGACAGATAGCAGTTTTCATTCATGTAACTGTGGTGGAATTAGTTATTTCTTTTTCCAGGTTATTTCATTACATTTGGCCTGCTTATGGCATAACGGCCTGTCATGGTCGTGTAATGGTTACTTCCCAAGAGAATCCAAAAACTATGACCTGCAAGAAATATTTGGACCAAAAACACATCACACTGATCAGTGTGATAGAATTTAATAAAAATCAGATACATTTTTATCAAAGATGAGAGTCAAGTGTTCTTTTACTTTATCATGATACGTGATAAGAAAACATTTCACATATTGTCCTGTCCCCTTTCAAATCCATTACACAGGAGGAGAATCTCTGATGCCGTAATGAAGTTGCTCTCTGGATAATAAAGGACTGGGAGCATTTTCCCTGGCAAGTTAGTGATGGCACTGGCTGTCTCAAGATTTCAATAGCAATATAACTGCCAGTGGATTTGTGCTCCTGTTTATGGGGGGTCATCATCCGAATACAGCTCTGTTAGCATTCAGATCCCCATTCAGTCATCACAATTTAGGTTTTCTTTCTCAAGTAGTGCACTGGAATGCTCACTTAAAAATTCGGATTCACAAGTGTGAGAAGCAAAGCTGCAAATACTGTGAGCATAAGCACTAGCCTCTTAGGTAATTTGTGTCAGCCACTGACTAGAGCATCACAATGGAAAACTAGTAAGAGAGCCGAAGTCATCATATGCGAAACACAGACATCCAATAGCGAACAACAATGGGAACCAAGAAAATAGCTGTGTTGGTGTAACAGGTCTGAAGTGGTGCTTCATGATTACAGAGTATTCTGACTGTTAGTGCCTGTGCACCTGGTGCTGTACTGTGGTCTTTGGCAGTGAGTGTCACAAATGTAACTGTTTCTTGTCTCTCCTTGTGATACGAGCATCAACCATGGATCACTGTAGCTCTTAGATGTTATCAGTATCAGTTGCATCATTTGACGGCAATATGAGAGTTTTCCAAAATTAATTCTTTCTTTGGGAAAGTCATTGTTGGTTTCCTTGTGCATCTGTCCGCAAACAAACCTTATGATCTAATGACCTCATTGTCAATGGAACATTAAAAGTCCTAATCTTATTTGCAACTAATACTTGTAGTATAAAATCATCAACAATAGATTTAGGCTGTTGTATGGAGAACTCTATTTGTGGCCTAGGTCCTTTGTCTGTAAGTACTAGGCATCTACTTACTAAAACATCCTCCTGATGAGTCAGTGTTTCATTGAGTAGTTGTGCTTTTTTGACCTATGTGATGGATTTTAGAGATCAACAACTGACAGTGTACGTTTCCTACAGGAGAAATGCATGCATGTTTCACATAATAATACAGTAACATGAATGATTTATATTGGCTGACACACATAGAAGTGTAGATGATACATGTTTTAACGTTTTAAACTGGCGTTTTTCTTTGCTACAAAATTCAACCATTTAAACTTACTTTAATGCATAAACAGTATCTTTTCTTCAATAGAATGCTGAATTATGTGTAGAATGCTCCCAGTACTTGTGTGTAAACTGTAGGACAAACATCTGCAATATATACTTTGAGTGAGCGCCTCTAGTTATTTATGATTTCTTCCTCATACACTTCACCTTTAATTCCACTAGAAGAAGGTAGTTCTGTGAGGCTAGGTGATTGTGGTGGTATTTCGAAAATGGTGCATCAGCCTACCTCTCTGTTGAAAATATAGCTGAGGTGCAGTTGGAAACTTCTTTCATAATGAATGGGAGCTCCATCATGGTCAAGGTGAAGTTGTTCAAATAGACAGTGTGCTCCACGATTCATCATGTCAATTCCTTAACTAAATCGGACATATTCTAGTGAAATTATTGTTAATAAAATACATTCCAGTTAGACCATTACCACACAATGCTTAGATAGCTCTAATTGTTGCTTCATATAGTTTATTTTAAAAAATAAAGTGACTGCACTCAGCTGTCTCTATGATTACATTTATCTTTTGATTCATTGTTGTGAGAAATAGTGCCAACTTTGTACTGAGCCAATTTCACTATAATCACACGATTAACTGAATATTACTGTTTCTGTGGTCTAGAATTTTCAGCTTTGACCAGTAATCAAAATGTCTTATATCATGGGTTCTATGCCAGAACATGCTTCAGTTTTGGGAAAAAAGAAAACAAATCAACAGCAACAGCAGTCAAAGACTTCTGGAACAAGGAGTTACCCTCATTCTGCCAGTGACCTTGTCAAAGAGGGTGAAGGAGCAGACAGAGGTTTGGGGCATACTTTTGTCCTAGGAGTGGGAAACTGCCCCTAGAAGGCAGAATGGTCAGCAGTGATCAGTGGCATTAGGGTACAGAAGGCAATGGAAACTGCTAAAAAACATATAATATGTATCCACAGGATATGTGACATATAATAGAAAAAGTGTCACAATTATCTCTCCACTGGCAAAAATTCTGTGTTAGACTGCCATTCAGATCTCTGGGAGGAGACTGCCAAGTGTAAGTAACCATGAGGGGAAGAGTGAGTAACCAATGAAAGGGCAATATTCTATGAGCAGGTTGTCAGGAGTCTGAATACGGTAAGGAAGCTAGCAAATCTGAAAAGGGAAATATAAAGGCTATTGCAGAGATAGTGGGTATTAGGGAAGTGAAGTGGAAAGAAAATAAGAATATCTAGTCAGATGAATATAGAGCAACATTAATAGCAGCAGAAACTGGTTTACTGTGGGCGCAATTCAAAATGGTTCAAATGGCTCTGAGCACTATGGGACTCAACTTCTGAGGTCATTAGTCCCCTAGAACTTAGAACTAGTTAAACCTACCTAACCTAAGGACATCACACACATCCATGCCCGAGGCAGGATTCGAACCTGCGACCGTAGCAGTCTCGCGGTTCCAGACTGCAGCGCCTAGAACCGCACGGCCACTTCGGCCGGTGTGGGCACAATTAATCATATGTAGAAAGGTAGCGCAGAGAGTGAGTTACTGTGAACAGCTTAGTGATGAGATTGTTTCCATCAGAGTTGGCAGCAAACTAGCTCCTATAATAACGGTTCATGTAGGCATGCCTGTCACAAGTAGAAGATGAAGAGCTAGAGTATACAAGGATATGCAAAGGGAGACTGAAATCTAATAATCATAGGTGATTGGAATACTTTTGTAAGGATAGGTACTGCAGACAATGTCACAGAAGAATATGGGCTCAGTAGTAGCAACATGGGAGGAGAAAGAGTAACTAAACTCTGCAATAGATTTTGGCTCATAAAATCTAATACACTGTTCAAAAATTACAAGAGGAGGAGGTATACTTGGAAAAGGCCTGGAGACAAATGGAGATTCCAGCTGAATCACGTCATGGACAATCAGGGATTCCTAAATCCGATAGTGGACTGTTAGGCGTACCCAGGAACTGATATAGATTCAGATCACAATTTATTAATGATGAAGGGTAGACTTAAGTGTAAGAGAATTATCTGGAAGAATTGGTGTGGAAGAAGTGGGATACTGAAGTACCGAGAGATGGCAAGGAGCATTTGAAGTTGTCTACAGCTGTAAATACTAAAGCAATGAATACCCACAAAGGAGTTCAGTTGAAAAGGAATGTATATTTCTAAAAAATAGGCGATCACAGATGATGGACAGATACATATAGATACAAGGAAGCTAACTACCAATAAATCTTAGACAACAGAAGAAATTCTTAAACTAATCGATGAAAGAAGAAAGTACAAAAGAAAAAAAAAGAAGAAGCCCAGCAAAGGAAAGGAATACAACACCACAGCTCTTAAAAAAGAAATACATAGGACGTGCAGGGAAGCCAAAGCAAATGGCTGCATGAAAAATGTGAAGATTCTGAAAAAGAAATGGTTGCTGAAGGATCGATTCAATATACACAACCTTTAGTGGAATTAAAAACAAACGGAACAGCATTAAGAATTCAAAGAGGAATTCCACTGTCAGTTGTAGAGGTCAAGAGTGGGTAGGTAGAAAAAAATAGATTGAGTGCCTCTGTGAGGTGATGGAACTGTCTGTTGATGTGACAGAAGAAGTTGATAGACAAGAATGAGAGGATGCATTATTAGAGTCAAAATTTAATCGAGCTTCGGAGGAGTAAGGTGGAAGAGTTAGGTAACATCCTTTTGAGATTTTTTGTCCTCTTGAAGCCTGAATAAATTTCTTCACTGAAGAAAAAAATAAAAAATTATGAATCTCCAGGCATACTCGAAACACTTAGGATATGGCAGCACATGTTAGAAGTGATTGTAGCTTTGTGTAAAATCTGCACCTACTGGCACAGCCACTCAAAAACAATTAACCTTGCACTTATTAAAGTCACACTGGTATGATGTGAATATGTGATGCCTGGTATCAAGGGATTAAATCATTAGCGGAGGTTGCAAACTAAACGACTAGTCTGGAGACTAAGACCATCAGACTTAGGAAAAATATTATCCACACAATCCCGAAGATAGCAAGGGCAGATACATGTGGGTTGAGGATCTGTTAGGCAGTGATCAGTTCACCTTTAGGCAAAGTAAAAGCATCAGAGGGGCAGTTTTAACATTTTGCTAGATAATGGAAGCATGACTTAAGAAAAATCAAGGTATGTTCATAGAATTTCTTGACCTAGAAAAAGCACTTGACAATTTAAAAAGGTGAAAGATGTTCAAAATTCTCAGGAAAATAGAAGCTACAGAGAAAAATGGGTAATGTACTATGGGCACAAGGGCCAAGAACGAAAAATAAGAATGGAAGGAACTGGTCAGATTAGAAAGAGTATAAGATATGAATATAGTCCTTTTCCCCTACTGTCCAGTATGTACCTGAAGAAGCAATAACAAAATTAAAAGAAAAGTTCGAGAATGGGATTGAAATTCAGTGTGAAAAGATATGTGATAATATTCACTGATAACATTGTCATCCTCAATGAATATGAGGAAGAATTGCAGGAACTGATGAACGATATGAACAATCTAATGAGCATACAGTGCGGACTGAGAGTAAACCAAAGACAGACAAAAGTGAGAATTATCAGAAATTAGTTTATGGATGAACTTAACATCAAAATTGGGGAGAACCTTAGAACCAAAATAAAATTGACTGACAAAGTAAAGAAGACATGAAAAGCAGAATAGCTGAGACAAAGAGGGTATTCCTGACCAAAAGAAGCCTTAATTTGAGGAAGAAATTTCTGAGAATGTATGTTTAGAGCACTGCATTTTACCGAAATAAATCATGGACTGCGGGGAAAAGAGAGAGAGGGAGAGAGTTTCAAAGTCTTTGAGGTGGGAAGGATGCTGAACATTAAGAAGTAAGTGGACTTATAAGAAATGAGGATGCGCATCACTGAATCAGCAATGAGAGGAGCTTGCGAAAAACATTGACAAGAAGGAACAGGATGAGAGGACATGTGTTAAGACATCAGTAAATAACTTCCAGGGTACTTGAGGGAGCTGTAGAGGGTACAACTGTGGGGGAAGGTGGAGACTGGAATGCATCCAACAAACAGTTGAGGAAATTAGGTGTAGGTACTACTCTGAGAATAAGAGATTGGCGCAGAAGGAGGGTTGTAGTGGACTGCATCAGACCAGTCAGAAGACTGATGACATAAAAAAATATGAAGTTACTTTTGCTCTTCCTTGTACACATGAGGTTCTTAAAAAGATTATGAATAGCAAATATTCAGTTTGTTATTCACTGTGTGTTGGTTTTATCTATACTGCTTAGTTGCATTTAGCATACTTTTTATTAAAGTGGGAGGATTAGATTAGATTCAGTTTTCGTTCCATAGACCCAAAAGCGAGATGATTTTCATGGATGTGGAACAAGTCAGAAAGTATAACATAAAAAACATAAAACAATTGAATATAATACTCACTACCCTGATCATTTGTCAGGAGATTGCAAAATATGTGGATACATTACAGTAAACTGAAACTGCTAACATTTACAGAATTAATACACTGTCAGAATGAAACATAGTTATTCACTTTTTATAAATTTATCATACACAAAATACATAATATTGAGTGTTGTGACCAAGTGCTGTCAAACCTGATATCTAACAGACATTTTTACTTAAGTTGGCCTAACAGTCCCTGTTAAGATATTCATCTATAGAGCAGAAAGAGTTACCTATAAAAAAAATCTTTCAAACTCTGCTTAAACTGTGCTTTATCTGAAACCATTCTCTTGAAAATGTGTGTTCCTGAATATTGGACTCCTTTTCAGACCAAAGTAAGTGATTTTAAGTCTTTATATAGATTACTTTTTTTCCTAGTATTAATACTACGTATTGAGCTGCTGATTGGAAATAGAGATATATTTCTCGCAACAAATTTCATTAAGGAATAAACATACGGAGAAGCAGAGGTTAAAGTACAAAGTTTCTTGAACAGGTTTGTACCTAATGTTCTTGAATTTATGCCACAGATGAGTCTTATTACATGCTTCTGAATGCTAAGAACTTTTACTTGGTTTGATAAGTTACCCCAGAATACGATCAGATATGACATAATAGAATGAAAGTAAGCAAAGTATGCAAGTTTTTTTTTATTTATGTCTCCTACATCTGACATCATTCTCATTGCAAATAGAGATTTGTACAGGCACTTCAGCAATTCTGTAGTGTGCCCTTCCCAACTGAATGTATTATTGTGTTGTAATCCCTGAAATTTAACACTGTCAACCTTTTTGATCTGCATGTCTTTTTCTGTTATATACATGCTGGGAGGAAATCTCTTATGCGTTCTGAACTGCGTATAGGGTCTTTTCAGCTTCTTATACTTGTATTTCCTCTTGTGTATCATGATTGCTTGTGGATATCTGTAGAATGATGCACCCGTATTGACTGACATGATAGATATCTTTGAACAATGTGAAGGTAATTTTAATTAGTATTATGTAAAGGGGTGAGCAGTAATTATATTTGATAATCTTGGTATCTGAAAAATTGTATTTTATGTCTATGTATGTATGATGACTCCATTGTTGTATGAACAGATAAAATGTTGTGATGATCAGTCCAAAGACTGGTAGATGGGGCTCTCAATGCTAGTCTTTCCTGTTAAAATTAATATTTAGTTCCATAGTTATGTGTTTTACCATTTTTATGTACTTGTAACACTGCTACACATTTAAATCTGAAGGAGTATTCCCAATGTAGGAACTCAGTGGAAATCTAGGAAAAGCTACAAGTTTTTTCATTATTTCATTTGACTAACTTGTTAATTAGAAACACTATAGTTTTTTCTTGTTTCTTTTTTCTCTAAAATAATCATTCACTAATATCTCCAGACTACCATACGTCATTAGAGGAATTCTTCTCTGCCTGTGATGGATTTACTACTGTGACTCTTCTTGTGCAACAGTAGTGATAAATAGTTCATCCAGTCTTCTTTGTAAATGAATACTATGAGTAACAATGGGATTCTTACATTTTTCAGATTATGTATCACTGCATGGAAAAATTTTACTCTAATAAATCCATAAGCTGTGACTGAACTGTTCTGTGTTTTGTCCCGTCTGTCAAGTAAGATGGGCTGTATAAATATTGGGAAAGCTTCTGTGGAGGAGAGAAAAGATCACAATAGATACTGGTAATTACAAGCATATAGTTGGTTTCCGAGTAGTGCCCTTATTTTAGAGGATACTGAAAAACTAAGAAGAATCCAACTCATTTTCCTTACAGAGCCATGTATCAGTACCAAAAAGATCTAAAATAATAAATTATGGAGTAAGAGAGATTATATTCATCACACCGAGAAACAAATTCAAGACAAATCAGCTAGTCTGTTGTATGTATTTACACACTCACAAACACAAACACAAACACACACACACACACACACACACACACACACACACACACACAAAATTGAAGAATACTCTGGGAGTAATTTCGGCTTACAGAATATCTGACACAGCAGCAGTATCAGACTACCACTTAAAAGAAAAGATGCCGATTTTCTAAGTAAAAATGCAGAATTTTCATAGCAATAAAAAATAGTGTTCTGTCAATGGAGGAAGAAAGCATTGAGGAGCACAAGATGAGAAGTAGGGGAAAAATACTAATAAAATTAATCAGCTGTAAACTCTTAAAAAGAGAACTTATATAGGAAAATGTTGTTATTCAAGGCCGGCTATTAAAACTTTTATGTTTTAGTATTTTGAGGCATTTTAAAGAAATGCAAAGTGGACAACTGAATCTCTTCAAGAGTTTTTCACGTATGATCTACGACTTGTACATTCTGACCTTGTATTCTTATTGTTATGCAGCTATTTCACTGCATGTGTGTAGTCCTTTACACAGAGGTAAACACTGATATTAATATTGCAAATGCTTCAGCTATTATGACCAAGACATTAAAGACACCGTACCATTCTTGGTTAGCTCAGAAATAGGTTTGCTACATTTCTAAAGAGGTGCTGGGAAAAGATACTGTACATGCAGAAATGATAGTGTGTGTAATAATATGTCTAGTATTAGATGTTGTTTTGACTTAAATCATTGTTAGCTGTAAATGTTTAAATGTCATATTCAATAATGGCTATTAAATTGCAACAATAGAAAGAAGAACAAATAATAAAATTTGACTTACTGTGCATGTACAGTATGACAGAAACAATACAAGTTAAATTTGTAGGAGATCAGCAACTTGCAATTTTCCACGCTCCTGCAACTCTGTGCTGGAGTATGGCAATTGTAATGGTTGGTGAGTGACTTTCCAGTCCCTCAGTAATTCATGACCAGATGTTATCAGTGGGTGAGGGCTGAGCAGCATGCTGGCCGGGGCATCAGTTGGAGACCCTTTGTATCGAGGTATATCAGAACGCCAAGGGTAACATGCATTCTTGTGTTATGTTGTTGAAAGATAATGTCATGGAGATCTGGAGACAGGGCACAGCTATCAGTCTGAGTACATCAGAAAAGGAATGCATGTTGTCACAATTATTAGCTATGTGGATTAGAGGTGATCTTGTTGTGCACCTAGTTGCAGCCCATACAGTCATGCCATGTGCTGGGCCCATCTCACAGTAATATGGCAATATTTGTCCTGCTCAGAGCTCCACACATAGATATGTCCATCATTATGCTGTACACAAAACCAGGACTCATCTGAAAAGTGAATGTATTGCTACTCCTGTGTCCAGTGCTGTTGTTGAGCACACCATTGTGCTCTCCATCATGGAAAGCCGCAGCAATGTCTGCTGTGCTCACATTCAGTGGTACTGCAAATGTCCCAGTAGGACATAATGCAGAGAATTGGTAGACAGTACGCTGCTTGATATTTTATTTTCTTATACAAGCTTATTTCGGCTTTATTGCCTTCATCAGTACGTGTTCTGATGTTGTAGATGGACAAATGTCAACTTTGAGTAAACCATTGCTGCTGCCTGTAGTTGTTGCATACTGTCTACCAATTCTGTGCATAATGTCCTACTGTGACATAATATATGCTGCAGGTCCCACAACCAAGAAACTGCTAATGTCACCGTGCCAACTGTATGGATATTTGTCTTGCTCCAAACACGCCCATTTTGTGACTCAAGGTATGTGACATGACTGTATGCTCCTGCATAGTTAAGAAATGGTAAGTCTGTCCTCTAGGGTACTAGTCGCTTGAGGCTACAGAGATCCTGTACGGCACTGAGTATGGGCTCCCTCAACCCATTAATTCTATATTTGCATGTGGATTGTGGAAGCCAGCCTAAGATGTACAACAATATTGAGGAACAATTAACAGCAGTATTGAGGAACAATTAACTACAGTATTGAGGAACAATTAACCACAGTCTTCATAAGGAAGAGCCTGCGACTGGTAAAATCCCAACACATTTTGGTACATATTTCTTGTTACAGGAAGCATAACATGAGCTTCTCACAAACAAACAACATTCAGATGAGATTTCTGTATGAGAAACTTGCTACTTAATCTCTCCTTATATGCAGAACGTAGCACACTTCATGCCAATTTGGAATTTGTAGAACACTGTCCTCATGGCGTTTCAGTTTTAATGGCCAGCAGCACCAGTCTTCATTCTGGAATTATAAAATGACTACTCGTTGCGAAATTCTTGAGCTTTGTCCACTAAAGTTGCACACCTATGTCTTGTGCTTTGTCCACTAAAGTTGCACACCTGGGAGGTGTCATTTTGCTGCAGTACCACACTGCTGCAATCACCATCTACAGAGAAACGCTCTTTACTTATCAGATTAAAAATGTGCTCTGGCACTGATTTTGATAAGCTTTGACATACTAGACATGGACCACTAGTAACTCCTATGATCGAGTTTAGGTCAATTCGCTCCAGTTTATGACAAAGTCGAGGTAACAAGTTATGACGCAGGACCCTTTTCGGGATAGATGGAATCGTTAGAAAACTCGAAAGTAAGGGAATTTTTTTATACGTATCAAGTTCGTAACTTAATAGATAGATGCATATTCTCGGCAACTTTCCAGTACCAGTAGCTCCCAAATAGCACTTTGAAGTTCATCGAAATCGGTGGGTCGCAGTGTCTCGTCTCCTTGTTAAACTGTTTTATTTCATCATACACCGATAATTGATGTTACTTTCCATCAATACTCTCCTTATATTGCTTGTTGAGGTGCAGATGTACACTGATGTGACAAACGCCATGTGATAGCGATGTGCACATATGCAGATAGCGTTAATATCGCAGATACAAGATATAAAATCCCGTACACGATGTAAAAAAGGGCAGTGCATTGGCGGAGCTGTCATTTGTACTCAGGTGATGCCTGTGAAAAGGTTTCCGACGTATTAAGGCCGCACGACTGGAATTAACAGACTTCGAATGCGGATTGGTAGTTGGAAATAGACGCATGGGACATTCCATTTCGGAAATCATTTGGGAATCCAGTGTTCTGAGATCCACAATGTCAAGAGTCTGCCGAGAATACCAGACTTCAAACATTACCTATCACCACGGACTACGCAGTGGTCGACGGCCATCAGTTAACGATCGAGAGCAACGGCGTTTACGTAGAGTTGTCAGTGCTAACAGAAAAGCAGCACTTTGTGAAATAACCGCAGAAATCAATGTAGGAGGCACGATGAACGTATCCGTCAGGACAGTGCGGCAGAATTTAGCGTTAATGGGCTATGGCAGGAGACAGCCGACGCGGCGGCCTTCGCTAACATCACAACATTGCCTGCAGCGCCTCTCCTGCACTCGTGACCATGTGGGTTGGACCCTAGACGACTGGAAAACCGTGGCCTGGTCAAGTAAGTCTCTATTTCAGTTTTGTAAGAGCTGATGGTAGGTCTAGAGTCTGGCGCAGACACCATGAAGCCATGGAGTTAAGTTGTCAGCAAACCACTGTGGAAGCTGGTGGTGGCTCCACAATGATGTGGGTTTTATATGAAATGGTCTGGGTCCTCTGGTCCAACTGAACCGATAATTGACTGGAAATGGTTATGTTTGGCTACTTGGACACCATTTGCAGCCATTCATGGGCTTCATGTTCCAAAACAACGATGGAATTTTCACTGGGCTACAATTTTTCGCAATTGGTTTGAAGAACATCCTGTACAATTTGAGCAAATGATTTGACCACCAAAATCGCCCAAGATGAATCCCATCGAACATTTATGGGACATAATCGAGGGATCAGTTCGTGCACAAAATTCTGTACTGGCAACACTTTCTTAGTTATGGACGGCTGTAGAGGTAGGGTTGCTCAATATTTCTGCATGGGACTTGTTGAGTTCATCCCACGTCGTATTGTTGCCCTGTGCCAAACAAAAGAAGGTCCGACATTATATTAGCAGGTATCCCATGACTTCTGTCACCTCAATGTATTAAATGCAGCTGTGGTGAAAGTGAATATAAGAACAATTCGTAGCCCCATAATAATTAGAAAATCTCTGTCTACTGGCCATACAGTTAACTACGAGTCATAAATTCGCGAGTACATCCTCACCCCCTCAAAGAAACACACATACGTAGCAGATGTATTTGAAGTGTGCATGAGAAAATCCGTCATCTCCACAATTGCCTTTGCTTGTCAAGACATTATGGGTGGCGTTTACGGCATCGGAACCTAAGCAAGGTGTATTAGGAAGCCGAGTTGGGACAGCTTAACAACTAATGTGCCACTCTTCGCGAATAAATGGTGTGTAGAGGGGGGGGGGGGGGGGGGATGGAGAGTGCCAGGTTCCTGTTTGGGAGCAGCACAAGCACGTTATTTCGGTGGCTGCGCTCCCCGGGCTGCCTCGTGCTAAACGCGGCCCTGACGTCATACCTTTACTAGGTCTCTGAGTGATCTCTAGCGCATTAGACGAGGCGACAGGGGGGAAAATTATGTAACTGCACTCTATGAATGGACTTCCAAGGTCGAACCAAAGGCGCACGCCACACTTGGCTAGCTTCGTAATGCCGATGAACTGATACTTCCGAACGACATTTACTCTTAGCTTTGGCGTGCTTAGCCTGGGAATGTTCGTCACATTACGCAAGCGAGCCTCCGAGTGGCCTCTTTGGCATTGTTCGGTACCAAAGCATCGTGAAGTAATATGCCACTAGACCACTCAGAATGCTAACAGCAAAGCAACGGCTGTTTGTTGGTACCAAACGTGGATGGAATACCTGTCTTTTCTTTTTCTGACCCTGTTTGTATTGCAATACCACGAAAAACTACTTTTTTACGCTACTCGAGGCGCTAATGACAACTCCGTAGCCCGCTGCTTTTGAAATGACTAGTAGTACATTTGTTTTCAGGATGACGTTTTCTGCTTCTCGGTTCTCTCCAACTGCTGTTTTCGAGAACTATTAAAATGCTCGAGACCAAGTTCTGATTGTTTAATAGTTAAATCGTTCATTTTTTGGGTTTTAACTAGCAGACAAAACTGACTTGTGAACGTAGCGCTATCAACTTCGCTCATACAACTGCTGTTGCAGCTTCTAGTGATTGTTACTGTGGGAGCCGCATATCTGTTGCTTACCAATTCATGAAAAGTAAGAAAAATGAAATACGAGCAAGCTGTTGAAGTGTTCAAGGAAAGCACTTTAAGGCCACCTGCTCCAGCTTTATAGCCAGTTAAAATGAGCCTTGGCCTCTTGATTCACTATTTCTTCTTCCTCTTCATCTGTCTGTCGTCAAGTTGGAACTGGAGTCGCGGAAAACATGCAAAACAATAATCTGTTGAACAAATTCTCGAGTGCTTCTTCTTGGTGCTCGATTCAAGAATATGTAGATTATAATAAAAATTGTGTATGAAGCCGCCTGTACAAAATAGGAGAGGAATATATCAAAAAAATATAATGATTTTGTTTTTGTGAGTCATTAGATCTGTGTTGTGTTTACAATAAGCTTATGTTTCAGTGTGCATGTTTGAAAAAGCGATGACTCTTTTCTCTTTAGCTGTGTCTCTTTGTGAAAAACTATGGACACTTGGTTCTTTACAGGCAAGTCGCTTGGTTTCAGGATTCTGGGAGACACCTTTCAGGGCCTCATGTGGCGAACTCTTGCTGAGTGAACACGATTTAATTTGTTTATTAAGAATAAGGATGGAGGATTTAAATCAGGATTGCTATCGTAAGTGCGAATAATTTGTTCCGTACTTTATAACGTAGGAAACTGTGACGGTATAACAAAAAAGAGACCCTTTTTTCAAATGTTATTCATAAAGAAAACTTCTTAAGCTATTATGCGGCGAGTGTAAACTAAAGGGGTTTATGTTTATAATTGTGTATTTTTACTGGATCGTTAACTCCGACAGAGAAAGCATGAATATGTTGTGTCGTGACGCCACTGGGAAGATTCACTGTCATGTATCCTTTTCTTTCTGGTATTTAGTATCCTCAGAAAATTGTAAATTGACATTCATTATTCATAATGGAATACAGCATAGTTTGGTCTTTAGCAAGACAACTTGCTTGGTATAAGCCTTACCATTAAAATTAGAGAAAGCTCGATGGGTCAGTTAATTATAACATATTAGAAACATAACTTTTATGTAATATATGGCTTCGAATGATTCACTGGTAATTTTTTTAAAGTGCAGGCTGGAACATCTGTTCATAACGGCTATGACGAACTCGTTTACGTCGATCGGCGTATCCTCTGAAGCATGTAAACATATGTCGGTATTATGCACATGGGTTTTCTGTAACCGTGTGCCACATCCACATCAACGGGAAATCTGTCTATAATTCAGCTCTGCAAAACAAAGAAGTATTGAAATGAAATAATCGTCTGGGGTCGTTAGACCGCCTGGCTCAAGTCTTTCTATTGACGCCATTTCGGCGATCTGCGCTTCGAAGAAGATGATTTGAAGGTATTAAGAGCTATTGTATGTGAGAACTTTACACTGTGTGAGTTTTGAGAGGTAGCGTATGTGCCAAGTGTCGACACAAGTTTGGAACTGTGTAACCTGAAACAACTGGATTTTCAGTAGAGGAGAAACAGTCCATCTCCTTAATTCTTTCCCGTAAAATTTCCATTGGCATTGTCGTTGCTTTTTCTTTACCTCATTTGTACATAATAGTTGTGAAATTTTCCCTAAGTTACTCTTGAAACAAACCTGTTATAGTGATTTCACCTCAGGAAGGTAACAAATACTTAACCAGCCGCTAAAATGAGAGTGGCGCCAGCTTTTGTCTCCATACTGCAGACTCTTCTCGCCGGTGCTGAAAAATAGTTGATGATTGTTGTCAGTCACAAGACAAACATCGTGTTTATAGTTATTTTATTTTTACGTATGTTGGTGGCTGATGACAGTATGTGTATAAATATGTTGCGAAACGCTGCGATCTTGTCTTTCAACTATTTGCTGAAGGGATGATCCTCTCCTATAAAAAGAAAATGCTACCTAGGAACTAATCGGAACATGTTTTTTGTAACGGAAACTGGCTGCTTTAGACACATTTGAATAACTCGTGGACCAGCGATAACAAATACGTACCTCCCCGACCAGTCAAACAGTTTATTTGATGAGCGCGAGTCGGGGAGTGTCTGTATGTGTGTGTACTTCTACCCTTCAGTTGGAATTTTACGTTGAAGACCCCCTCCCCTAGATCCCTGCAAGTGGACGCGGCGCCGCAGACTTCGCCCCTCGCTTCGACTGGGAGTGCGACGCCCCGTCCGGCCCGGCTTTCGGCTGTCGGCAGTGGTCCCGCCCGCTGCCTTGCAACTACGAGGAAAGCGGCTACGCTGACGCTCCTTAGAACAGGAAGTTCTTGATCTCGTCGTAGAGGACGAGCACGAGCGCGCCACCCGTGCCTCGCAGGACGTTGGAGAAGGCGCCCTTGAAGAAGGCCTTGCCGCCCTCAGTCTTGTAGATGACCGCCCAGCAGTGCATCGTGTTCTTGTAGACGACGTCCGCCTTGGCACGTCCGGACTGCATCATCATCCGCCGTCGCACGGTGTCGAATGGGTACGAAATGATACCCGCACCTGTCGTCACCGTCTGAAAAACGAGTAAAAGGGATTCTGTATAATGGCTCGCTTTGATGGAGATTATCTGCATAGAGATATGTCAGCATTTGTTGTACGTATCTCCTGTTAATGCTCTATAGGGTAAAACCGAACACCATTTACAAAATTTCATGGCTTGTGAAGGGATATTTTCTGAGTGTAATGGTGTTATGGATCCTTGGTTTACTGTGGCTCGCTGCAGAGTAATAGTGCAATTATGATATATTCGGTTTTTTGCCCCAGTTGTCTTTGTTTCTGTCAAACTACCTTCGCAACACTGCGAAAGTCTTTAATATGCAATAACGAAAAACACAACCATTTATGTAAAACAAGTACAGTTTTATCACAGTGTGTTTAATTTATTCTCTCATTGTATTCGTACAACGTAGTACGTAACACATGCCGAACTGTTCCCTTAAACCTTGTACACACCTAGCGACAAGTCGACACGTGTCGTGGGACAAATATCATGCCTGTTCAGCGACATTTTTCTCGTGTTCTGCGGCCGTCGCAATACAAAAGTTGTAAGTCTCAGGTTTCCCAACGAGATGGGGAACATGCGACAATACTACGCTACTCATACTGATCAGCCAAAACATTATGACCACTGCCCACCGCGACGTTGGATGCCGCCTGATGGCGGTGCAGGCACTGACGCGGTAATTAAAGTGCGCAGCAAAGCAGACACGGACGAGGGATCACCCTAGCGAACACACGGGCTGCAAATGGGGAAATCCATTGAGATAAGCGATTTTGACAGAGGGTACATTATTATTACTCAGAGTTTATGAACGAGTATCTTGAAAACGGCGAATCTGGTCGAAAATTCGCGTGCTTCTGTCGTGAGCATCTAGGGAAAGAGATAGGAGGACAGAGAAACTGCTACTAGCCGCTAAATGGATGTCCACTTGGGGTTCAGAGGCTTGTATGTTCTGTAAAGTAGGATAGATGGTGATCTGTGGCATCTCTCCCGAAAGAACTCAGTGGTGGTGCACGCACAGGTGTTTCGGAGCACACCGTTCATCGTACACTGTTGAACATAGATCTCTGAAGACCACCCCTACGTATTCACATGTTGACCCAATGACATCGTCAATTACGACTGCAGTGGATACAGGACCATCGGGATTCGACTGGCTGTTCTGATGAATCACATGTTTGCCACACTAGGTTGATGGTCGCCTACACAAACGCCGTCATCGAGGTGATCAGCGGTTCGGAAAGTTCAGTTTGCCACAGACGTAGGCTGATGGGGGCAGTATTATGCTATGAAAAAATGGATATGAGCGTTTGGCGTCATTGGCCCCTTGCGGAGCAGGTCCGGCCGCCTTGGTGCAGGTCTTGCTACATTCGACGCCACATTGGGCGAGCTGCACACCGGATGGGGATCAAATGATGATGAAGACAATACAACACTCAATCCCTGAGCGGAGAAAATCTCCGACACTATGGCAGATATTCTCTTGCGCTTGCATGGTAGTAATCGAAGACACGCTGGCAGCTGCTAACCACTTGCATCCGTTCATGCTTGATGTCATCCTCGACGGCGATGTAAGCTTCAGCAGTATAGTTGTCCATGTCTCGGAACCAGAACCGTCCTTCAGTGGTTTAAGGAGCGTTTCAGTCATCTCATGTTGATGTCTCGGTGACCAAATTCACCTGATGTAAATCCTGTAGAACCCACCTGGATCGCTATTGGGCGCCATCACCGCGTGCGCAAATCAGCGGTCTGTTATTTACGCGAATTAGTCTCTGCATATCCCGTGCGTAGACATCCAATGCCACATACCTCCACAAACCTACCAACAAACTCGGATTCCTTATACGCAGAATTAGTGATGCATTTGGTTCCAAAGAAGGACAAAGACGCTATTAAGTAGGTGTTCATAATGTTTAGGCTCATCAGTGTATTGTAGTCTGTACGTTTTCCGAGTCAGTTTCTTCTTGCCTGCCGCGAAGAATACACTGAAAACAACTGAAGATTTTCAGGCTCTCCCATGTCTTTAGAATGTGACTTACTTCCTAAGACTATAAAAACAGAAGCAAAAGGGGACGTGCTCTGGAGCACTGGCCAAAAAAATACGAAATGTCGAAGCTCGACATGGAAAAAAATACACAATTTAAAATCAGGAGAGAAGACAAGACACTATGCGAGTAAAAAAAGTGGCTCTTCTTCGAAAAATCAAACTGGTTGGGTTATCATCCATTACAGTTTTTATTACAAGGCTTGGACCCGGGGGAAGTCGGCGTGCAGACTCCTATGAAGGAGATGAAGATACACTCTCAATGAAGTAAGTGCGTTTTATTTTATTTCACAATTTACCTCAGTGCGCTACACTGACTTTTACCTGTACTGTAATAATATATTGTTATACATATATATCATTTCTGATTCTGAGTAAAAGTTATATGTATACATATTCAGTAAATTAGCCTTCCCTCACCCGCATATTAATAGCACATGTTACATACGATAGATGATTTTGTACCGGCATTGTTGTTGATCTGATCTTTGCCGTGTGGTCCCACTTGTAACCTGTTCTTTGAACATTTGCCGATTTCTGTAGTGCAACTGACTCCGAAGTTGTGAACGCGCGATTTTGTATAGGGATTGTCGCGTTACAATATATCGGGACACACAGTGAAGAATTGCACCCGTCTGGCGTGCTGCTTCCGCAACTGCAGCATTCCTAACAACCAGGTCCATGTGAGTATCGACCGGAGCCTCGTAAACTGGGTTCTTCGTATGCCCCAAAAAGATTGGCGTATTGGTGTCGTCTTTCTTGGACGAATGGTCAATGAAGATGACCACCACGACCAATCCATTGTCGCCCAAACTGTCTTCAGTGCGGTTCCTAAGTAACGTGACTGAATGGAACCATTTTGTTTCGGAACGGGATAACAGCGCATATCGTTGACTTTTACATTGTTGTGTATATATTTTCAGTGCAGTAGAGGAACGAACATAACAATGTAGTAAGGAATCAAGCCACATGTAATTATCCTGTAACGATCCATCAGAGACTAAAAGGTCCCTTATACCAGAATACTCAGGAAATATCTGTGAACAACCTCCTAAATTTTGTAGGTGGGGTTCATTTTTGATTGGAACTAAAGTAACTAACAGCATCTCTACATGGTGTTTGGTTCAGTCCCCAAAAGGGTTAACTGCTAGGAACGTGTGGTGAGACCTCTGTAAAGTTTAGACACACAGGAGCGCTCAAATGCGGGGATATGGTGAGAAGAATACTTGGCTGATAACTGTTTTTCGTCTGCTATCTTAAACGCTGCATAGTTTTTTTTATAGTGAACAATATTCACAGCTGTAAATAAGTTTTGCGGTAACCAGTGTAAATTATTTCGTGATTTGAGGTAGTTTCCTTGTAAGAGGTGCTCGTAGATGCAGTTTCGATCAGTAGCATTTTATATGATGTGACGATCTATTTCCTCCTCTAAATAATCTATCAGATAGCAGACAAGTTGCTTCTCTAAGGCCATATTTTCAGTATTTATAACGAAATATTCGGCGCTGCGTATGATTGCTCACCGCGATTTGCCTCTTTCCTCTCTCACTTAAAACTAAACTCAGCCCGAACAAGACACGAAGGCCCTAACGGTACCGACCGGCCGCCGTGTCATCCTCAACCTCACTGAATGCGGATATGAAGGGGTCAGCACATCGCTTTCCCGGCCGTATCTCACTTTACGAGACCGGAGCCGCTACTTTCCAATCAAGTAGCTCCTCAGTTTACTTCACAAGCACCCCGCTTGCCAACAGCGCTCGGCATACCTGGTGGTTGCCCATCTAAGAGCTAGCCCAGCCCTACAGGCCTTAACTTTGGTGATCTGACGTGAACCGGTGTTGCCACTGCGGCCATGCCGTTGAACTTTCCCTCTCACATAGGTATCACTATAGTTTTTACTTCTCTAGTCACACGACACAATAGAGACGTAACTGTAAACTGTTCGCATTACTGAAGAGCTAGTTATCTTGGCGTATTATGCACGACTGTTTCTCGACTTTGAACTGAGTCTACTCTGTTCCATCAAAATCTATCAACTCGTGGCAATGAACCAGTAGCGTACCTCTCTTTTACCAGTTCTTGTACACGGTTTGCGGCGAGCAAGGTCATGCCTGTAACAAACTGCTCGTCCTCTGCAACTGAACACCAAGATGACTGATTTTATTCAAAGTTATCATAACGCAAGGACACAGTTCAAAATCGGTAAACAGTCACGCAATAACTCGCCACAACGAATAGCTTCTGGTGCGTGTTCTCTCCTGTCTTTTGACTCAAGTAGTATCTTGTATTACTTTTAAATACTTACTTTCCTCTTTGGACTTTCCGCTGCTTTGTAGATTGCACCAGATTTTCCATTCTTTATATTACAGATGTATTAGTTTTAGAAGTACTAGACTAAAACACAACATTATTGTAAAGAGGTCGTATTTACCACAATCAATCACGAAGAAAACATGTGCCCCAGGATAAATACTTCGAACTCAGCTCATAGCACAGGCGGATTATTATTTTGTTTAATTCCAGACTGCGACTTCTAGTCTGACACAACCTATTTATCTGAGAAAGACTAAAGATCGACCGCGGCGTAGAGAAAACCGTTTTTTCCTGACACTTGTGCAAAAGTCCAGTGATAGAACATACGGCAAAGGACTTCATATTATCGTGTGTTACTTGAAACTGGTTTACCGAATGCCATAAATTCATACAAAATGAAGTGCTGAAGCTTACCCCTAAATTCAGAACAATCTGAGAAAATACATGAAATTTGGCATTCCCTATAACTTTCAGTACTTTGTAAGCAAGACAAATGCTGTTCCGTACCGTTATTCGCTTTTGCGCACGATCCTGTATTATAACACTGAATTTTCCACAGTCGAAGAGAGGCAATAACATAATCCCTCCATGCCTTATTAAGTGCACTAGACATGACTCGAACAGTGCGAAAAACGTTCTTGACACTGGCATTTATGTCGATGACAGACATCATGTTAGAGACTTTTAATGGTTCTATCTCAATTTTTTTCTGATAAATTGAGTTTGTAATCGTATTATTACGTTTTAGCATCTTCTCGTAAATTTAGTACTTCGTAGAATACTCAAGAGACGCACGGCAAGTTTGTGGTTCATTATCAGTATAACGCAGTACATATCGAACTACTACAAAGAGACTTGGTAGTGCTCTTCATTAACAACTTCCGCCTCTTACAAATACGGAGACTAAGTAAATGTTTTCGCGCAAGACAGTTACCCAATGCAGTGTGGCTGCCACAGTTGGCAGCAACGCTGCACTTTGTCACGCTCTCAGTCGACCTCCATTTGTCCCCAGTACCAAGGTCACAGGAGTACCCTCGTTACAAATGCTGTTGGCTCTCCAGTGAGTTCAGCAGAACAGTACAAGCTCTGTACATTAGCTGTGCATTTTAATAAATGTTGTGCTGATTTTCATAAATCCTTCCGCCGTTCACGACACAGTACTACACACATGTACATCGGTGAAATAAGAACTGCACTGACTGCTGTCTCGGTTTAACTTTTAATGGAGATGATTGCTGTATATATTCGTGGAAAAATAATGGCGTTGTTTTGTGCAATAATAGCTGTGAATCGGTGAAAACAGATAGCATTTGTCATAATAGTGCAGGGATCATTTTCTAGTCTTTCTTGGAATAATATCCTTGGCATATCACACGATTTAGAAACTGTGGCAGATTCTCTAGAGATCAGTGAGCAGTGGAATTCTGCTGTAACGCGGAGCTCTGGCGACACATCAATAAACGGTTTAGGAGCGGTGTAAGTACCTGTAAGGAAACCTAGAAAGATTTTACTGCTACGTTTGAAACGCGTAGAATGTGTTAGCTAATGTTGCAAGGCTTATGAGCCACGATAGTTAGGACCAATAATACTTGTAACTATACGCTTAACAAAAAACAGAACGAGAAAGTGGTATGCAACTGTAGTTTCATAACTACATTAATAACGAACTTTAGCAATAGATCACCATGCCCGACAAATCAATTAACTACAATTAAAATACGGGTAAGTATTAACACCTGGACCTTGCCTCCACGCGGAATGAGTTCTATTTCAGTTGAGTCATTAAAATACAGGAGGACGGAACAACTCGTGTCAGAAGTGTGTACAGTATGACCATTGTAACTTTTGGTATTGGACTAGGGCAGCGCCGATATTCCAGAAATGGCGCACCAGTCCACACGTAGTCTTTTTCGAGTGTGCATGCTGTTTCATCCCGCTGTCTTCTAATCACTTCAATTGCTCTTTGATGACGAGTGAGGAAATAATGTATGAAAACACAGTAACTTCTAATATGGGGAAGACGACGCTGTACGTACTGTATTTGTTAAACTAATACTTATGGTCACAAGCAAAATGCTTACCTGTTGCGATCCTGCTGCTCATAATTGTCTGTTAAGCGGTAATATTTCTTCGGGGAATTGTGTTTCTGTAGCAATAGATTCGTTAACTTCGAAACATCGATAGTATACAAATGCAGAGTTTTACGAATAAATGTCCTTGATGGGTGGTAGAATAGACGTAATTCCGTATTTTAAAGTTATTTTTCTTCGATTTTCCCTGTTCAAGCAAGGAAAAAAGTGAGAACTCACTTCGGCTCCCCATATTCTGGTGTTTCCCACTTAGAAATTCTCTGGCCGGTCTACTGAGTGCGCTCTATGTTACGTCATACTATGTTACTTCTCGTTAAGTCAACGGAGAGAATTGAGAGAGTCGAACGGACAGTGATTGCTGTTCACAGGAACAAACACGTAAGGTCGCACTTTCTGTCGCTAGTGTTCATAAATAATTTTACACGTACGACACTGTGATTACAGTTTCAGATATGGACGTATTCTGTATCAGATCATAATCCAAGGAAAATTATTTTCGTTGTTTAAAGCAGATCAACAGGATTTACTGAATCAGGCCGCTCAAAGCTCCCAACCTTCATGCTGTTAACCACTCATGAGTCAAAATAGTATGACAACCCGTGCAGATACTTCATAACAATGTTTACGTTGCACATAGCTGTCATGTTGTCTTCGGTTACTACTACGGGCCCCATGGAAACCCAGGTGAAAGTCCACCGTAGCATAACACTGCAACTACCAGCCCACGTCGGAGGCGCGGTGCATGTTTCGAGCAGCCGTACTCCTGAAGTAACAAGAAGCGTGGTTCATGTTACCAGGTGCCTAGTCTCCATCGATCCACAGTATAATCTCGATCGCGTGCCTACTGGTATCGTAACTGACGATGTCGTTAGAGGAGCATGGGAACACGTGGGGTTTGTCTGCTGGGGAGCCCAATGTACGCTGAGTGGTTTGCTTGAAACTCTTGTGCCTGCGCCAGCATTGCACTCTGTCATGAGATCGCTGGTTATCCTAGTTTACAGAACGAGAAAACCTCCTCAACATTGTGGTGCGAGAAGAGGATTTCGTAGAAGTTGACAGTCACGCAGAGGAGAGAAGCATCATGCGTTTATATGTGGCGCGAGAAAAGGATTTTGTAGAATCTAACGATCGAGCAGACGGGTGACTTTACAGGCAACTGTGAGGCACGAGAAAAAGGTTGCAATAGAGGTTGACACTCACGCAGACAGGAATGACGACACACGCAGTAATGTGGTGCGAGAGGTGGACTGTATGGAACTGGGCCGTTATGGTAAGCCACATATAAATCTGTCGGTTGATGGTTCACTAAATACCCACATTTTAGAAAACAGTAAATATGAAGAGAAGAAAGAACAAAAGAAACAAGGAGCTGACGGAAAAGGACAACAAGCCGGCCGGAGTGGCCGAGCGGTTCTAGGCGCTACAGTCTGGAACCGCGCGACCGCTACGGTCGCAGGTTCGAATCCTGCCTCGGGCATGGAAGTGTGTGATGTCCTTAGTTTAGTTAGGTTTAAGTAATTCTAAGTTCTAGGGGACTGATGACCTCAGCAGTTACGTCCCATAGCGCTCAGAGCCATTTGAACCATTGGAAAAGGACAACAGATGCGGTAGTATGGAAGGAAATTAGAGGAGTTCAGTATTCCAGGTGATGGTTAGACAGGCTGAGTATGTAATGAAGAGAGAAAAGAAGACAAAGAGTGTATCCACAATAAACAAAGAAATAAAAGCTTCGAATACTTTTTACTGCAGAAGAAGACATAGAGTTTGAGGATGATGGGTCTAAAAGAGAAGACACAATAACAAAAGGCAAGAAACAGGAAGAAGAAGAAAATAGCATTGAAGTGGGAAATACAAACATGAGCATGAATACTAAGAATGACTGGAGGAGTATGAAGAGTTCAGAAAGGAGGAAGGAAGGTGGAAAGAAGAGGAGAAGGTGTGAGGGCACAATGAAGAAGGAGGAAACGCAGGAGAGGAAGAAAAGGGGATAAATATCGAAGATCGACATGAGTAGAAGGTTTGTGGGGAAAGGAGGAAGAATTTTGGGAGGAAGGAAAGAAGAATACAGATAGTAGTAGACAAGAGGAACCGACGAATGAAAAGGAGGAGAATGTCTTCATAAATGGTGGAAGGAGGAAAGATAGTATTGTTGGTGTTACTGGTGGGTAAGAAAGTGGGAATGTCAATATGAAGAGCGAAAACGCCCCAATGTGTCTTAGAGAAGAAGAGACCGACAGAAACGTATGTAGATTGGAGAGTGAAGAGAGCGAGCAAGATGGGTTCTGGATGGAAGAATGTTCTAGTAAGCAAAAAAAAAGCAAAGAGAGAAGGCAAAGAAGAGGAGAAGCAGTTGGGGGCTTTTGTTAGAGATTTTGTAAATCCGAGAAGGAATAATTTCGATGGTACACAGCACACTAAATTAGCTAGAGTGTGTACTCTGAGACTCTTATTTATAACGAAGAAAGTACTAGCAAAAATAACGAAAATTTATCTGCCAGCCAAGCTAGAAGAAGGGGAAGGTAGAAGCATTTTAGAAATTGCACAATGTCAAGAGAAGGGACTTAAATCTAAGCTAAGTGTCAGCCATTGGATAAAAAGGTAGGATGTGTCAGCTACGTTCCTCAATCGGAAGACTGTTTACTAGGAGAAGATCCTATGGAGGAAGAAGTTCATGGTGAATATGTTTTTTATATTTGTATATGAGAGAATTCACTGAACTAACATTTGAGAGCGGAATAAATGTGACCAGTGAGATTGAAGAGGACGTTACAGTTAGTAGACGCAGCGTGACCCTATGTTGGTTTTGGCGAGGATGGGATAGCGTTGTCGATGGCAAGATGAGTGGTGTATCTGTCGGACTGAAGTGCCAGATTATAGCACGGAGTTTCAAATGAATGGAGGGGCGTAGCATGTCATCGGTGATCAACATGTTTGTGGGCCGCGAGTTTTAACGGCTTAAGACTGACAACACTGTTTACAAACATGGAGGCGGGCTATGAACTGTCAGAAGCAGGCGTGTTACAGCGCCAACATAGCTGTATGATTGGTTGTGGAATTAGCGCATTTATGAATGAGTGTCAGTAGCAATTGTTTGTAATATTTAGTTACAGAACACGTAACCTGTGTTAAAAATGGAAGAAGGAGACAGTTGAAAGGATAGAGCGGAGAGTAGTTTGAGAGTAAACGGTAATGGAACTCTGGTAGTGTTCATGGTATTCAGAGAGTTGATAAACTGAAAACGCGAACAGTAATTTGGACAGTGATCATGAACACCACACGGGTGTTGATGTCGCGGAACGTGAAATTTGCAATGAGAGAAACTTTCATTGAAGTTTGTTGTGAGAGAAACATTCTCGTGTTTTTAATTGTTGTGGTGTCGGCGGTAGTGTAGGACTGTTTGATGTACGCGGCATGGAGTTTGTGGTTCTTTATTGAACACGAGGAGAGTGGGTGTATTAAAAGGTAGCTAGATTAGAGGAACAAGAGCTAAAGAGTTGAAGTGTTTTCCTGGGGAAGATTCGAGGACAAGCCTAAAGATTAGAAGAGATTCGGAAGAACTTTTATGGCATATAGCATGTACGTGAAATTCAAGAAGCTTCACTGTTTATGAACATTGTAGCAAGGTGAATGAGTGGGATAACTGTGAAGAAATTGTTAACCTCAAGAGTTCATGGTACTGTCAGGGAAGGACCACATGTGAACGAACTGTAGTTATTGACTGAACTGTATATACGGACAATTAAAAATTTTACGTGTCATTCGAACTGGCAACATGATTAGACCCATCAATCAATTTGTGAGGACATAGTACGAACTTTCCATGAAACGTCTTTACCAATAAATGTGCACGCCACCAACAAATTCATCCGATCAGGCGTGTGTTATTTGCTACAGTAATATTTTATCTTCTCTGAAACCAGACAGCAAATTCTATTCAGCAGTTCGCTGGAGTCATTTGATCGATTTGCATAAATTTGGTGAATGGCATGTTCAGGAGCAAGATTTTGACTACTTTGAATATTCGATATATTTTGTTCTAAAATGGGCGACGAGGAACTTTATTTGCGGTGATATGACCTTCAACTACTACAACGAAAGAACAGTAAATTTCAAGCGTTCTTTCTGTCGCAGACATTGGTGACGCCAGTAAAGAGAGATTACATTGCCAAACAATAACGGATTCATCACGTGTGAAGAACCACCCACTGAGGTACTTATAAAAACATCGCTATTAATTTTTGAAGTGAAAATTGCTGTTAATGTGTTAGACATTACGAAATGATTGTTTTCTGCGAGAAATGTATAATGCAATCAATCAACTGTTAAACGTGAGAATAGATAATGAAAGGTATCGAAGACAAAATTAGCCTAAATGCTTGATCTGATACAGCTAGGACTGATGGTTTACTCGTAGGCCAAAATTGCGCTAATCAGTATATAAGTTTAGTTAAAGCCATACCTAATGGAGAGGTGAATTTGCATTTGTAAACAATACATGGACGTTACTCATCAAAATTTTGAAATTATAGTAGCGTTGTTTAACTACAAACATGAAAGGCTTTACTGCTAAATTTCTGGAACAAATTACTCGCTAGCAGATCAGAAACATAAAACAAATTCAATAATTAACAGAATCATTTAAGTAACAGTAACTCCCGACGTAGTAGATTATTTGTTTCTTCGTTCATGCATAGTCTTAATGCCGATATTCTCATATGATTAAAGTTAACTACATATGCCGGCCATGTGGCCGAGCGGTTCTAGGCGCTTCAGTCCGGAACCGCGCTGGTGCTACGGTCGTAGGTTCGAATCCTACCTCGGGCATGGAAATGTGTGATGTCCTTAGGTTAGTTAGGCTTAAGTAGTTCTAAGTTTAGGGGATTGATGACCTCAGATGCTAAGTCCCATAGTGCTTAGAGCCATTTTAACCATTTAACTACAAATTTTCCAACGCTCTTGTAGATTGTTTGTGGATATGACTGAGGGTATGAATTATAAAGATTTCGCAAAAACTTTTGAAGATGCAGCTTACTCAAATATGTCAGATTGTTAAAAGAGAAAGTAACAGTGGCTTTGGCGAAGGGTACAGATTAGACATTGGTGAGAGTAGCAAAGATGTCGCACAAGGTTAAGTTGTTATAGCGGAAAGGATCAAATTCATTACTATGCTTTTTCATGTGGCAACTTTAATAACTAATAAGATAACCTTAAATAATCGAGAAGATAACTTAATATTTTAGAACGTTCCCCTCATAAATAATTTGTTGACATTGGTAGGAAATTTGTAGTAAGGTCTTATGGGATCAAAATGCGGAGGTCATCGGTCCCTAAACTTACGCACTACTTAACCTAACTTAAAGTAACTTACCCTATGGATAACACACACACCCATGCCCGAGGGAGGACTCGAACCTCCGACGGGGGGAGCCGCTCGAGCTGTGACAAGGCGACTTAGACCACACGGCTTGTCGTTGGTCAGATCATTCGCTTCCACAAACTTATCATTTTTAGTGAATACTCTTCCTCTTCCAGAGATCGTGCCTCTTTGAATTTAAGGTGTGTATTGCTCTCAAACGATACTACAAATAAGCCATCATGACATAAATATGATCGTGTTCGATGCAAGTTGAACCATTTGGAATGACTTGTACGTCCCCGCGTACGTATACACTACGAATCACTACAAAGCAGAGGATACTATATATTGTGCATTACATTAAGGCCTCTACCCGTTCATTTTGCGAATAGAGCGTCGGGAAAGTGAGTGGTCACACGGCTCAGTGAAGTTGTTATTAGTCTGCTTTTATCTGCGGCCGGTCCCCCTGAGTAGCTATGGGATCAGCGCGGCAGATTGCGAACTTGAAGGGCCTCGGCGTCGATTCCCGGCCGGGTCGGAGATTTTTCCCCGCTCGGCGACTGGTTGTTGTGTTGTCCTTGCATCTGTGTCGTCGTTATTGACACGAAAGCCGCCTCAAACACATTATCATACGTATTTCCACTATTGAAATGGCTGCATAGGGCCGAACCGAAAGTCAATAAACTGAAAAAATTAAAAATAAAAAAGTATGCGGCCGGGAGTCTTCAAACTTTATGTCAGAGAATAGGGTATTAATGACGTTAATCACCGTTAAGGATGAGACGTGGGTGTACAACGACAGAGTAGAATAAAAACAATACGAATATGGCACCAAAAAGCTCTAGAATCTTGGCGGTAGCAAACCATTAATTTTCTTTCATTCAAAGTGTATTTAATACTATTTTTCTGTGGCATTGAGAGGGAGCAGGAAATTATTTTACAAACCAGAATCTAATGCTACAGACCGCGTCGTTAAAGAAATGAACCTCTTCTATATAGAAAATACCGGGTTCACGTCATTACTTCACAGTAAAGATCTACACCCAGATAGTGCACAAAATACAACAAGATCGCAGTTGTTGAAGACTTTTATACGAAACTTGTAGTCACATTAGAACTGTTTCACGATCAGAGATACTCTCGTCTATCATCGCGTTTCGTAGCCAATGAACAGATCGTTTCTCGTATTATTAAAATGGCCATTACATTTCGAATAGAACTCTCTTATACAAGACAATGTTGCTGTCTTTGATGACACTGATTTTATCTAGAAAAATGTGACCTGGTTGAAGAAGTCTCACTTGCCCAGGTCGCGTGACTTACAAATGTGAACGACTTGATTCGGCAAACTTTAATTACCATCTTCAAATCCTTAATATACATCATTTTAGTGGCACGGTATGTGGTGCACTGTCATCTGATCCTGAAAACATTGGAACTTAACTCGCTGGAGTAGATGCATTAATGTCACGTCATACATCAAATGATTAAACTGTACATGTGGCACACATTCTTAAAAGATGGTGTTAAAAACGACGTCTGTATACAAAATGTATTTCAACACCAACTTTTATGAACGTTGACGTGTGACGCAGCACTAATGTGTCTGCACCAGCGAGTTAAGTTACTATGTATGCAGGACTAGATGACAGTGGACTTCATATAGTGGCACTAAATTGATGTACGTTAAGGGTTTGAAGATGATAGTTAAAATTTACCGAAAGTACTCCTACACATTTGTAAGTCACGCGATCTGAGTATATAAAACTTCTTCAGCCAGAACGTTATTTTTTTCATAACAAGAGACGATGTCAGGTAACCATAACTTATTTCATCATTTATTCTTATATTGTCGTACAAAAATACTGTACTTCGCCCAATGCATGTCTCATTCCTCGCTCATAAGGCAGTGCTAAACAAACCAGAACGCTCGAATGATGCGAAGATAGTGTTTGGTGTGATTATAAACGACTGCTAGAGGTATATAAATTTTGCACCTTTAGCTATTTTAGAAGCTACTGATCATCGTAGAGAATCCACCGACTACCAAGAACAAGACAGTTTCGACAAGCCAAGTTACTGATCGAAGTCCATTGGAGTAAGTTGAAGTAATCTGAAGTGCTGAAGACATTTACTACAACGAAAATTATTGACGAGACATCTATCCTCTTCTCGTTGTTCACTATACTTGTCAAACATCGTTCATCAGACTTATGATAATTATGAACGCGTTCCAGAACGTACGCAAGCTAATTGATGTCATGATATTAGTCTTCATTTGTTCATTACGGACATATAACTTTAAAGTGCAGATTGGTTTTGCTGCTTTTTATCTTCACCTCACCGTGCTTCTATCACTGTCTTCCGTAACCCCTCCCCCCTACACCACTCAGGAAAGAATACAGTAGCTTCTTATAAGTTCACTTATTACTTCTTCTATACTTATTACAAATTAAAGTCCGGTCGCAGCACTTTTCTAGCGGTGTGTGAAGGATAATCCCAGAAAGTGCTGTATGGCTTTTGATGCGGTTTTCGGTTTAAGATAGACTGATTTACGAGGTGGGTTTTTGTACATAAGTTATTACTCGACGCCGGAAAAGTCGTCCGGCCGTGGAGACTTACTGCTGCGCGTGCGAATCTGGGGCAGGTCGCTAGATATACAGGACCTCAGTCTGAAAAGCCTGTAAGGGTGTTGCAGCGTAGGTTGTGCTGAGTAGCAGTTGTTAAGGAAAAAATCGATGCGTTGCGCTGTTTCAGAATTATTTACCATTGAAGTTAGCCAATCAGCCCGTTTCGAGCGTAAATTCAAGCGCCTGTCAGGGACGGTGTCGCCAAACGTGTTCTTCGTTTGGTTTCCTAAAACCGAACAAGAGAGCGACAGAAAAACTGGACATGGGACGGCAGTAAATATCGAACCCGAGCCAAAGGCTGAGCCGTCTCGTGTGCCATCATCTACACTATGATAACAACTGACACCAATATTTCATTTGGCAGGCCGTTTGAATCTACGCGAGCAACGGCTTATTTGCCTAACTTCGATTTTAATTAGCTGGTAAATGGCGCCACGTGTCACATTTGCTTTTAAACAATTATTTCTCAGCACAACTTACCCTTAAAACCCTTACAAGCTTTGCAGACTGTTTCT
Organism: Schistocerca serialis cubense; assembly: GCF_023864345.2. Classification (NCBI taxonomy): domain Eukaryota; kingdom Metazoa; phylum Arthropoda; class Insecta; order Orthoptera; family Acrididae; genus Schistocerca; species Schistocerca serialis. Next base: position 608,763,035 of record NC_064642.1, read on the forward strand.
GACCACCCTGCATATAATATACAAGACTTACAATTGGAATTCAATAGTTCTTAAAATCCGTTCAAAAAAATGTTCAAATGTGTGAAATCTTATGGGACTTAACTGGTAAGGTCATCAGTCCCTAAGCTTACACACTACTTAACTTAAATTATCCTAAGAACAAACCCACACACACCCATGCCCGAGGGAGGACTCGAACCTCCGCTGGGACCAGCCGCACAGTCCATGACTGCAGCGCCTTAGACCGCTCGGCTAATCCCACGCGGCCCTTAAAATCCGTAGTATACTGCATTTGTTCCTAGTGCGTCGCAAGATACTACTAATCTATTGTAGATCTCCTGAAGCCTGTATCGAGAGCAAGACGTACTTGTACTCGAATGTATGAGAAGAGTATCTCGAATGTTATCAAAACAAATCCTTAGCTGAAGATAACGATAAGAGTAACGAACAAAAGAGCTGATGAAAAACAAAAAACATGTTAGCCATAAAAGAAACAGTAGCGCTGAAGTACCTGCGCAATGGCCCACGAGATGAGGAAGGGTGTGTTCTTTGGATTGGGCAGGTAGCCTTTGGCGGTGTCGAAGAAGCCGAAGTAGGAGGCGCGGTAGATGATGATACCCTGGACGGAGACTCCGAACCCTCTGTACAGGCCAGTCATACCGTCAGACTTGAAGATCTTGGCGATGCAGTTGCCCAGGCCGGTGAACTCGCGCTCACTGCCCCCTTTGCCGACGTCGGCCGCTAGCCTGCAATCACAACACAATGAAATATAGTTTCTTACCAGAGACGGCTCAATAACACAATTCAGACAAGTAGAAGCACGTTTAGAGAGGGTTTGTGCTGTTACTGAGACTGTTTAGTTAGTTTTTTAAAACGCAATGAAAGAAAATATAAATTGCTAGCCTGTTTGAAATGCACTTTGAGAAAATACAAATCATTTGGTATATTGGTGTTGTGTAGTGTTACAACTCGGCATACCTCATAACAACTCGGCGTACCTCATATCGGTTTCCACTGTCTCGAATATAATTCTCAGTCTGTGTCTTTGGTTATAATTATTAATAAACTCAGGGGCTTGTTCTGACTTGGAAATACTGCTGAGAAATGAATGTAACCTTAGTTTGAAAATGGCTGTCTCTTGTCTGTTCTCTTTTTAGTGCAGAAGTTCATTTGCAAAGAGAGCTTTAGAACCTTAGCGTGTATTCATTTCAAGTATTTTTTCTTTCATTTGTTGCAACTCTTCTTCTTCATTCTTTCTGGTCGAGGAAACATTTGGTTCATAGATTGTAATAATTATTACCTTCTTGACCTCGTCGTTGTTCTGTATCTGATTTGTTTCTCCTTTTATCCTACAATCTTACTGTACTACCTCGTCCAATCTAAGTTTCAGGTTCTAACATTTCTTTGTGATGTTAAGAATATTTTGCATTACTTTTCACGTCCCTCACAACTTAAACTGAGAATATTTTAATACTAATATCTTAATCGACAACAGAAATATACCAGCTGTCCTATGAAAAAATCTGCGTGGAAATGGTATGGGCAAAGTAAAAATTACAGCTAATCCAGTTGTCTCATCCGAATAATTGAACCGGTACTTCACACTACATACAGCCATAATTGAACCATTAACGAAACAGAGACTCGTTGATTACTTCTTAGGGGTAAACGTAGCCACGAAGAATACTCTCCAAATCAAGTTACTTGCAATATCGTCAAAAAGCCCTCGTGCGTATCACGTCAGCGTCTACTGGATATACGATGGCATCACAGTCCCAATGATGAAGCAATAATCACTACTGCCCGGCATAACAGATAAATCTTCAACACTACTTAGCCACAAGTGTTTTCCGTGAAGTCTGCAAACAATAACTAGTTAAGTTACCCTCTGATTACCGACCTATCTGCATTATTCCTACACTGTCGAAGGCATTATCAGGCGTCTCCCGGGATTCGGTGTTAGATCCTATACTTTTTTCATTGTATGTTCAGGATGTATCATCAATTTTATCCTACGGCGAATACCATGGCTTCGCTGATGGCCTCCAGTTGTATCTAAATACAAAACCAACAAATCTGAAAACAGCTATCGTGAGTCTCAATATCGATCTTTGTGCACTATGCAGATGGGCACTGGATACAGGAGTAAAGCTCAAGCCATCCAAAACCAAGCGGTACTGCTTGGTCATTATAGGCTCATTAGCCCGAAATATAGTCAATACCTAATATCTTTAACCATAAATGGGAGGAATATCAACGCCTCTCCTTCAGCAAAGTGTGTAGGACTAATAATAGATGAAAATTTAAATTGGACTGAGCACATAACTGCAGTATGCAAGAAAGTACCAGCATCTCTCCACCTCCTACAAAAATATAAAACGCTCTTACCTCTTGACCTGAAAAAGAAATTTGTACACTCACTTATATTTCCAATTATTTATTACAGCGATGTTATCCTGGAAGGCATTTCCGAGGAAAGCTCACGGCACCTGAAACTGGTTATGAATGCTCGAGTTCGTTATATCTCATATGTTCGACTACTTGATCGTATTTCACCATGATATGCACACTTATCCTGGCTGCATGCAGACAAGTGCAGATATTTCCGTAGCCTTTGTCTTTCCTACTGTCTTATCACCGTACACTATCACCTACAGCTCTCCTCGACCTTAATTCTCTTGTCTCAATAACATGGCAGAAACACACGTTTCTATCAGAGCAAAATCCTTCAGCAACCCGGCTCTGGAATAACGAAATGGCTCTGAGCACTATGGGACTCAACTTCTGAGGTCATTAGTCCCCTAGAACTTAGAACTACTTAAACCTAACTAACCTAAGGACATCACACACATCCATGCCCGAGGCAGGATTTGAACCTGCGACCGTAGCGGTCTCGCGGTTCCAGACTGCAGCGCCTAGAACCGCACGGCCACTTCGGCCGGCCTCTGGAATAACCTCCCACATCATGTTAGACAACTGAATAACATCTCCAGTTTCAAAAGACAGTTAATGAGATGTCTCCTAAAGCAACATTAATGATTGCCATTGTTTCTGTGCGGACTCGTTACCCCTGCAAATACATTTTTCCAACCAGATCTTCCTCATTTTCCAGTGTTCTTAGCTGGTGCAGTCTCCTTGAATTTCCATTTATCAGAACTCGCTTAATACGACCAGTATTAACTTTACTAGTTCATAGTCAGTATTATTTTCTCACATTATCACTACAGACAGTCATATCGTTTTAATACCATTTGTCATATTAGAATTGCCGGCCGTGGTGGCCAAGCGGTTAAAGGCGCTACAGCCTAAAACCGCGCGGCCGCTACGGTCGCACGTTCGAATCCTGCCTCGGGCATGGATGTGTGTGATGTCCTTAGGTTAGTTAGGTTTAAGTAGTTCTAAGTTCTAGGGGACTGATGACCTTAGAAGTTAAGTCCCATAGTGCTCAGAGCCATATTAGAATTATTATTTCTTAGTTAATTATGATGTAAAAAAAGGTACAGTCTGTGTGAAACCCTGGTTGATGTGAGAGATCAGATCAGGTGAAATAAATAATTTAATTTAATTAAATATAAAAGTACTTTGCTCTTTGTTTCAGATAGTTTAGATCGTGTTTTGTATTAATACAAATCGTTCGACAGTAGCATTTTTCCCCCTCTGTCTCCTACTTAGAGTACTGTACCCCTGTGTCGTGACTCCCTATCAAGCGTATTGGAGAATCAGTTTTCAGTATCATTGTCCTATCACTGAAAGCGTCTGCTTACCCGTAGTTCATTACTTCCAGTACAACTGTGTGGTTTGGATTCGTAACGACTGACTGTGGAGAGTAACGTTTGACTGTGTCGCTTGATTGAATAATACACGAAAGTCATTTATCTAGTTATTTTTGCAGCAAAGCACAACATTATGAAGCAACTCATCCCCACCCTGTCCCTATCCCCTTTCCACTTGTCCATCAGTTCCTTCAGTTATTAGTTTTTTTGAACAATAAAAACGCGCCACAATTGAGAGGTATGATGTTCAGTGCTTTGGTATCAGAACGGACCTTGTCCTGGCGAAGTCTAGAGGATAGACGAAGCACAGTGAAGTGGCTCCGGCTGCACCACCAGACGCCAAGTTGCCCAAGAAGTAACGCCAGAATTGTGTGTTCTTGTCGACACCACCAAGGAAGATCTGCTTGTACTTGTCCTTGAAGGCGAAGTTCAGCGCTTGCGTGGGGAAGTATCGGATGACGTTGGCCATGTTACCGCGCCAGTATGCCAGCACGCCCTGCTCGCGCGGGATGCGCACGAAGCAATCGATGATACCTGCAAAGCAGACATATTAGACACTTACTGCATGCAAACGGAGTAAAGTGCAAATTCCACAGTTGTGTCAATACAAATCGTAGTGAAATTTTTAGTGTTTCAGAGCACATGAAATGAGATTCACTGTGTAACTAATTCTTGTGTCTTACGAATATATACGTTTTAGAAGCTTGTCTGCCTTCGAATGAAATTTGTGACGACTGATGTAGTTCGCACAAAAGAGACCCAGTCACAGCTCGCTTTCGCGCAGCAGCTCGTACAATATCAGTCTATGATCACAATACTTTTCTTTGCCGTGAACTATGTGTACACGTCAAAAAAACGTGGTATGTGTCTTATACTAGTTTGCAGTAAGTGACATTGCCAAATAATAATATGTATTGCGTTAAGCACGACAAGGCTTATTTTTTCTGAAAATATTTTATGTGCTGTACAACACAATCACGTGAAGTATTTTGAATTTGAAATGTCACTTCCTGCAGTGGAGTGTGGTCGTTCCTGACAGAGTAATGCCGTTTGCAGAACGGTGACTTGAATTCCATATTCACGGTCAATGCTCTGCCGTCTGAACCGTACGACCACGCCTAGCGTTTCGAGCTAAATCACCGAGTGAGGTGGCGCAGTGGTTAGCACACTGGACTCTCATCGGGAGGACGACGATTCAAACCCGAGTCCGGCCATCCAGATTTAGATTTTTCGTGATTTCCCTAAATCGCTCCAGGCAAATGCCGGGATGGTGCCTTTGGAAGTGCACGGCCGATTTCCTTCTCCATCCTTGACGCATTCCGAACTTGTGCTCCGTCTCTGATGACCTCGATGTCGACGGGACGTTAAACCCAATCTTCTTTCCTTCGAGCTAAAACAGTAAGCCGCCAGTCTTAACTTCCAGATTTAGATTTTTCGTGATTTCCCTAAATCGCTCCAGGCAAATGCCGGGATGGTGCCTTTGGAAGTGCACGGCCGATTTCCTTCTCCATCCTTGACGCATTCCGAACTTGTGCTCCGTCTCTGATGACCTCGATGTCGACGGGACGTTAAACCCAATCTTCTTTCCTTCGAGCTAAAACAGTAAGCCGCCAGTCTTAACTTCCAGATTCCTTCGCCTGGAGCGTCACTCTGGCAAGGTATTTAGTATTTCCCTTCTGAAGTTTTGGCCGCAATGCGTGCTCAGATGGCTCAAATCAAAAAGCACTGCCGTCTAAGCGCAAAATTCACCCCTGCGTCCGAGCCCTACACAATTTTAATCAATTTAGAAAGAGTGTCAAATATTTATTTATCAGAAAGATAGCCAAATAAAACATGTACTGGCAGTATATGTAGATATGAATCATCTCAAGTGCTAGGTTAGACATACACAGTCTTATCAAACGAAGAGGTAAGTCAGAAACCCTCCGAAACAGCGATGCTTAAGGTAAAGACTAAACGGAAGCACCCTTGCTACACCGTCTCGCATTTTTAGGTTTTACTCTAAATTCAGTCTGCCAAATGACGATTAGTTTGTATAAATGTTACAGTGGGCTCTTCTGCGTCCCCGTAATTGTTTGAATTTCGCCATCCATTTTATTTAGGATGGTGTTCCTTACACATGTAGCAATGCCTGCTGCCAATATGTCAGCTTTAAGGTTCTATATACGTTGCATTTTTGTCTGTCCTTTACGTCCCGCTGGGGAAGGAAGAAGCTGTTCTTTTGGACAACTATACTGATACATAGAGAGCTTTAAAAACTCCTGCTTATGAGAGTCATACCGAAGGCCTACCTTTGTAGTCGACACTGTCCACTGCATGTACAGGACGTGGTTGACGCTAGGCATCCTGCGTACATAGAGATCTTCATCTGCGGTGTGTGACTGTTTGGGTCCTTTCGTTTCACACAGCTTTGTGTCTACATAGGATGGAAGGCACCTGGCATCGGATTTTAAGAGGACCCCGATTGTGTCTTCGACGGTGGATTCGTTTTTTCTATGTATGACAATTACGTCTTTGTTGCTCTATGGCTGTTGTGCAAAGAAAAACTGTAACCTCGGTTTACCATTGCTGTAACAATGAGGAATTGATCATAGTTATCAAATTATTCATAAATTCGTAACATTTCATTTTATCTGGATAAGAATGCGAGATGAAAGTCAAAGTTACAAAAACAGTGTTGCTTGTAAGTTCAGTGTTTGTGGTATGCTGTGGGATTGTCACAAAGATTAAATATCTGTGAAATACGTTACGAATCAGTTGTCATTTGTATGGGTACATACAGTCAACTGTAGGAAGTACTGTTCAAGAGTTTGGAAATCTTAAGAGATCGGATTAAAAGAAGAAATCCAAAGAATTCAGACGCTTCATGCTTCATTTGTAGACGACCGTTTCCGCCGATACAAACGTATTACAAAGACACCCAGCCATGTTACATAGACACCATATAAAGATCCATTATGTTCTTTGCACAAAACGCTGTTAGGGAAGTCCAAAGAAACTACAAGTCTGGAGGATCGTAGAGGAAGGACTGTATGAACACGGAGAAGCCTGTACATTTTCCCCTCAATTCATTCGAGACTGGAGTAGATAAGGAGGGAGCAATAATGTTGCAAACCACCGTCGGTAGTGCACTTTACCATGACTTACGGATGTAACGTTAACGAAATTACAAGTAATGCCTTCCCTTTGTATCTTGCTCACAGTTGCCGAAACTCTACTATCAGTCGTCCTTGATGACCTGTAGGAACTTTTTTCGATTATTATTGCTTTGTATATTTTAATTATCTTCTTCTTCTTTGCTCTTTCCTCAGTAAAATGTGAGAGTGGCCAAAGTGATGAAATTTGCTTGACTCCCGCGTAACGTGGTCACGTTTTCACATTGGTTAGTTTCAAAGCATCCAGTCACTTGTGTGCAGGAAATAAATATTTTTTCGTATGCATGAATGTCTGCTGAGTTATGGTGCATTCTGGGAGTGTTGTGACGTACATGTACACAGCAAACATTTAGGAGAAGGAAACAGTAGTCGCATCACATGGCTCTTTAAGATGGCAGGCCAGGGGAGCAGTTGACCTCAATGAACGCTTGTTCTCCACAGCGCCTGCCGAAGGAGCCTTACAAAGCTTGGGAGTTATCTGCTACATAAAACTGCAGCTCCGAAACGTTCAAATAAAAAGGTAACTCGCCGAACAGCTCGCAACACATCAGTAGCAGAAAGAATGTTGCAAATGTTTTGCTATGCACTGTAATACCACTGTAATGTTTGTTAATTGCATTATTAACAAAATTATGCGAAAAGGAGAATGAAGCCTCTTCCATACTTTTTGTGCTATTTTTGATTTGGATTGTTTTATGACACTGTGTTCACGTTGCACTACAGCTTTCCATGAAAATAAACGCAGATGGGAGTGATGGTGGTGGGGGTATGGGATAGGGGACAGCGGTTAACACTGCGCGACAAACGTGTTAAGATGTGTCGAAAAGTATTAGGTAGTGGGATTGGGTATAGTGATTATATGCATTTCACGATCGGAATGTGTGGTGGAGAGAGAAACGCATAGGCGTGGGATGTGGGCCGAAGGGCCACTGACGTCATTATGGGACGTCTGGTGGCCGAAATAAAACAAGTCGCTCGGAAATAGACCGTCAGCAGGAACAAGAATCTCTGATAGAGTTCAGCTGAGGAGTCACTGAATTCCTACTCGGTTGAACCATGGAAGGTTTTTACATCATTCTACACTTGTCGAACGTCTGCAGCTGGGCAACGATGTAAGAGAGAAACATTCTCAAGCGTCATCAGTGATCCGACGGCTAGATCGTGAACGTTACTGACTCATCAGCAATAGAATCATACCATACTGATTTCTACAGATTGATATACAGTGGAAAACAGTTCAGCTACATCAACGTAGCATTTAACAGCTCGTCGGATGAAACTGTAGCTCTTCCTGCAATAACCACACCAACAAATCTGGCAGGCCAGACATTCTTGTTTTACAACACACTCTTTTAAACTAGAGACACATGCCGAACTTAAGTACGAACACAGACGATAAATCTCGGTTATTTTTTCGTAAAGGCACTAGCCCCCACTTTAAATTAATTATTTCGTCCGCTAACGACATAAAGCTAGAACATCAGCGCCGAACTTGAACCACGCTCTATTCGATGTTTTATAGATGCGCAAGTTAGTGTTCTCTTTGTGAAACTGATCTGATCATCTATAATTTATTATACCCTATCGACAATAGATGAATATAGTGTTACTAATCTTACACAAGGTCGCGACAACACTTCATGCAGACTCACAGTCATTAATCGCCATACTTTTATCTCTGGCAACACATAATATGCTTTGAAAGAATTCAAATCTGCTGCCTAACATGTTTGGTGCTCGTTAGCCTGTTGTATACCGAACTCAGGATGTTTATTGTTGGTTGCTGGCTGTTGTTTGGTTACTGGCTATCAGGATGATTAAATGACTAATTACAGAACATTATACACATGCATTCATAGATCTCAAATGCCGGTTGCTGAATAAGAAACATTGTGAACGTTTAAGTTCTGAGCATGCCAGTTGATAGGCGGAAAACTAGAGAGCAACAGCTTTGTTACGAGATTTTGTATAGAATAGCCAGTTAGATTTTTTTTTAATGAAGGAACCACTCGTTTTTCACAAAACTTGTTGTTACGTGTATACCGATTTCCACACACTGACAAAAGATTTACTTGTGTTCTTAGTTTGTATTTTCAAGCGCTCTCCCGAAAAAGCCATGTTAATTCAGAGATACTGTTTATTGGAATAAGTACTAGCCACATATCATTCATCAGCGCGCCATGTAGGTTGAAACGATATTATATCTTCGTTATGTATCAGTCATATACATTGGTAAAAAAACTACATACTTCTGAGCTTGTTGCCTAAACTGTTTCTTACTGACACATTATGAATGTTGATCTGTACTAGAAATGATGTACGTAACTTTGTGAAGGGATGATCAAGTTTGTCGCATTTCATTAGTATATTCTTCTGAAAAAGCCCAAAATGATTCTTGTCCTTAGAGCTGAGCAGTACACTCGAGATGACCGCAGAGCACACTACAGTTCAACAAAAATGTAGTAGCTACAGTATAATCATGTAGTAATGTAAAGTAAGCGAACGCGACGGACATTACCGTGTGTATTTTTACTGTTTTAGAGATGAAACGCGATCCGGAACGGTACTCTGAAAAAAGTCATTGCGTCCCGATATGAAATGTATTGACTAGGGAATTATGCAGGTGTTTTGCTTGGAGGCGAGAGGTGGCGTAGAAGCAAGCGAATGTTGGCAGCACTGTGCCTTGCAATTCAGAACGAGCGGGCGGAGGCCACAGTTGCAGAGCGGAAGCACGCCAAGTGGGGAACGTAGTTAACTGCGCATCAGTCCGCCGTGCTGCTGGCAGCTGTGCCAAGTCAACTCCATCCGCGGGTTAACAGCTCGTTGCACAGATCACATTCTGCATCCAATACAGAGTTCGCCTCTCTATTAGGGATCAGGGCAGCGCGCACTTATGGCTCGCTATCAGAATGGAACTCACTGAACGTTCCACCAGAAATTATTATGGGAAAGAGTTAAAGCATTGGCGTTCATGCGCGATGTACATTATGTGATCAAAAGTATCCGGACACCTGGCTAAAAATGACTTACAAGTTCGTGGCGCCCTCCATCGGTAATGCTGAAATTCAATATGATATTGGCCCACCCTTAGCCTTGATGACAGCTTCCACTTTCGCAGGCATGCATTCAATCAGGTGCTACAAGGTTTCTTGGGGAATGGCAACCCATTTTTCAAGGAGTGCTGCACTGAGGAGAGGTATCGATGTCGATCGGTGAGGCCTGGCACGAAGTCGTCATTCCAAAACATCCCAAAGGTGTACTATAGGATTCAAGTCAGCACTCTGTGCACGCCAGTCCATTACAGGGATGTTATTGTCGTGTAACCATTCCACCAGAGGCCTTTCATTATGAACAGGTGCTCGATCGTGTTGAAAGATGCAATCGCCATCCCCGAATTGCTTTTCAACAGTGGGAAACACTAAGGTGCTTAAAACATCAATGTAGGCCTGTGCTGTGATAATGCCACACAAAACAACGAGGGGTGCAAGCCCCCTCCATGAAAAACAAGAGCACACCATAACACCACCGCCTCCGAATTTTACTGTTGGTACCGTACACGATGGTGGATGACGTTCACCGGGAATTCGCCATACCCACACCCTGCCATCGTATCGCCACATTGTGTATCGCAATTCGTCACTCCACACAACGTTTTTCCACTGTTCAGTCGTCCAATGTTTACACTCCTTACATCAAGCGTGGCGTCGTTGGTATTTACCGGCGTGATGTGTGGCTTATGAGCCACCATGAAATCAAAGTTTTCTCACCTCCCGCCTAATTGTCATAGTACTTGCAGTGGATCCTGATGCACTTTGGAATTCCTGTGTGACGGTCTGGATAGATGTCTGCCTACACATCACCACCCTCTTCAACTGTCGGCGGTCCCTGTCAGTCAACAGACGTGGTCGGCCTTTACGCTTTTGTGCTGTACGTGTCCCTTCACGTTTCCACTTCACTATCACATCGGAAACAGTGGACCTAGGGATGTTTAGGAGTGTGGAAATCTCGCATACAGAAGTATGACACACGTGACACCCAATCACCTGACCACGTTCGAAGTTCGTGAGTTCCGCGGAGCGCCCCATTCTGCTTTCTTACGAAGTCTAATGACTACTGAGGTTGCTGATATGTAGTATCTGGCAGTAGGTGGCAGCAGAATGCACAATGCAACCGAGTTGTTGGTCATAGGAGGGGAGGAAGGATGAAGGAACAATGAACACGGCAGAACATAGCTCATCTACGCCTCGTGAAGTCATTGGGGGAAAAGACAGTTCCATACAGACCCATCTAATACAAAATGTAAATGTTGTAGGGCATTGTTGGCTGGGATATACCACGCAGAGGGTTCAGCGGCCTGTCGGAAAGGGTCCACGCACACTGACCCATTTTATTGCGAATATTTGAGATTTGTGTCGCATGTGTATTTTATGAGTGTAGGCGAATTTTATGGGTGCATGTATAATGTAATGTTATGTTTGCATTGTATAATGATGGTGAGAGAAGGGAGACGGTGAAATTCGTAGTCAGCACGTAGCCTACTCCGATCTAATTGAACCAAGCGGTGAGGTGGGGGGGGGGGGGGGGGAGGGGGGGTTAACGTTCCCATCCGACGACTGATCAGCACCCACAAGTTCACCTGCCCCAGCTTCTTGAGACATTGCGGAGACGCCTGAAATTTAATCGAGGACATACTATCAGACTTGCCCACCTCTATCCCCTTCCTAGACAAATAATTGTAGTGATAATTTTGTCCACCCCCAGGATTCTGAATCCAGCGCTACCTCACTGACATGCACCAGCGACCCCAGCTACGGGAGCGAGTTGCCTTGCAGTGTTTAGCAGTTTACATGCTGCACGCGCCATTCAGCTGCATTATTGAAGAATAAGGTAGATATTGTTCATTATATCACCAGTCGTAGGTTTGGAATGATATTTAAACATGAGAGAAGTGGATTCCTCTCGCCCTTCGTGTCGAAAAAATCTGTGCCCAAGCAGTAAAATCTAAAAAAAAAAAAATCTCTTCGTAGTTTTCTCATACAATAGTACGTCTTCATTAATGTGTTGCAGCATATACGCCACAAGCTACAGAATTGTTAACAAAACGCAACATCGAAGCTGAGCTGATTCTAGTGTATGGCGAGAAAGGGCTGCGTGCTAAATTGTATGGCCACCTATGGCTTTGCTGTCTCACATTGGCGCCAAAACTAAATATTAGTGGTATAAATACATATTGTAGAGCACATCAACTAGCTTAAACAGATCGTCCTCCTCTCTCCAGACCTCTCTCTCTGTCTCTCCTGAGAAATCGCGACCATCAAGAAAACGATCGGTTCCATCATTCTTATGAACTCTTATTCCTGTCACAAGAATCTGGACTCGGATTCGGGACGACGATGGTTGAAACCTGCATCCAGCCATCCTGATTTAGGTTTCCGTGATTTCCGTAAATCGCTTCAGGCAAATGCAGGGAAGATTCCTTTTACAAAGGGTGTGTCCTATTTCCTTCCCCATCCTTCCCTAATCTGAGCTTGTGCTACGTGTCTAATGACGTCGTCGTCGACCGGACGCTAAACACTACTCTCCTCCTCCTCCTCTTATACCGGGATGTGAATGCAGAGGCGCCGTCTTATTACAATACGTTAGTCATTTACTTCAGGTCGTGTCGTCTGCCAGAAGGGGACGCCTGATCCGCAGCGAAACAAACGCTCCATGCATGTGTGAACACCGCCAGAGAAGAGCGTCATTATCTGCTCTGTGTGATAGATGAGTAACGCCCACAGTTGTAAGACAGAAGAGGCCTTTTATATGAAGCTTCACTGACTCACATACACAGAAAAGCCAAAACATTATGACGAACTGTTTAATAGCATGTCGTTCCACTTTTCAAACACAGTACAACAGAGATTCTGCTTGGTATGGATTCCACAAGTCCTTTACAGGTTTCCCGAAGTATGTGGCAGAGCAGATGTCTACTCACACGTCAAGCGATTCCCGCAAATTACGGGATGGTGGTTTACGGGCACGCATCTGGCACCAGATGTGTGTTGCAGTGGGTACAGATGAGGCGCATTTGCTGGCCAGGACATCAGTGTGAGTTCACTATAATGTTCCTTAAACTAGAATAGCACGATTCTGACCTTGCAACACGAACAATCTTCCTGATGGAAGAAGCAATGCAGGTGGTCCGCAATAATGTTCACGTAGTTCACAGCTGTGATGATGTCTTCGATTACTGCCACAGATTCCTTGCAAGCCCAATCAGTGCAGGCCATAGCATAATTCCGTCCTCACTGGCCTGCATCTGTGGCGCAAAGCGTTTCGTGCAGCCATTCGTCTGGATCACGTCGTGTATGAAACCAATAATCGACCTGACGTAACACGAAATGCGATTCATTCGATAGGCGACACGTTTCTGTTAATCCACTGTGAAGACTCAGTGATGCTGTGCTCCTGCAGTCATAATTGGCGATGCCTCTGGGTCAACGTAGGAACACGTAGGGGTCGTGTGATATGGAGCTCCATGTTCACAACGACCTGTGAATGGTGTGCTCCGAAACACTTGTGCTGGCACCAGCACTGCACTCTATCGTCAGATCTGCCACAAACAGCAGCCTATCCTGGTTTTCACAGTGGGGGATTCTCCGAGTTCTACGATTTATGATGAGATGTGGTCGTGTATTACCATACGCCCTACCCGTTCTTTCTCCTGCCTTAAACCACTTTCCACAGGTGCTCATGACAGTAGTACGCCAACAGGTGTTCAGCATCGCCGTTTCAGAGATTCTCGTTTCCAGCCGCAGCCGCACAACAATACACCCTTTGACAAAACAGCTTATAGCACTGGATTTCCGCATTTTCGGCCTGTATCTTCGCTAAAACGCCTGTCCATTCGTCTCTCTTGTGCTTACATTCTTTTCTTACTGCGTCACGTGCCTTCAACACCAACAGGAGGCATTCAATCTCGCAGTGGGCAGTGGTCATAATGTTTTGGCTCATCTATGTACTTAGGTGATTTGGCCACCGGCATGACAGTTGGTGTGAATGTCCATTGCAAACTTATCCAGGTCAGTTCGTTATCGGTCACTGAAGTGGAAACGAAACAAGAAGTTCAAAACCCAAAGATGGTTAGATAGCTACACTTTTTATATGATTGAAAATGTAGTTCCACTCTCACCTGTGCTAAATAACCTCGCAGTGTGTAGATATGTTACCAACATTATCACTTTGAGTGGGAGGAACACGCGACCAAGCAGCTTCTCAAACGCCAGGTTATGGTGGATGATAGGCCATGCCTCGGGTGAGCGACGCCGCAGGACTGTTGGGAGAGCAGAGACGCTTTATTTACTGATAAACGTGTATATAATTCACTTTTGCGATGGAAGCAGATTTGGAGAATGTCCCTTGTAGAGAATCTGCTGGCTTGTGTGAGTGCACATTCGAAATTGCTATAAGCGAGCCGCAGTGCAGATTTGGAGGACGTCTCTTGTACAGAATCTGCTGGCTTGTGTAAGTTCACATTCGAATTTGTGCATGAGCCAACCGCAGTGCTGTCTTGGGAGATAGCTTCAGTGTCACACCGATTCACTTCAACGACTGTCTTAATCGAAGCTCTCCGCGCAAAATGGGCTCCCGTTCCCTGGGTATTGTTATCCATTTGACTGCTGTTATACCTGCGAGAATGCAATAAGAACCGCGAGGCTCTGAATAGCATTAGAGACAATAGGGTTCGATAATTTCAGTAGCGGTATGGAGCTGTGTATAGTAAAGAGACGAGAGGCGCTTCGCATTGTTATCTGCAACATTTGAGACAAGCTTAAGTCTGTGACTTCTGTCAGCTGTTTACGGTCTTTTATGTACTGTTGTTCTCATCTGAATTAATTTTTATTTGATATACGGTATAACTTGTATCTTGCACCTTCTCTTTTCGTGTACATTACTTTAAGATTTTTTCATGTCTCGGCATTACCTCTCTCTTGAATCGTTTAACACGTGCCCCGTGACGACTGTTAATATTAATCTTTCTTAGAGGCTACTAAACTCTCCCACGGCAGTTGTCTGTACACAGCAGAAACTGCATTCATCGCAAAGATTTCAGTATGTTATAGTCCAGTGTGTTATTTAACGATATCACTCCAGTCGGAAGTCCCATGACGAGCTACCCAAGCTTAGTGTTGCCACGACATGCACTACTGGTCTAAATGGCCTTCATACACGACACACAAGTATTCCTAGAACCTAGGCCCTGTTAAGATCAGTAGTATAACGTCCCTCTGGTCACGAGTTTGATTCTCATTTTGCGCCTTCCAGTTGACATTTTTCAGTGGAACTGTGTGCCGTTGCAGGGAGAGTATCTTCTCAACGTTTACTCATTCGTTAGCCTGCCAAGGCGACAAAGCACTCACCAGTAGGTTATGCGTGGGACGAGCAGGGATGACCTTCAAGACTGTATCCAGAAATCCAGTCGCCGCGGGTAACATGCAGTGAAGCGTTTACATAGTGTGAAACTAAAATCGTGTACATGAATCTTCGCAGTTGTGCTCGCTATAGTGTTAAACCGATTCCGACGACTCTACTAACTGTTATTTGTCCTATGTTTCTAAGATCAGAACCCAGCAAAATAGGCAGTGCTATAGTAAAGGTAAATAGGGATATCTCTGCTCACGGTCTCCACGAACGACCAATCAACGAGGGGCATACTCAGTTGGAGATTTACAAGAATAAATTAAAAAAAATACAATGTGTACAGTAACTTTAAAAACTGATCTCACTACAAGGATGGTTTACTTTAATTTCAAGGTAACGCTTTTAAGTAAGAGAAAAACGTGATAATGTTCTAACTTCCGTACTTACAAGGGAACCTCCCCATCGCACCCCCCCCCCCCCCCCCAGATTTAGTTATAATTTGGCGCAGTGGATAGGCCTTGAAAAACTGAACACAGATCAATCGAGAAAATAGGAAGAAGTTGTGTGGAACTATGAAAAAATAAGCAAAATAAACAAACTGAGTGGTCCATGCGGAAGATAGGCAACATTTAGGACACTCTCAGCTCAGGTGCTCCGTGGTCCCATGGTTAGCGTCAGCAACTACGGAACGAGAGGTCCTTGGTTCAAGTCTTCCCTCGAGCGAAAAGTTTACTTACTTTATTTTTGCGAAGTTATGATCTGTCCGTTCGTGCATTGACGTCTCTGTTCACTGTAATAAGTTTAGTGTATGTGTGTTGCGACCGCACCGCAAAACCGTGCGATTAGTAGACGAAAGGACGTGCCTTTCCAATGGGAACCGAAAACATTTGATCAAAACGTCATAGGTCAACCGATTCCTCCACGGGAAAACACGTCTGATATATATGCGACACTGGTGACGGCATGTGCGTCACATGACAGGAATATGTTGTCGACCCACCTAACTTGCACACTTGGTGAATGGGTAAAAAGATTCTTCTACCTTGCCCGATTTAGGTTTTCTTGTGGATGTGATAATCACTTCCAAAAAAGTGATGAAACCATGAGAGTGTGTCACATAAACTGCAACAAATGAATGCAACAGTTTCACAGTCGCACAGTTTTCTCTGTGCTCTGTCAAAACATATGTTTTTAATGTTTTCAAATTTTTCCGTGTGTAGACCGTCAAATCCTGCATATGTCCAAGCAAATCTGAACATGTCCTGGAATTTTGGAGAGCGAAGCTGATTATGTGTGAGTACCTGAACTCCGATAATTGTCTGAAAATAAAAATTTAAACTTTTCACTCGAGGAAAGACATGAACCAAGGACTTCTCGTTCCGCAGCGGCGCACCCGAGCTCACGTTATCCTAAATGTTGCCTATCTTGCGCATGAACTACTCAGTTTGTATATTTTGCTTATTTTTTCATAGTTCCACACAACTTCTTCCTGTTTTCTCGATTGATCTGTGTTCAGTTTTTCAAGGCCTATCCACTGTGCCAAATTATAACTAAATCTGAGGGGGGTGCGATGGGGAGGTTCCCTTGTTAGTTAAATTGATTTTATACCTACTGCTAACAGACTGAGGCGCAATTAATTGACAGGAAGACGTTAGCGTACATTAATGCTCTCGAACGGTGTCGGTACGTAAAATCAAAGTGATCGGAAAACATAGGTCACAATAATAATGACTGTGAAGGGAAAAGAAAGAGCTTGACATAAATTGTCTGACAATTTCTTCATTGCTCTTTTATGTGATCCTTAACTCCATCTTGTATAGAAACTTGAAGAGCGTCAAAATCAGTGGAAAATAACCATTTCTCTTGAGATCTATATTCAAGGAAGACTGACTGATTTTCAGATCATTGCGTTGTTATCCTACATGATTTTGGGAGCAAAGATATGCTGCATAGCATTTAAATTTTCCGACCCAATTGACAAAATCGCTAGCGAATATTTCAAAATGTAAAACCATTCAATGTTGTTGCGAGTCCCTCCTGTCAAATATTCACTGAAAATATCATGCATAACGTGAACACCCAGTAGTAGAAATCGCGCCTTCGAAACGTTCTTATTCAAATCGGATAACGGATTAAGGACGAACAAAACATTTCTACATTTAAGAGTGTGGTCTGATAAGTCTGGTAAATTTCCATGTAATATGGGACATTTTTGTTGTGCATTCGTGGTTGGTAAGCTTGATTATTCCAAGAAACGAATAAAGAATTTCAACAATATACAGTGTACACTTCATTGTTGACAGCTGTCTGAATTGGTCAGTCTGCCGACTGTGATCGAAAATGGAGAAAACCGAGTTTCGTGCTGTTCTTAAACATTTTCATTTGAGGGCGGGACTCCCGCACAAATCAAAACAGAATTAGATGAAATCCATGAGGACTCTACGTCATGATTGAATACCATTTGCTTTTGAACTAATGAATTTAAACGTGGTCGGACAAGCACCGAATACGAAGTGCGCTCTGACTGTGCAACTGAGATCACAACAAAGGAGACCATTGACAAATCCATGTAGGACTGCCGAATAACAGTTCGTGAGAGTGCTTGGACTGTAGGCATCTCAGCTGAGCGAGTGCATAACATCCTGCATGGAGAATTGGCTATGAAAAACTGTGTGGGATGTGGGTGCCACGATTGCTCACAGTGAACCAAAAGCGGATCCAGCACATTTCAAGACAATGCCTGGCGATTTGTGACTGGATCCATCATAACACACCAGAGTCAAAACGGCACTCAAAACAATGGACAAAGCGTGGTGAAAGTGCACCATTTTGTCAGCTAGCTATATAGTGACCCTGTTTTCTGGGGTTCCCCAGGAATAATGCTCATAGATTGCTTGGAAAAAGGCAGAACCATAACCGGACCCTATTGTTCTTCATTGTTGGATCGTTTGAAACTTGCATTGGTTGGAAAAGGACAAAAATTAGCACGCAAAAAAGTGTTCTTTCACCAGGATAATGCTCCATCTCACACATCGGCGATAACAATAGCGAAAGTGCATGAATTGTGCTTTTAATTAGTTCCTCATCCTACCTATTCAGCAGACGTAGCCTCAAGTGACATCTTCCTGCTCCCTAACTTGAAACTTTGTCTTGCTGAGAAGAACTTTTCGTTAAATGAGGAAGTGATGGTTGCAGTTAGCGAGTATTTTGCAGAGGTTAACAAAACATATTTTTCAGTTGGGATGAAAAATGGGGAGGATAGCTGGTCCAAGTGTACATTGGGGTGACAAAAGTCATGGGATACCTCCTAATATAGTGTAGGACCTCCTTTTGCCCAGCGTAGTGCATCAACTCGACGTGGCATGGACTTAAGTCGCTGGAAGTCCCCTGCAGAAATATTGAGCCATAGCTGCCATAATTGCGGGAAGTATTGCCGGCGCAGGATGTTGCGCACTCTCGATTATGTCTCATAAATGTTCGATGGGATTCATTTCGGGTGATCTGCCTGGCCAAATCAATCGCTCGAATTGTTTAAAATATTCTTCAAACCAATCACGATCAATTGTGGCGTGGTGACATGATATCGTTGCTTGGAACCTGAAATCCATGAATGGCTGTCAGTGGTCTCCAAGTAGCCAAACATAGCCATTTCCGGTTAATGATCGGTTCAGTTGGACCAGAGGACCCAGTCCATTCATGTAAACACAGCCCACATTATTACGGAGCCACCACCAGCTTGTGCAGTGCCTCGTTGACAAATTGGCTCCATGGCTCCGTGGGGTCTACGCCACACTCGAATCCTACCATCAGCTCTTACCAACTTAAATCGGGACTCACCTGACCAGGCGATAGTTTTCCAGTCGTGTAGAGTCCAGCCGATAAAGTGACGAGCCCAGAAGAGGCGCTGCAGGTGATGTCGTGCCGTTAGCAAAGGCACTCGCGACGCTCGTCTTCTGGCATAGTCCATTAACGCCAAATTTCGCCGCACTGTCCCAACGGGTTCGTTCGTCGTGCCCTCCACATTGATTTCTGCTGTTATTTCACGCAGTGTTACTTGTCTGTTAGCACTGACAATTTTACGCAAACGCCGCTACCGTCGATCATTAAGTGAAACCCGTCGGCCACTGCGTTGCTCTTGGTGAGAGGTAATACCTGAAATTTAGTATACTCGGAACACTCATGACACTGTGGATCTCGAAATATTGAATTCCTTAACGATTTCTGTGGTGTCACCGCCAGACACCACACTTGCTAGGTGGTAGCCTTTAAATCGGCCGCGGTCCATTAGTATACGTCGGACCCGCGTGTCGCCACTGTCAGTGATAGCAGACCGAGCGCCACCACACGGCAGGTCTAGAGAGACGTACTGGCACTCGCCCAGTTGTACAGCCGACGTTCATAGCAATGGTTCACTGACAAATACGCTCTCATTTGCCGAGACGATAGTTAGCATAGCCTTCAGCTACATTTGCTACGACCTAGCAAGGCGCCGTATTCAATTGATATTTATTATGTGAAGCATGTATCATCAAGAGCGATGCTCTACAATTGTGGATTAAAGTTAAGTATTACATCAACTATTTACTTTATTTGCAATTCTCAAGATATTGTCCTGTTCCAGACCTCACGCCAGTCAGCGTGTAATTAAACGCGTGCATTTCGGTCTCCTCTAGAAAAACAGTGCTGGCTCTTCTGCCAACACTACAATTTCCGAAATGGAATGTCTCATGGGTCTAGCTCCAACCACCATTCCGTGTTCAAAGTCTGTTAATACCCTTCGTGCGGCTGTACTCACGTCGCTAACCTTTTCTCATGAATCGCCTGAGTAAAAGTGACAGCTCAGCCCTGCACTTTTATACCTTGCGTACGCGATGCTACCGCCATCTGTGTATTCGCATATCGCTATCCCATGACCTGTCACCTCAGGGTATAGGTCAGGAGAACCAATCACATTCACATTATGCGATCTATATGCATTATACATATCCATTTTTCATATTTTCATGAAAGCCGAGATGGTGACCTAGTTTCAGCTCGCACTTTCGTTGACTTCTAAGGTTTTGGCTATGCAGAAAACTCTCTGTAGTACTGTACCGTCTCTGATAGGGGCGAACAGGTTTACAACTGATCGATTAGTTTACTGGCCACTATTTTTGTTCTGCTGAAAAGGCAGATGTTCATACGAAGAGGGCCGGAAAGGTCAGGGGTGACGAAGCAGGTGGCCTGCCGCCGCTCGCCGGCCGTTCAATATCGGGGAGGCGAGTCCAAGCGGGGGATCGGCCGGGGGAGCCGCCGCGGTAGCTCTGCAGTGCTCTGCAACAGGAGAAGCCGCACCACAAAACATAACATGTACACGACCTAGGCTGCACGTAGCTGAACTTGTGGAATTACAACCGCCAAAATGGCAGCGAAGTGTGGACGTCGTGATTATTTTTGCTTTCCCAAAAATTATTTGCTTCGATCCGTGTGTGTCGGTTTTGTTAAATAGATTTCTATATTGGGGAACACCATTAAAAACTACCAAACCGACTTTAGAAACAAAAAAGATATTCGATAAGGACAGAAACTGAAGCAATGAATTAAAATTTGTGCCACAGCCAGGCCTTGAACCTGGGTCTCCTGCTTGCTAGGCAGATGTGCTAACCACTAATTGATTGCTTCAGTTTCTGTCCTTATCGAGGGTAAAGTTGAGACTCGTATGTGTCCAGGAAAATGTAATTCCTGTAAACCAATAGATCACCTATGCCTAAGGTACAGGCAGGATTTCCCATTATATTCAACGCTGAGGTGCTGTTCCAATGTTGGAGCACCAAGGTAATACTGACGATACAAGCAGGAGAAAATGGGCTGAGCGTATAACTTGAAGGCAGTGGATTAGGTTAGTCCAGGTATCTGTGGTAGCCACAATGCTAAAAAAGGTGTAGTGGTTAGCACATCTGCCTCGTAAGTAGGAGACCGGGGTTCAAGTCCTGGCCATGCCACAAATTTTAATTCAGTGCTTCACCATCTATCCTTATCGAAGATAAAGTTAGGATTCATATATCTCCAGTAAAATATAATTCCATTGTGTCAAATAAAGATGTTAGCTGAGAAAAGGGGAAACCTATCACCACGTTAATTGCCCTATGTTCACAGGACACTACCTGAACTTAGTGACAAAGGCAGTGACTAAGAGCTGTCATAATGTCTCTTAGGGAAAACCACAATGAAATTATTATAGGCCCTGCAAATGGAATTAAAAATTCCTATGGGAAAGGACGCTCCATGTAGATAAGCCTGAAGCGCTGAAAGATATTGAGTAGAATCACTTGTTTGGCAATTGATAATGTGTTGTTAAAAGACTATGAAAGGAAATTGTTTGGGAAACTGCATCGCCTGCTGCAAAGATGTGTCGTTAAGAACAGAGATCGTCCTAGGTGGAGATATACTTTCGCAAGTCTCACGAACAGAACAGATTCTCTCTAGGAGAGATGCAAATGTAGCTCTTTGAAGTCAAGCGCGTTGAGAATGAAGCGCGAGCCTAATGTTTCAGCTTAAAAGAAATAAGCTGATCTGCGTTTAACGATCAGCCACAAGATGAAATATAATAACTGAAGAAATCTCTTAAGTTGGGTATTATCTGAACGTTACTCTACAAGCTTGTTATTAACTATCAGAGAATATAAAGCAGTTTTTAATTTGTCGTACGTATGAGAAACTACGTGAAAACATCCATAATTTGAGGATAGCAGTGCATGTAATATAACATTTTTATAACTTTCAGACTCTACGGTCAGTTCACTCTTTCGTTATAATAGTATGGCAGTCAGTTTGTCTTTCACTGTGTTGTGGGACAGAAATCGTAAGAGGCGATTCATATCTAGGCTACACTGACAGCAAAAGAAACCAGTTGCTGGCGTGTAATGCACTTTCCTAGAGCTCCGAGTATTTACAGGAAATAAACGAGACGGATAAAGCAGGTAAGACATGTATTGGGAGAGCAGTTATAGAAGCAATAGGAAGGACTCAGACCTTACTAATAAGAACTCTGAATTTACCGCACTGGGCCTTTCCTCTCAAGTTCCTAGGATTTGGCTTTTAAACCCGATCACCGTATTCTCAGCTTTTACCATAGTACCTATGGAAGTTGGTTCCTCCGACTGTAAGTCAAGCATGTTGAAGAAGACTTTAGTTCCTCAACATCTGAAGTCAGTGGAACGAATTGTCTCAGTTACGTTGAGAAAAAAATCCATCTGCATTCCCAATCGATTGAAACTGAGAGTAATGGCTTCAAATGGCTCTGAGCACTATGGGACTTAACTTCTGAGGTCATCAGTTCCCTAGAACTTAGAACTACTTAAACGTAACTAACCTAAGGACATCACACACATCCATGCCCAAGGCAGGATTCGAACCTGCGACCGTAACGGACGCGCGGTTCTGGACTGTAGCGCCTAGAACCGCTCGATCACAGCGGCCGGCGAAACTGAGAGTAGTGCACAAAATCTTTCTGCATTTAATCTGCTTTTACCGTCGCTGTTCTATTGTTGGCAAGGAGTGAGTGGCTCATATTGTCATAGACCACACTCAGAACAGGCTGTGGAAATGTTCAAAGATGTAGTATAGAAGAAACATGTTGGGAAGTGGAAGCAAAAGGTCATTAGAGACGGAGCACAAGTTCGCATTTTTATTACTTTTTTTTAAAGATTGGAAGTAATTCGGGTGTGCCGTTTCAAAAGAATCATCTTGGCCTTTGTCTGGAACGATTTAGGGAAATCACGGAAACCTTAAATTCGGATGGTAAGGTGCAGGTTTGAACTGAAGTCCTCCCGAATGCGAGTCAAATGTGCTAACCACTGCGCTCAGTGATACTTGTGGAGATATTAATGTTATGCTCACAGAGGGATCGAAGTCAAAGAATCTGCAAAGACGTGAGAACAGTTATCGGTAGGATACTGCTGTTGGTCGATCCACTGGAAAGGTGACAGTCACAAGATCATTCCCACGAACGGATGCTGGCAATGTTCAGAAGATAAAGTTAACAGAATCGATGATAAAGTAAATTTTCATCCTGGTTTTAGATTTAATTCCTTCAGGAGGAAACGCACGTGGTTGAAAACTGGTGTACAGCATTCGGGTCGTGTGTGGCCTCTGAATCGATCGTTCATATTGGGTCGTGTAGATTCTTACCAGATCTGGCGCTAGTAGTTTCTCAAAGTCACCGGGAAAGGCATATATGATGTATTTAGTACCTTAACTGTACACATAATCCGCATGAGCACTCTTGTCGTATTTAAGATATTTGTGAGCTTTTAATCGGTGCACTACTCTGTACTGGCTGAGAACTGTGGCACAGTCTGTTAATCAGATGTCTTATGTTTGTTCCGAAAGATGTTTATCGAAACGACAGTGGTACTTTGTTCGCTTTCTGCCAAATGGCGGGCCGGTAACTCACCCTTGTAGCGCTTCTCCTCCGAGATCTGCTTGGAGATGTGCTGCACCTGCAGCAGCAGCTTGACGCGCTCGATGGGCGCGACCGCCGTCTTGGAGATGGCGGCAGCCACGCCACCGGCGATGAAGTCCTTAGCGAAGGCTACGGGATCTGCGAGCGACATGTTTGCTGCTGGCTACTGCGCTGTTGTGTCGGAGTGCTGTGCTGCTGTGGCTGCGGCCGGGCTTGGACTGGGACCGCGCTGCGGGGGCGCCTGCCCGGGACGTCTCCTCGCCCCCCCCTCTCCCTCCTCCCGTCGCTGGCAGCCAGCGTCGGCGTCGGCGCAACCGCGCCAGATGCCGCCCTTGTGACCGCTTCCCTTCTTCGATCCGAAGCCGCGGACGCAGTTGCCGTCCACCGATTACTCTGTTCGCGATTACATTCAAAAACTATCACACCCGATTATTGCGAAGGCAGTTCGGAAAGGAATTAACATTTACTTCTTACGAAAACACCTATCTACCGACTGTTACTTTATACATGTTATAAATAATTAAAGGTACTTCTTGTAGTGGTGGTTGACCTTCTGTGAACCTGGTCGCTGACGTCAGTGACGTTAACCGTGACGCGACGGAGTCTTGAAGATTTTCCTCATTTGCGAAACGCTGTGACTCATACTAATTTTTCATGTTAGGGGAGAGTTGTTGGTCGTTAATAATCACGTAAGGGATGTACGGAGGATGGCCATACAACTTCCAAGTGAAACTTACCAGATTCGTACTGACCTAACCTACACATTGGTGCACATTAGATGTCGCTATGCTACGTCTTTCCCGAATACACAAATTGAAGTCAGTTCCAGAACTGATTCGGTACTATCGTTCATACCTGACTCAGTTCTAACCTTTCTTATTTATAGTGTTAAACTTTAATTATATTTTTGTGACGGTATGTGGACGAGCCACAAAACCACGCGGGAAATGAACATGCCATGTCGTTTGTTTTCGGTTGATCTTCGTAGAGTTTTGACCGTTTTGGTGTACGCCCCTGCACTGTTCGTTGTGACTCGTTCCATAAACTGAACCAGTAGTCCTCCTTTTCTGTCACGTTGGACAGTGGTTGTTAACTTCTGTGAGGACAACGTACTTTATTTTAGAGGTCTTCTGTAATGGAACAAACTCATCTCACAGACTGATTTTGTGTATGTATGTGTGTGTGTGTGTGTGTGTGTGTGTGTGTGTGTGTGTGCGTGTGTGTGTTGCTGTTCACATAATGAGCCAATGCGATCGAGAAAACCATTATTTCGGTTTGCTTACAATAGCACAAGCATGAGCAGCGAAACTATTCTGTGTATCTTGCGATCGTCACAAGTAAGCTGGCCACTCAGCGACCACAAAACTTCCAGTAACCAGATCAGGCAGTTACTTCGTTGCGCAGACCTCTTCAAAAAGATGAGGAAAACGATCAAATAATTTTGTAGAAACAACCTCCGATTTTCTGTTCCGTTCATTTTTTTGCGGAAAGTTCATAGGCGACAAGATGCTAGGGCAGTACTTCACTGGTTTTGCCAATCACTCCATCGGAACATACACGATACGGTTCTCTCACAACATCGTCACTCTTAACTTTCTCTCCATTAATATGGAGGTTAGTTGCGGGTTTTTTGTAATTTTGCCACAGAAAATAAATTATTTTCCGCATTCCACAGACGGCGGAATTCCAGTAACTATTCAAGACGTTGGTTTCGCTTGGTGCAACGTCACAGGATGTTCCCGCTCGGGCTACCAGAAGCGTACTGACCTAACCTACACAATGGTGCACAGTAGACGTCGCTACGCATCGTCATTTCCGTGCAGTACGCAAATGGAATTTACTTCCAGAACTGATTCCGTACTTTCGGCTATATCTGACTCAATTCTGGCGTCGCTTATTTATGGTGCTGAAATTTGTTTATGATGTTAAAATTTTGTTGTATTTTTCCAATAGACTTCTCGTTATCGCGTCTTGCTACTCATGTTCCTTGTCTTTTTTTGTCTACTACACAAAAATTTTATAAGCAATCGTGTTTCTTTAATCAGTGTAACCATAATTATGAGTTATTGCGTTTCCTGACAGATGAGTCTCTTTTCTGTAGGAATCATCCACATAAGGTTTCAGCAACCACCGTTAGTGTACAAATGAATTTACTCTATTCGTTCACAAAATACAGAAGGCTTCAGATGCGGACAGGTTGATACCGTGTTTTTCTGTCGTATGGTATCTCTTCGATACGCTTCTCCACTCGTCAAATACTGAACAAGATTCGTAACTTCGGAATATTGAAATGTGTGTGCGATTTGGTTGAAAACCTCCCAGTGAACAGAACGCAGTACTTCGGTTGTAAAAGCAGACAGAAACGAAAATAACATCCGGTGTTAGTCGAACGGTGTGCATAAACGATCTAGCAGGAGACGTTTGTAAATCTCGGTGGTTGTCCACAAACGACGTATTTCTATCAGGGACACCAAGTCTTTAGAAAATTGTTACGGAATGCGGAGAAACTCATTTGAAATAAATGAAATGTAATACACGTAAGTAGGCGAGGAAAAAAGAACCATGTAATTTGTCTATACAGTACGCTTTTAGTCACTTAATTTAATCACAACTGGTAATAATCAATCAGTATCTGACCAGAACTATCAGTTAAGGCAGATGACAGCATGCGATTTATGGAAAGACTCCTGAAGAAATGTAATTCACCGATATATGAAACTGCTTACAAAACCACAATCAACCAATTTTTGGGTATTGTTAGACAGTTGAGGAGTAGAAATAGAAAAAATTCAAAGAAAACGTGCATAATTCATAGGAAGTTTCTTTAGTCAATGTAAGAACGTTGCAAAAACTGCGCACCAGACTCCGATGGGAAAGGCGAAAAGAAATATCTTATTCATCGTAAGAGGTTTACGTATCGCGTAATTACCACGATAATTTGAGAAACTCGGACTTACAGTATGGGTTTACGAACCGAGTTTCCCGCACATCGTTCGTGAATAGTCCTGGTGAGTTGAAAAGCGGGGGGGGGGGGGGGGGGGGGGGGGGGGGTAGAAGGGAAGTGGACGGTATATCCTCCGTAACGAAACGATGTCTCAGAGTTTCATATCCATGTTATTCAACATCTTTTCTCCTAATCTAAGTTTAATTTCAATTATCATACATTGACGGTTCCAATCTATAAGGTAACGCTGTTATAAACCATCGTTAATAAAACTATGCATAACTCTTATTATATTTTTCAGTTTTTTTGAGTAATACTTTTGCACGATTTCTGGTGACAAGTTTTTCCTTTTTTTAAGTAATAGAATTTTATGATTTTTTTTTGGCGTCATTGTTACACAGTGCTGAAGTAAGAGAAATCCCTTTCTTGTTTTGATATCGTACATCCATGCCTTTCAGTTGACTAACTTTGACTTACACTCAGAATTAGAAAAGAAATAAACTCTTTTTATATTCTAGACTTGAAATTATGTAACTGAAATAGGTGCGTCCGTTTGGCAAATTGGTGTTGCTCATTTAGAATTTCCACCGTTTCTCTGGATATGGGGTGGCTATTAAAATTCTGGATTTGTGCATTTCAACATAAAATAAGATCAGTGAAAAAAGGTGCAATAAAAAGCTTTTCGTACACTTATTTATTCTATCGAATCACACGTTTATCGTTTATCATCGAGTCTACTATGTGTAGAGTTCACTGTTGCTCCTCCTATTTAATAGCAAATTTTTTATCGCAGCAGTTTAATGGTCTCTGCAAACATCTTTCGTCCCTTGACCCATTCACTTGTGAGTAGAATGTCTCGATTTCGCAGAACACCAAGAGATAAGCTTTAATGCCACAAAAAATAAAAAAAAAAAAAAAAACGCAGGAAAGAAAAGACTAGTAACTGCGCCCCTTGCCCGCTGTTACCCTGTCGGAATAGCAGGAGCATGTGGAATCCGAACAGTGTACATACAAATGGTGTCATTAGCTGAGCATTAATTTAAGCTCAATTAAAATCTTGTACAAAAGGAATTAATCAGTTCGCACAATCTGCCTGGGCGCCAACTCAGGTTAGTAAGATAGATGTTCGAATAACTATACAAATGGCCGCTGGTCCGTGGTGAACGAAAAACTTTTTGCCCATGTTCCTTGCTCAAATAGGAACTGAGCATCAAATAGGAACCTCCCCCTCAAACTGCGATTCTGCGCGTGCCTTTTCAGACATATTTGTTACAGCGCTGCCGCGCTATAACGATAACGAACTTGTAGGGGTTTTAAAGGGAACTTGCTGGATTAAGTTTTGATAAGGAACCCACCTCCGGAAAGTATCGGTTAGAAGTAAATAAGTTTGAAGATCGGATCACTTCAAATCTCCCGCTTCATGGTACGCACACAGCGGTGAAGATGAGCTGTCACTTGTGTGTTCATGTTTCGAATACTCGTTGCAGTCGAACGAAAATGTTATGTGATATCATAATTACCCCAGGGACTGACGAAGACGCCTTCTTCTCATTTTGTGCGCGTATCGTGAAGCGGGAGATTCGAAAATGATTCGATCTTCAAACTGATTTCATTTCCAAACGGTCAGTAATCGAACATGGGCTTCTTATCAAAACTGTCTCTGCTAAATCCTCTCTACAACACATAGAAGCCTTTAATAGAAATTGTGGACGACGCTGTACAAGAAGAATTGATGGTTTGTAATTCTTAATATTTTGCATTCGTGTTACTGGTGGTGATTGGATCTTCAATACCCTCTAACTGCATAAGTTTTTTGTGAAGCCATTAGTTTGAGAATGGTAGAAGGAAAGGTTGGATGCAGATTAATTTGCACGTAGATAACACTTCATTAAGCATTGTACGGGGAGGTGTGCTGTGTTAGCAGCTATCAGTTTCAATAAGTTTCCAGCAGACCGAAAATGTGATTGACAAACCCCAACTATTCAAATCCAAATTGGAAAGTTTCCTGTTCCTCACAGTGATTGAGAACCTTTTTGTGCAGTGTTTTCACTCGTGTACTCTCTCACATTTTTTCATGCATTTTTAATTTTTTAGTTTTTCTTTGTTCATAAAGTTTCTAGTCTGCATTCTGTTAACTATGTACTGACTCGTTCCTTGACAAAGTAGCTTTGGCTCGCATGGTCCCACAGAACCTGATAAATAAATAAACAAATAAGAATAAAATAAAATAAACATCTCGTGTTCGTTGAAGTACTAACAGACTGGGTACAACGTCAAATTTAAAAGCCCAGGACAGAAATCCGTGTATTCTCTTCAAAGGAATTGTTACGACATTCATCTGAAATCGTTTCAAGCACTTTATCCACGAGAACATACGCAGTTCGCATTTTCATAAGCAAACTGAACAGCGATTAATTCGAAACGAAACGAACGCACGTTAAGAGGTAATAGTGCAGGCCACAGACTGCTCTGAAGGGGCAACACGTACAAATGCATGCCCTGTCGCGAGCGGCTTCTGAATGACAGCTATTGAAACTCGTCGCGTTTGTTGTGTCGGCCACTTGAATGCGCACGGCACAGACACACGCACACACACACACACACACACACAGACACACCTCTTGTTCAAAGTGATGTAGCGTGAGTCTTAACCATTCTGGCGTGCCTGAGTAGGGAAAGTTGGAGCGGACTACTAGAGTAATTTTGTATTCTGTGCTGCGATAGTACTTGTTTGTGCACGGTAATAGCCATGGAAATACAAAGGCTTCTCTTTGAGAATATTATCTACGGTTTCCTGGGCGAAGAATGCATCTGCTAGAGCACCGTTTCGAAATTCTTCGGCACACTGAGTGAATATGGTTATCCTATCAGACTCCATGTCGTATCAGGGCAATAAGTGTAAATGAAGTGCAGAACACTGATGAATCAATGTTTACCTACTCTGAAACAAGAAGAATCGCAAGTGTCACTCATGAATGGTTGAAAATCCTAATGCTATCGTCGACGATTAATTCAGATTCTCAATTAATTTTTGGTGTTTTATCAGTGATAACGATAACCAAGTCATTGGGCTAGTTATTGTAAGTAACCGCATCAGTGGAACACTGTGACAATAGTACATTCATGATTTGCATAGCCTGCATAGTATATGTCTGCATGAGTTGCAAAGTTAATTTTTACCCATGACCTGCAGGAGCAAACCACAACAGAATACCAGAAGTACCTTTATCTTGATTTACTCTAACTTGAACCGTTCCCGTGTCAGACTGAAAAAAGGGAATTGACGTCCGCGGCGACAACGACGTCATTAGGGATGAATTACTAACTGGAATAGGACAATTATGGTAAAAGAACTGGCCTTTTAATTTGCAGAGAAACCATTCAAGCATTCTGCATGCCGCGGAAACACTAAATCTTGAAGGTCGGACGGGGAATTGAATCCCGCTTAACCTCGCCCGATTGTATTTGGCAGCTTCAACAACCCCTACAACTCGGAAACTGTTGAAAATAGACTATAAATTCGTATACCTATACCTATACCACTATCTCTTATCTGCTGTTACTTTCCTTCTCCTGAACTACCATTTACAAAGAAACGAGTCTGCAAGTACCAAATAATTTGCATTATGCAGATTTATTTGCTGCTGCGAAGGGCTTTACTCTGCATTTTTTTTTTTTTTTAAAAGCATCTATGTCGTTCTGACCATGCGTAATTTCTATTGCTCTACCATCTTTTTCATATTGTACGATGTTCAACAAGTAATGCAACACTTTTTTTCTGAGAGCAGGCGGGTTTTATTCAGGATTCCAATACGCCGTATTATTTCGCACTCTTTTGACTACAATACCCTATTTTTCAACATAATCTCCAGTCAATGCGACGGCCCTACGCCATCTTACTGGGAGGTCCTGTCTGCCCATATGGTACCACTTTACTGGTCGACGTCGGAACCAATAAGCCAATGTCTTGTTGCATCAGTAACACCCCCCCCCCCCCCCCAAAAAAAAAAAAATCATCCACGTATTGCGGAGTGCATCCTTGATTGAGCTAAACTGATGAAAGACAGAAGGCGCGATATTCGAACTGTAGGGTGGATGAGGAAGAACAGTCCAACGAAGTTTCGTGAGATCCTCTCGGGTGCACAGACTTACGACGTTATGTGTCAACGAACACGCTGAAGTCGTTTCTTCAATTTCATGAGGGTAGCGCAACACACTTTATAATTAACGTTGCACCCTGAGGGAGAGCATCAAACAGAATATTTGTTCAGGGTTCCAGAAGACCGTGGCCATAACTTCCCCGGCTGAGGGTGCGACTTTGAACTTTGTCTTCAGAGGAGAGGTGGTGTAGAGCCACTCCATGGGTTGCAGTTTTGTTTCCGGTTTGAGGCGATGAGCCCATGTTTCATCTCCTGTGACGATGTTCGACAAAAAAATTGTCACCATCAGCCTCGCAACGCGCAAGCTATTCCGCACATATGGTCCTTCGTTGCTCTTTATGGTCTTCTGTTATTCGGCGAGGAACCTAGTGATCGCACACCTTTGAGTGCCCGGCTGGTGGACGAGTGTGTCAGTACTACCGACAGAGACGTCCAGCTGAGCAGCGAGGTGTCTGATTGTTATTCCGATCATTCTGAATGAGAGTATCCACATGTTCCA
The DNA here is from genome assembly GCF_023864345.2 of Schistocerca serialis cubense. Taxonomy (NCBI): domain Eukaryota; kingdom Metazoa; phylum Arthropoda; class Insecta; order Orthoptera; family Acrididae; genus Schistocerca; species Schistocerca serialis. The sequence continues at coordinate 608,794,412 of NC_064642.1, forward strand.
ACACTACAGGACTTACACCTGTGCGCGGCCGACCGGCACGCCTGAGATCGAAGAGGTTCGCGCGACCTTGTTGGGATGATGACAGACGCCGCGCCCAACGACTCACCCTGCTTTTGTTCACTGTCAGGTCTCCATAAGCGCTTATGAATAACTGCGATGGTTTGGTTTCCCGCCAAAAAAGGAACTCAATTATAGCCCTGTGCTTGGAACGCACCACCATTACAGACGCCTCGCCGGCCGGTGTGGTCGAGCGGTTCTAGGCGCTTCAGTCTGGAACCACCCTACCGCTAAGGTTGCAGGTTCGAATCCTGCCTCGGGCATGGATGTGTGTGATGTCCTTAGGTTAGTTAGGTTTAAGTAGTTCTAAGTTCTCGGGGACTGAAGACCTCAGATGTTAAGTCCCATTGTGCTCAGAGCCATTTGAACCACTACAGACGCTATTTTGAAGGCTATGTAAAGCGCCGCCACCCCTCTGAACTTCGTGAAACTGTAGGGGCTGAAGCGGGAATAATCCACGGTGTCCCACAACAAATTCCGCATTTTTTCAACCGAAACTGCCCGAGAAAAAAAAAGTGTGTTGCATTACTATTGAACGCCCCTCGCATTTTAATCTTAATGATTGTCAGTGATGCTGCAATAACTTGTCAGCTAGTGAAATAACAGAATGTAGGTCGTCATATAAGGGAATTGCACGCTTCGGAAAATGCGCCGTTAAAAATAAAACGGTGTCTGCGCGCAAAGAGCGGTCAGTGGCCGAAGTTATATTTTGAACGCACTCATAGTTTCCTTGTTCAAGGGCTTTCTAATTCTAGTTCCCATACGATATGCGGCTGTCATACGTTCTAATATATTATTTTTTCATTATTGTCAGACTACACGGATAGCTATATAAGCTATGTAGTGCCTTTTCGTAGGAAGATACATTCAGTACCAGCTTTTCTTAATACTCTAATATTAAATCTTAACAGTATATCAGGTCTAATACACCTGTGTGTCAAAAATAAAGCAATGGAAAATCCAGGATTGAACGTAACGGTATTGTGAAAAGGAAAGTTGCTACTCACCATATCGCAGGTAGGCGCAACAAAAAGACTGTCACAAATAATAGCTTTCGGGCAGTGAGGCCTTCGTCATATATTTAACGGATAACCAATTCTTTTGCATTGGCATTCGAAAGTCAGTATTCGAAATTATGTTCGAATCTGCTAGGAATTATAACTTCTGCATTCTGTCGGTTCTCCCTGCCCAGAAAGCGGCGTACGCACAGTTTTATCAGTTGTTGAAGCTTTATCAGTTGTTGAGACTTTCGCGGTCATTTTGTGAAAAATGTCAGGATGCAGACTTTGCTAACGTTCACGTTTTAGCAAAAGTATCGTAACAGTGTTAACGGAATGTTAGGCAGTCGAGTTTGTCAAATGTCCAGATATGTTACGAACGGCTTTAAAGTACCAGCTGTATGCTTACTGGTCCTCAGTGTTGCAAGGGCAGTACCGGCGTATGCAAACAGAAAATAAATAAACATGCGCCACACATTTCCCGGCTTCAGCCATTAGTAAATCGGTGAGCGTTTCCACCAATCAAGGCAACGTCAATGAATAGCCAGTTTTCAGCATCTAAGGTGACCTAAGCCGAAAATACTGATTTAAATTCGCGCAAATTTAACAGTGTTCAGCCCGTTCTTGGTAGTAGGTCTCTGAAAGAATGCCGGAATGTCGAATTAGTTTTCTCAAGAATGACACGGAATCGCTATCTAAGAACTTTTAACATCAGCAAATATTTAGTTTTACACCATTTTGATCCAGCAGCCATTATGAATTAAGACACAAAGCAATTACAGGCATTGGCTGCAAGCGTACATAGATTGGCATGAGTGGGAAAAAATGAAAATTTGTGCCAGACTAGGATTCGAAACCGGCAGTAGTGCTTACCATTACGCCATCAGGACATAGTCGTTTATCCACACACTACTGATGTTGTACCTCTTACCCATTATCCTCTTTACTCGCGGCATTTCGCCGATTCCTGTAAGAATTCGAGCCTGGTTTGCATCTGCACTGAAGAGATCATTGATCGTCCTCGCCTTAGTTATACAGGGTGGTCCATTGATAGTGACTGGGCCAAATATCTAACGAAATAAGCATCAAACGAAACAACTACAAAGAACGAAACTCGTCTAGCTTGAAGGGGGAAACAGATGGTGCTATGGTTGGCCCGCTAGATGGCACTATGGTTGGCCCGCTAGATGGCGCTACCATAGGTCAAACGGATATCAACTGCGTGTTTTTAAATAGGAACCCGCATTTTTATTACATATTCGTGTAGTACGTAAAGAAATATGAATGTTTCAGTTGGACCACTTTTTTCGCTTTGTGATAGATGGCGCTGTAATATTCACAAACGTATAAGTACGTGGTATCACGTAACATTCCGCCAGTGTGGACGGTATTTGCTTCGTGATACATTACCCGTGTTAAAATGGACCGTTTACCAATTACGGAAAAGGTCGATATCGTGTTGATGTTTGCATATTGTGATCAAAATGCCCAACGGGCGTGTGCTATGTTTGCTGCCCGGTGTCCTGGACGACACCATCCAAGTGTCCGGACCGTTAGCCGGATAGTTACGTTATTTAAGGAGACAAGAAGTGCTCAGCCACATATGAAACGTCAACCACGAGCTGCAACAAATAATTGTGGTGTCACCGCCAGACACCACACTTGCTAGGTGGTAGCTTTAAATCGGCCGCGGTCCATTAGTACATATCGGACCCGCGTGTCGCCACTGTGTGATCGCAGACCGAGCGCCACCACAAGGCAGGTCTCGAGATACGGACTAGCACTTGCCCCAGTTGTACGGACGACGTAGGTAGCGACTACACTGACGAAGCCTCGCTCCTTTGCCGAGCAGATAGTTAGAATAGCCTTCAGCTAAGTCAATGGCTACGACCTAGCAAGGCGCCATTAGTAACATTGCATGTATCTAAAGAGTCTCACTTGTATCGCCACAATCTCCAGATGTACCAAAAGGATGGATTAAAGTTAAGTATTCCAGAAGCTAAGTACTTTTCTTTATAGCATTCATTACGTATCCTGTTTCAGACCTCACGTACCCTGCTTTGGCTTAGCGCGTGCCTTTCGGCTTCCTCTCATTGTGTCTAGGCTGTCTTGTCTAGACACAACAATAATGATGCCCAAGTAGGTGTTTTAGCTGCTGTCGCGGCTAAGCCGCACAACAGTAGCAGACAAATTACGCGAGAATCGGGAATCTCAAAAACGTCGGTGTTGAGAATGCTACATCGACATCGATTGCTCCCGCGCCATATTTCTATTCACCAGGAATTGAATGGCGACGACTTTGAACGTCGTGTACAGTTCTGCCACTGGGCACAAGAGAAATTAAGGGACGACAGGTTTTTTGCACGCGTTCTATTTAGCGACGAAGCGTCATCCACCAACAGCGGTAACGTAAACCGGCATAATATGCACTCTTGGGCAACGGAAAATTCACGATGGCTGCGATAAGTGGAACATCAGCGATCTTGGCGGGTTAATGTATGGTGCGGCATTATGGGAGGAAGGATAATTGGCCCCCATTTTATCGATGGCAATCTAAATGGTGCAGTGTATGCTGATTTCCTACGTAATGTTCTACCGATGTTACTACAAGACGTTTCACTGCATAAGAGAATGGGAATGTACTTCCAACATGATGGATGTCCGGCACATAGCTCGCGTGCGGTTGAAGCGGTATTGAATAGCATATTTCATGACAGGTGGATTGGTCGTCGAAGCACCATACCATGGCCCGCACGTTCACCGGATCTGACGTCCCCGGATTTCTTTCTGTGGGGAGAGTTGAAGGATATTTGCTAGCGTTATCCACCGACAACGCCTGAGAACATGCGTCAGGGCATTGTCAATGCATGTGCGAACATTACGGAAGGCGAACTACTCGCTGTTGGGAGGAATGCCATTACAAGTATTGCCAAATGCATTGAGGTTGACGGACATCATTTCGAGCATTTATTGCATTAATGTGGTATTTAGAGGTAACCACGCTGTAATAGCATGCGGTCTCAGAAATGATAAGTTCACAAAGGTACATGTATCACATTGGAACAACCGAAACAAAATGTTCAAACGTACCTACGTTCTGTATTTTAATTTAAAAAACCTACCTGTTACCAACTGTTCGTCTAAAATTGTGAGCCATATGTTTGTGACTATTACGGCGCCATCTAACACAAAGCGAAAAAAAATGGTCCAACTAAAACATTCATATTCCTTTACGTACTACACGAATATGTCATAAAAATGGGGGTTCCTATTTTAAAAAAACGCAGTTGATATCCGTTTGACCCATGGGAGCGCCATCTAGAGGGCCAACCATAGCGCCATCTGATTTCCCCCTTCAAGCTAGACAAATTTCGTTCTTTGTAGTTTTTTCGTTAGACGCATATTTCGTGAGATATTTGACCCGGTAACGATCAATGGACCATCCTGTATTTATGTGGTGTCTGTTCTTTGGGATATGTATCTTATTATATAAACGGTGTTCTCGTCATAGTCCTAAAGACAGATCCGTCATCATATCCAGCTCAAGAGTCCAACAAAAGCAATGACTCATTCTCTGCAAATGGTAACAAAACGTTTCGGTTGTAACGTTGAAAATCATTCCCTCCCATTGTTCCAGATTTTACTGCATCGTTACAAGATTTTTGCAAGTATAGAGTCGTTTTCTTTTATTAAATTTTTGGTCTGAATTTGGCTTGATGGTCTTGAAGACAGATATAAACCTGTAGAAACAGTAACTCGCAGACACTTATCACTGGTATTGTTGTATATGAATGTATCACAGCATTCATCGACTGGACTAGCGACTCTGTCTTTTATTTGCTCGAAGTAATAAAGTACGGTTTGCACGAAACTTGACTGATTGGCTCTATATGCAGCATTTTAGGGTATAACAAGAAGCTTTGTCTTCCCGTTTACTGTGAATTTCTCTATAGTATTACCTATAATGTCAAATGGCTCTGAGCACTATGGGACTTAACATCTGTGGTCATCAGTCCCCTAGAACTGAGAACTACTTAAACCTAACTAACCTAAGGACGTCACACACATCTATGCCCGAGGCAGGATTCGAACCTGCGACCGTAGCGATTGCGCGACTCCAGGCTGTAGCGCCTAGAACCGCGAGACCACCGCGGCCGGCTATAATGTCATCTCCTCTACACATGACTTGAGATAAACTTAATAACTTTGTAACTTCCTTTTTCGGATAATTTACTGAATCTGATTAACTAGGTCAAAGTAGACTGGAAATCAGTAATGTTCATTTCATTTGCCGTTCAGACAGCCCAGTCTCGTAGACCACCTTCGGTAAGGGGGCATTAATCCTCAGCAGTAGTTCTAACTCTTTCGAATAGTTTTTCTCCCACACTTACAGAGTTTTATTTTGGCACATATTTCGTACTTCGCGTAAATCTTTCTTTCACTTACACAATTCATGTTCATATTTTATGAAACAAAGCTAGCTTTGGACACTGCTTATGTTTTCTCCCTCTTTCATTTAACGAAGTCAACGGCCTTGCCGCGGTGGTAACGCCGATTCCCATCAGATTACCGAAGTTAAGTGCTATCAGGCTGGGCTAGCACTTGGATGGGTGTTGATGTTGGCAAGCGGGGTGCTGACCATATGCCCATCCGTATCCAGTGACGCCTGTGAGTGAGGATGACATGGCGGCCGGTCGGTACCGTTGGGCCTCCCAAGGCCTGTTCGGTCGGAGTTTAGTTTAGTTTAGTTTAACTAAAACCTTTAAAGCCTTTTCTTTCTCACTGAAAGCTATTAGTGTAGTTGTTTTGTTGGAAGATACTCTGTTGTTGTTCCGGACTTAACGTAGCCCAAATATCATCGCTCGAGCCACAGTTCACGGAATCGTCCGAATTATTTTTCCCTGTAATGCTTACACAATTTCTAACGAAATGTCGACATGATTTGAATGAATGTTCAAGAAATCAACTAATAAATAACGCTTCACAAGAAGTTGTGTTTTCAGTTACGTACCACGTTTTCATATTTCAGCTTTGAAAGGTTGAAAACATTCACTCGATTCCACAAAGCTGTGAAACTCTGAAGCCTGCACAAGGACAGTTGCTGTTAGCAAGCATATACCAAAAAATCACAAAGTAAATTAATTAAGTGTTGTCTCCATTGTTAACACGTAGTGATACAGGAAAATCAACCACTAATTACTATGTGTATTAAGTGAATTGCAAATTTGAGCGAATAGTAAGTGTGAACAATTGTGTCATAGAAATTATCAACAGAAACTGAAATTCGGTTTACAAATCAAAGTGGCATAGTGCTGTGTTGTATTGTATTGTATTGTATTGTACTGTATGTTAACCGGGGTCCTAGAAACGACGGAGAGGCTCCGTCCCCGCTGCAGCCACAGTGGTCCACTGCACCCCTCCGCCGCCCCACACCGAACCCAGGGTTATTGTGCGGTTCGGCCCCCGGTGGACCCCCCAGGGAACGTCTCACACCAGACGAGTGTAACCCCTATGTTTGCGTGGTAGAGTAATGGTGGTGTACGCGTACGTGGAGAACTTGTTTGCACAGCAATCGCCGACATAGTGTAGCTGAGGCGGAATAAGGGGAACCAGCCCGCATTCGCCGAGGCAGTTGGAAAACCGCCTAAAAACCATCCACAACTGGCCGGTTCACCGGACCTCGACGCAAATCCGCCGGGCGTATTCATGCCGGGGACCAGGCGCTCCTTCCCGCCCGGAAAGCCGTGCGTTAGACCGCGCGGCCAACCGGGCGGGCTAGTGCCGTGTTATCTGTTAACCGATGTGCCCTCAATCAAGCATATGTGCGCGCCGTGTTACGCATGCACTATCTGCTACAGCTACGGCAGATACACACTCTTATTCTGCCGCCTGGAGAGCTACGAATTTGGCAAATTTCATCATTAAAAAAAAATACTTGCAACGCGTCTTAGCAGCTAAAATTTTGACATTGTGTTTCTTTCGGCCTATTCTTCCTGTATAAAAATTTCAGGGCAGATTTCGACATGTTGGATTGGATACTTCCCTTGTAAGTGCAGTGAGGAAATGAGCTGTGTCAGAAACCGCTCATTGGGCCAACCAATAGCAACGACAGTTATTTAATAGCAGGTTGTTTCGGCAGAGGCACGACACGCTTCAAAGTCTGTAGTCTAGCAGCACGGTCAGGTTTCTGTGACGTAAGGCCGGCCGGCGTATTGCGCTGACGGAGGGAGAGCACGTGTGAGCCGGCTGCTGGCGCCCTCCCAAGGATAAGGCAATAATAGCCCGGCGGGCAGGCGAGGAGCGCCAGCGACCACGGCGAAGGGGAACAGCGTTGCAGGCCCCCGCGCCGGGCTCGTAATGACCTCACGCACTGCGCGCTCTCTCCCGGATACGTGAGATGCGAAGTCCGGTGCTTATCTGACAAGCAGACCGCTTGCAAAACGGTACTGGACGCTGCCCTTTGACATTGCCCATCAGTATGTGATGGTTTAGCTGCTAATGTGAAGTGGAGAAACGAAGGTTCCTGCCTCCGCAGAGTCATATAAATTCACCTTCTGTGGAAGGACCAAACTTTCGCTCATGGGTTGTTTCACCCCTAAAAAAGAAACTTTTCCTCAGAGGACTATACCACCTGTAGGACCATTTATGAAGATGGCATCTGTTCTTTCGGACATTTGTAACAGATGGCATCTGTTCTTTCGGACATTTGTAACAGATGGCATCTGTTCTTTCGGACATTTGTAACCGTGCAGCTCTCTAGAATGAATTATTAAATCAATACCATTAGCTGCTGACGGGCGTTGATATACATCGACGGGGACAGTTGAAAATGTGTGCCCCGACCGGGACTCGAACCCGGGATCTCCTGCTTACATGGCAGACGCTCTACCCATCTTTTTTTTCCAACTTTTTTTATTGTTCTCATTTTGTTCGATTTTGTTCGTTGCATTTGGTCGGTGCGGATGTCCCATGACACCCGTTCAAATTCAGTGTTGAGCCGTTGAATCCATCTGAGCCACCGAGGGCACAGAGGATAGTCCTACTGCAGGGACTTATCGCCGGCACGCTCCGCGTTGATGTATATCAACGCCCATCAGCAGCTAATGGTATTGATTTAATTGTAATTTCACTGTAGGACATTTCGATTAAACGAGAATATTCTCATTAATATTCGTATGTGGGTGTCAAAAAGACCTGATATCACGCCGCACAAATAATTCTGAAAATGGGAAACATACTATCTGAAATGATTTATATGATTTGATCGGGCTTTAGATTATCTCCTAGACTTTTCAATATTTATTTATATATATAAAATCGCAGCGCCAGAAAATGAGTAATGTAGAGTAATGAAATTTCAGGAATACGTTTGTCTAGACAACGTATATAAGTGATTAACCTCGCAAGATCACAGGTAAATTCTTGAGGGTATTTTTGTTCTGTCGTGTTTTTTTCTTTTTACCTGACGCTTTTCGCTTATTGAGGTAAAGGATCATTAGTGGCCTATAATTAAGTTATTTACATTTTAATTTGCTTTAAGATCGAACTGTTTTTCGATCTTAAAGCAAATCAAAATGTAAATAACTTAATTACGGACGAGTGATGATACTTTACCTCAATAAAGCGAAACGCGTCTGTTGAAAAGAAAAAAAAAACAACGCATTTTTGTAGTTGCAACGACAGAACAAAAATGTCATCAAGAATTGTAAAACAACTATGGGCAATATGGCCACACAAATCGCAGGTAAATGTACGCAAGATTTAAGCCATTGTAAACATGAAATGACTGTACTTTAATAGACGGTGTTCCCGCCGGAATGTTGAATTCAAGCATGCAAATGTGCATGAATTGCGTTGTACACGTGCCGGATGTCGTGGGATGGAGTTTCATGGCTGTTGCACTTGGTCAGTCAATGCAGGGACGGTTAACGCTGTTTGTGGATGACGCTGGAGTTGTCACCCGATGTTGCCCCATATGTGCTCGATCGAAGACAGATTTGGTGATGTAGCAGACCAAGGCAACATGTCGACACTCTGTAGAGCATGTTGGATTACAACGACGTTATGTGGGCGAGCGTTATCCTGTTACAAAACACCCTCTGGAATGCTGTTTGTGAATGGCAGCACACCAGGTCGAATCAACAGATTGAGGTACAAATTTGCAGTCAAGTTACATGAGATAACCACTAGAGCGCTCCTGCAGTCATACGACATTGCAGCACTGGCCATAACTCCAGGTGCAGGTCCAGTGTGTCTAGCACGCAGACAGTTTGGTTGCAGACCTGCAACTGGCCTCCTTGGAAACAACACACAGCCATCACTGTCACCGAGACAGAAAACACAACAGACCTCCACCATGCCTTCCAATGAGTTCTCACTTGCTGCCACTAAAGCCGCAAATGGCGGTGGTTCGGGGTCAGTAGAATGCGCGCTACAGGGTGTCTGGCTCGGAGCTGTCCTTGAAGTAACCGATTTGAAACAGTTCTTGTGTAACTTTGGTGCAAACTGCTGCTCAGACTGCTGCTACAGATGCAGTACGATGCGCCAGAGCCATACGCCGGATATGATGGTCTCCCTCTCGACAGTACCACGTGGCCGCCCTGAGTCCAGTCTTGTTGCTATCGTATATTCTCGTGACTACTGCTGCCAGCAATCATCTACGTCGCTACATTCCTGCCAAGTCTTTCTACAATATCGCATAAGGATCATCCAGCTTCTCGTAGCCCTATTACACAACATCGTTCAAAATCAGTGAGGTGTTGATAATGGCGTCTTTGTCGCCTTGAAGGCACTCTTCACTAACATCAGCTAATCACGTCCAATCTGAAACGTGACCAACACTCACGACCGCTACAGCATTTATTTAGCGCAAACCTCATTTTCACCTACATAGTGGCGCTACTAGCCCCACTCTTATGCGATTGGTGCGAAATTTGAATAGATTTCATTATTCAGATGCAGAAACATGGCTACAAACTTTTGTTTATGTCGCATGGATTCTTCTCGGTGTTGCAATTTTTTTCGTCACTGTAATCAGAGAAAGCGCAGAAATTAAAATAAGTTGAAGAATCCATTTAAATACAGTGTTGTTTGCTGATGATTAAGATTTTATTGTCGCATGGAGTAACCGTGCTGTCCAGGGCGCCTGGCCACGGTTCGCGCCGCTCGTCCCGTCGGAGGTTCGAGTCCTCGCTTGGGCATGGGTGTGTGTGTTGTCCTTAGCGCAATTTAGTTTAAGTAATGTGTAAGTCTAGGGACCGATGACCCCAGCAGTTTGGTCCCATAGAACTTACCACAAATTTCCAATTTTTTCAAGATTTTATTAAAAAAACTGAAGATCTTCTGACATTTGTGTGGTATATTCAACTAGTCAGTTCCGAGTTTAACATGAAGACCTTAGCTTTTAGAGGCAAATATTGAGTCCTGCTGCTTCCCTGAACCACACATCTACTAACCCATAGACAAACTGACGGGCAGTTCTCCGGAGTAGTAAACAATAAGCTATTGAGTCTTCCCTACACTTGGTTACGGGCCTCAAAGACCACACACTGCCTTCACAAGTTGGCTGTACCAAATCCGATTCAATTCCACGTTCTTCCGAGCTTCCGAATTACCCGACAATGTTAATCCATTTTTCAGCACATTTCGCCAACGCAGGCATGGACTTAACAAGGTTGTTGTTCCTCCACCATAGCTCTCATTATTACTACTTCACACTTCTGTGTAAGATCACTGGCCCTATGACAGCTTCATGTCCCCCACCATATCTTTTCTGATCGTCTCTATTGTGTTCTATCTTCGGCTGAGTCTAGGATTATCGTCGTCACTCTTTCTTCGAAAATATTAAGTATTTTTTCTCGTATACCATCGTAGACTCCAGTATTTCAGTGCCATAAGGTGTTAGTGGGTGGATGATGATGGTATTTTAGATATTTGTATTTGTTCTTCATGACAGTGCTTCCTACCGCATTTAACCATAAACATATAAATGATAAACACGAAACTTCTTCGTACGCCTGTAAAGAATGGATGTTAACAGGAAGAATCATGACGACGAGGATAATAGAAATAATCAGAATGCACCACGGTTGTAGTAGCTACGAAGTGTAGTTAAACGTAAGCTTAAGTTAAAAACATGGAGGCAGTTAGAAGAAAACGTGGTCATCGACGGAGAAGATTGATGACGGGAGCGAAAATTTGCCGTTAAAAACAGAGAATCACTAAATCGCATAGAAAGTTCAAGAGAGAGAGAGAGAGAGAGAGAGAGAGAGAGAGAGATGGGTAAGAGGAGGCTTAGACAAGTCGTAACTGGGCAAAACGTATAAGAAACTATTCTAGGACGAATCGTCGTCCCGTACCTTCTCCAAACGACAAACCCACATTTGGACGTAGCAGCTTTCCTATTCCTCTAACACACATGGTAAATAACGCTTTATTCGCTCTAGATTTATAATTATTAGTAAACTTCTGCAGATATTTGTCTATACTTACCTAGAAATTTCTAGGTTTCTCTACGAAGAACGTCTTTGCATATTACGAATGTGAAAAACATATATAGAACCAAATTTGAAATATATATTTCTGCACTGGAAGAAAGTGGTTGCAGTGCGACTGACAGCCTCGAAATTTCTAGTTAGGACAATATTGGCACAAAATACAAAGTACTAGATTCGTTTAAACTCGTGTATAATAGGATTCATCCATCGTTAACAAGCCATGGATGAATATAACGTTGATCGTATGTTACGGATGTTGCACAGCGAATGACAGAAACTCAAACTGTCATGTAAGTTGTAAATGATCGCTGGGAGGAGGGCAATGGCTTTTATTGATTTCTCTCTTCATGAAGAGAATGCTTACACACATCTCCTCTTGAATTTGTGGCCTGAAGTGCAGTTGCCGTATAGTATATAATTTAAAAATAGTAGCGAGTTGCAAAAGTGATGGTTAGTCAACGTAAAACCTGTCGCTGATAGGAGCCACATATGTACTGTAATAAACTGCCAGAAAATTTTTGAGAATGTTTCAAACTAAACATTTTATACTAAACTAATTCACGTAACTGTCATCGTGATAACGTAATAGGAATTTAGAGCAGTTGGCATAGTATGCTCATTCTGCAAGTGCATGTACATTCTCAAACTTAGTGAAGAAAAAAAATCAGTTCTAATTAGTAATGCATTCGTCTTTGTTTTGACCTCTAAGACTCGTAACACCCAAACTTTTTGTGAAGATAGGGTGGTTTTCTTCCGTCAATAGCCGTGACCTGTAAATACATAATGTCTTCTTAGTGTGAACTATGCCAGGAGAAGGAACTGACTGTGTAGATTAACCGAAATACGAACTATGTTCCTTCCGATTCTGAATCCAACAGTGCCTCCGTATGACGCGAAATATGGCCTTGCTAGTTTTGTTTACAAATAGCCCAGCGGTCAGGGCGATAACGAGTGTAGGCTGTGGTCAGTTACGCTCACTGTTTTATCTGACCCAGTCCATGTCCATCACACATTTTGTAATAATGTGCTTGTGACGCGTGCCTATATCAATGCAGCGCTCTCGAGAAACTTTATAGATAATACAACAAGCATTTTTCTGTGGCGCTCATACATCCTTTAGAACCATTGTCAAAATGACCATACCAGGAATTTCAACTACAGAAAGTAATTAAAACTATACTTTGCTAACAAAGAAATAAAATATTTAAGACGTATGATCGTCGAGAGTCGTTTCGTGTACAGAGCACCTGAAAGGAAATTGGAAAAGGTACGCATTGGATAAAACCATTGTGAGACAAATAATGCGCCAAAGGTAACCACATAAAGCTTAAGTGCAAATTTGCTGTTACTGTGTCTATATGATTTCATTATATCGCCCATGTGTGAGGTGCCAGCGAGCGAAGTATCAGCACTGCTGTTCGTCTTCGATTATAAGAAAATGTAAATATACAATAGGACATATTGCTACGAGTAGCTGAATAATAATTTGTCATGCATCGTGCAGTAGTAACGTGAATGGTCAAAATGAAATTCACAGCGGTCAGAAGGCCCACACGACTGATAAGAAGCATTGAAAGACGTGATGGTTGATATAAAGTAGCCATCACGTATATAGGAATATGTGTTTTCTGTCCGAAGATCCGTTAAGCGTCAGAGTGAGCCCTACCATATAGTTTCCCTCTGACTTTCTTTTTGAGTTTAAATCCTAACCCATTTTTATTTTATTTTGTGAGACGGTACACTACAGCATTACCAGCCTTCCGCGGTCTAACTGTGTTGGTGAGCCAGTAAGTATAAACCATGGGGCAGTGACAGTGCGTCACTGCAATACACTTAAGAGGTGTGGCGGTGGGACTTGGAGTCCCATACCACCCTGCAACGTTGACAGTGCTCTTATGTCCGGCATAAAATGGTAGTCCGTCATGGGCAGGTAAGATTGGAGAGCCGTGGACGTGGAATGGAGGGCTAGTCCTGGCAAAGGAGGCAGCCGTGGTGGGCGTCCTAGGCCCAGCGCTAGTCCTGTTCGGAAGCCGATTCCTCGAGGATGATCAGCGGAACCGGATGGCGATGCCAGCGACGTGGATGTGTAGTCCCAACGTGGCGTAGCCCATGGACAGTGTCGCTTAGGGCAACCATTTTCTCATAGAGCCGCCGCGCGTTGTTGCGTTATGGTCTCCTTGAGGGGGACGATACCTGCTTCCTCATGGAGAGTCACAATCCACGTGAGTGGCAGCGAGTGCAGGCTCCACCTGAGAACCTTGTTCTGCAGGCGCTGCAACGTCCGCATCCTGGTGACACTAGGAAATGGAGCATGCAGTGGGACCCATGCAGTGGAGCCATACGTGAGGGCAGGCAGGATAACGGCCCGGTAGATACGGAGCTTGGTTCCTAACTCAGTCCACATCACTTAATACTGCATATCTGCGAACATGTGTTGACTTAGATTCAGGGAGAGCAAGGAATGAAAGAATAAGTCTTATGAAACTAAAATAGTAACTTTGCAGCGAAATCAAATAAAAAGAACTGTCAAAATAAAGGCAGTCAGCTTAAAAGTGCACACAAGTAAAATCGAGATCTACCGCTGTGTAACATTTAAAACAAAGTTGCACCACCTTGTTCTGTGTAACATGCTTGGCCCTTGCTTGGCACGCGATCCACAAGATGGTCGAGTCGCTGGCAGTTAGATTTCATAGATACTGGCGGACTCCCAATAACTTTGACGCTATGTTTGAACCCAGTAGGGAGTGTTTAAACTTACTGAACAGCATTTCGTCGTCACTTCCATGTGGGTATTATCGGAGGCTTTTGACATATTTAGTGATTTACTGTAAGACATACCAATGTCTCCTCAAACAGATCTGTGTTGTTAAGAATGATATGAAGCTTTGCTTTTGTGCTTTGAAACAGGTCACCAAGACGAATCAGTAGTAAATAATCTGGTTTAGACTTTTATTATAAAAATTTATGAAAAAACAGCAACTGTGAATCTGTTAGAGAACGAAGTGGAGCAGAAGTTAGCCCTTCGGACTCACATTCGGAAATAAAAAGTTCAAATTCTTATGCATGTGCCCAGATTTTGGTTTGTTGAAATTGATTAAGGTGATTGCCAGGAAAGTTGTTTCAAAATGGGCACGACCGATTTACTTTCCCATCCTTTTCTTCCATTTCTGTTGGCGTCTTCGTCAATGGGGCGTTAAACTCTAATCTTCCTTTTCTAGTAATGTTCGTATTCGCAACCAATAAAGAACACGCGCCTGGAGCAAACATCATCCTTGGAATAGTCAACGATGGCAAAACTGTTTCACCTCGTACGCAGGATGTGTGAATCAGGTCTGGCGTTCTACCTGTTGTAGGAAGGTGAATACATAAATGTATTTTAAAGTCTGCCTGTTAGCTCACACTACCGATCATGAACGCTCAAAGAATATCAAATTCCGGTCAAGGGAGAATATCCGTAATAGGCGTCTAAAATTAAATCCCCAGTAAACACGTAACGTTTTATTATATTGAAATGTAATACTTTTTTCAGATTATAAACAACTTTTGTATCATAGTTGTTTCTAATCTATAAAACATGAGAAAATGTAGCATAGTAACTTATTTGTAACTACTACGTAGTGCATTTATTATATGTATGAAAACAAATCCGTATTACAGGCCACTGAAGATGCTTCATAAATAATGGCAAAAAATAAACTGCCTTTCATTTAGTTGCAAAGACGGAACATACCTCCATGAACGACGTAAAACTGAAGAAATGACGAAAAACTTAAGGGATTACTAATGACAGTGTAATTCTGTGAGAGACGGCAAAGGACTTTAAAAAACAAGTGGACGAAATGGCTGATCTCTTGAACAGAAATTGTAAGAAAAACATAAATAAAAGTGAGTCAAGAGTGATGTAGCGTAGACGAATTTAATCTAGTGATGCTAAGAGAAGCACATTTGAAAATGTTACACTGAAAGGAGTAGAGTTTCGCTACTGCCTAGCAAAATAAATGATAACGATATAATTAAATCAGATATAGAACGCAGATTGGCAACAGAAAAGACAATCTCCTTGAAAGAGAGAAATGTGCTAACGTTGTTATTTGAAGAGACAAATATTATTTTGAAAGTTCTTCTATGACGTTTAACAACATATGGAAGCGAAACGCCGGCGATAAAGATAACAGACACAAAAAGAATAGGAGCTTTAGAATTACTGTAGTGCTTTGCTGGAGGTACACGGGAGGATCGAATAACTAACAGAGTGATACCGAAACGATTTGCGAAGAAAAAGAGTTTGTCAAAATTTAACAGAAGGGATCGGCTGATAGGACACATCCAGGCATCAAGGAATAGTGAGTTTGGTAACAGAGGAGAGTGGGAGGGAGGAGGTTAAACTGCGGAGGAGACTTAAGTACATTACGTAGGTTCGGATGAATATAACATGCAGTACTTATACAAAGATGACGGGAGTTCTCCAGGATAGACAAGCTCGGAGCGTACGTCACAGCTGGCATTATTCATCTTTTTTTAAAATGTACTAGAAGATACATCTACGTAAGCGTATGTTGTGCGTGCTCTTCCTGCCATGACCTCGTGACTTTTACCGATAACTCTACACAAGAAACCTCAATCGGGCGCCAATTCTGCGGCATTTCTTATATTACATTTAAATTCATCTATCCTTTAGTAAATCGTTCCGATTACTGATACAGAGTCTGTGAAATTATATCAACTCAGTTTGTATCCGTTCTGAAATCCGCATTCGAAATAATACGTTATGTCACAGCACGACTCTCAGCTATAAACATTTCTCCTGAAACAATGCGACATTGACTGTTTCAGGTAACCGCGAACCTGCGCATTGCAACTGCTGGAAAGTTTAGACAAACCATCGCTGCCGAAGGAAATGGATTAACCTTTTCCAAATATATGTGCTGCCAATGTTCTGACACGTGTGGTGGTTGTGAAGACACGAGCGGAGAGGCGCGTGGAGTGGATAAGTGGCACGGGGTGCGTCCGGTGCCAACTGGGCCACGTGTCGCAAGCACCCCGCAAATGTCGGATAGATTTGGGACGCAGCCGCCATTCGCGCAATCTCCTAGATTGCCATGAGTTGTTCTCCACGCATCGCGATATATGCGTAAACAGGTGACCCACAGTTGATAACAAATGCTTAGTTCGGCGTGTCCAAGGCGCCATTAAAATGCAAGGAAAAGAAGAAGAGGATTTAACGTCCAGAACACGATCAGATCGTTAGAGACGCAACAGAAACTCGGATTGCGGAAGGACGTCGGCCATTTTTTCTCTCTTGGGTCCTGTTGCAGCGAGTAAACTATTTATATGTGTTTAACTCTGTCCACAAAGACGCTCATAAGCCCAAGCATGCAAACACAAGTTGTTTCATAAAGAATGAACATATTTCAATCGTTTGTTACAGATAGATTCTGAGAGATGGAAACACATTCCGCATGTCACTCGATCGAGGAAGGTTCGAAGTTTTATGTTTGCACAGACACTGTACCATATATAAGACTACTATGCGTTGCCCGAGAAACATTGAAAAGGCAATCAGTTTCATTCCACAAACGAATCAACAAGTCTCTGTTTATTGAATTGATAGTTTCAACAATTCGTTTTCTCAGCTCTTGAAGAGTCGCTGCCATCATTGGGACAAAGATTTTGTCTTTCACCTACCCCAACAGAAAAAAAATCGCAAAGTGTGAGATCTGGTGATTCGGGAGCCCAAAGCAATAAACAAGATCTTGTTGTTCACCTCTTCCGATCCAACGACGCGTGATGGTGTTTTTAAGCTAACGCCGCATCTCAAGGTTAAAGTGTGGCGGGGCGCCGTCATGCATAAAAATGAAATCATTGGGACTTTGTGAAATTGAAGAAACAACCAATTTTGCAACATGTCCAGGTACGACATTCCTGTCACAGCTTTCTCCGTAAAAGACGTTCAGTTTATGTGGGTCTCTTTCATGTTCGACAACAACGCCAGGATATAATGACCCCCAACTTCTTAAATTACAGAGGTTTGCATTGCCCGATGGATGAAACATCGATTCATCTGAAAAGATGAGTCGTTCGGAAAAAGTGTCCTCTACCATATCCTGGAGAACTGAAATGCAAAATTCTTACCTTCTCTTATAGCCGCTAGGAAGCAATTGCTGCAGTTTATAAGGCTTCATCTGCAGGCGTTGCTTCAGAACACCCCACACTGTTGTTTAAGGAAGTTGAAGTTCCTGGCCTGCCCGTCTTGTGGACTTCGCCATATATCTGCTAGTACAGAGGCGGCTTCTTGCTGCATCGACTGCGGAATGCACGTTGCACTTGAACAATGGATTGACTTTGCGCAAATTGCAACACACAAAATTATTTCTCTTGCGGTGTAATCGCCATGTTTCTACAATCCAACAACAGCGCCACTGTGTCAAAACTTGAAAACTTTCTCTATCCAGTGACATGCGCAATGTGTTTCTATCTTTTATAGTTTGTCTGTAATAAACAACTGAAATCTGCTCCTTCTTTTTGAATCACTGGTCATTGTTTTATATAATGTTGGTACCCCTTTGGAACGCGAAACAGCAGCAATTCTGCGTGTCATGGATTCAACATGTCCGTGGTAATTTCCTAAGGTAAGTGACAATTGATGTCCACGCACAGATCACACAATTCCCGTAAATTACCGGCCGGTGGTTTGTGAGCGCAACTGGCCCCCGATACTGCCCCAGATGTGTGTGGTCCATCAGACTGAAAGCATTCGAATTGGTAGCCACGACATCAGAGCGAGTTCACTATCATGCTCCTACAAACCACTGTATCACATTTGTGGTCTTGTGACTCAGATATCCTACTGGAAGGTGCCACCGCATCTGGAAATGTATCAAGCGTGAATAGATGCAGACGGTCCGAAAAAATGTTCACGTAGTGTTCAAATGTGTGTGAAATCTTATGGGACTTAACTGCTAAGGTCATCAGTCCCTAAGCTTACACACTACTTAACCTAAATTATCGTAAGGACAAACACACACACACCCATGCCCGAGGGAGGACTCGAACCTCCGCCGGGACCAGACGCACAGTCCATGACTGCAGCGCGCTAGACCGCTCGGCTAATCCGGCGCGGCGTTCACGTAGTCCACTACTGTAATGGTGCATTAAATTACCACCACATTGTCATGGAAACCCAGGTAATGTCCCCATAGCATAATACAGTCCCCACCTGACTACGTCCGTAGCGTGGCGTGTTCGTCGAGCAGCAGATCACGTGGATGACGGCAAAACGTGATTCACCAGACCAAACGACACGTTTCCATTAATTTACGGTTCTATCTCGATGATCCTGTGCCCACTACAATCGTAACTGATGATGGCCTTGGGTCAACATAGGAGCACGCAAAAGTCGTCTTCTGTGGAGCCGCATGTTCGACATTGTGATTTGAACGGCGTGCTCCGCAACACTTGCGCCTGCACCAGCATTCTCTTCTGTCGTCATAAGCTGCCCCTACCGTTGAGTTTTATGCAACCTGCAACGCCTTCAAATCCCACATACAAATTTTTCGTATTTTCCTGCTCACTACATGTAAACTATTAGTCCTACAGAAAAAATGAACAAGATCTGTTTGTAGAAAATTTTTTTTACTGGGATACGTTTTCACTGGAGACCAAAACGAGTTTGAATGTCATGTTTGTAAGTTTTTCGTGAATAATTGGAAAGCTATGGCGTCTAGCGGAAACACATTTGATTACAAAATTTAACTACATTAAATTTCCTACAAAAAGGTCCTGTTCATTTTTTCAGTAAGACTAATTCGTGTAAAGAGCGAGAGAATATGAAAAACTTGCTCGTGGGATTTGAAGGCATTGCAAATCGCATTAAATCCAGCACTAGGGGCAGCTGGATTACCCTGAATACTACCCTTACCTCATCATGTGCCCACAGTGACAACACGCAGTATTCAGTCTCGTCTTGACCATAAAGCGCATTCTCAAGTCTTTATGGTGCATTGAGTGATCCACCTAAGTGAAGAAATGTGGTTTCAGGGTTTGTACGACCGAAATCTAATAGACCAGTGCTGATAATGTTTTAATCATGTGTATTGAGCCGAATTTCATCGAACTCAGTCGATGCCATGCTCTCTCTCTCTCTCTCTCTCTCTCTCTCTCTCTCTCTCTCTCTCTCTCTCTCTCTCTCTCTCCCCCTTCCTCTCTCGCACACACACACACACACACACACACACACACGCACACACTCATTCACTTACTCACATACACACACACAACCAGAACGCATGTATAGGGAATGTGTAGGATGTCTGCTCCAAGCAATAGGAGTAAGACAGGTAGGTAAGTTCCTTTAAGAGTATCCACAATAATCTGGCTCCCATACTCAGTGGGTTCCCTCAACTAGAAGGAAACGAAGGAAATAAGGCGTACTATCAACTCTCCTTCAGCCGCTCTATTAAAATTCACTACTGAAACTGCCTAGAAGACGACTCTTGAAATCTGCGAATAAATTTAAAATGTGTAATATTTTTTATGAACAAAGAAACATGTTAAGTTTGAAAATCAACCCAATAGTTTCTCATAACGGCCTTCTGACCCAACAGGGTGTATGAGAAGATACACTTCCGGTGTTTCGAGAAATGAAATGACACAGTGATTGAGATACTGGACTCTCCATCAACAAGAGTAAATTTCAAATACACTTCTGGTCACTGGAGTCCTCCTCCGTAGTAGAGAGGTCAGTGTAGATGCCTACCATGTGGTGGGCCCAGGTACGAGTCCCTGTACTACCAAGGACATTTCCCTGGTGGGAGATCTGGTAAGGTGTGCACAGCCGGCCGTTGTGGCCGAGCGGTTCTAGGCGCTTCAGTCTGGAACCGCGCGGCCGCTATGGCCGCAGGTTCGAATCCTGCCTCGGGCATGGATGTGTGTGATGTCCTTAGGTTTAAGTAGTTCTAAGTTCTAGGGGACCTCCCATAGTGCTCAGAGCCATTTGAACCATTTTTGAAGGTGTGCACTCAGCCTCGTGATATGAATTGAGAGGCTATTTGAATGAGAAGTAGTGGTTCCAAGATCTAGAAATTCGGCCTAGAGTGCAGCGTACTAGCCACACACCCCTCAATATCGCATGCGCATGAGGCTGAATGACAAAAGATGATGGTGGCTAGTCGACATCCATCGGGTCTACTGGATATTTCTCTAGTGGGTTGACTAGTATTAGGTGCATTCAGCCTCGTGATGCCAATTGAGCAGGTATTTGAATGAGAAGCAGCGGTTCCAAGATCTGGAAAGTCGGGCAGGAGTGCGTTGTACTGACTATACGCCCCTCCATAACACATCCGCATGATGCCGAATGGAAAAAGGATGATTCGGCGGCCGGTCGACATCTATTGGGGGTTCAGGATCTGGACGAAGAGCTCGTCCGGCCATAGAATTTAGGTTTTCCATAATTCCCATAAATTGCTCAAGGTGAAAGTCGGTATGATTTCCTTGAAAAAGATGCGTACAGTTTCCTTACTCGTCCTTCCCCAATACGCGATTGTTCACAGTCTGTAATGATCTCGTCATCGATGGAAATTTAAACCCAAATCTTCTTTCTTGTCCTTGGTCACGAAGCGTTAATTAGATTCGAGCAATGATTTTTTTTCCAGATTCTTTGACAATTTGGAGAGGAGTCACGCTCGTTTGATATGTTATCGTTCTGTATGCACAGTACAAGAAAGCTGTATCTCTATTTAAATTAGCTTGTTAAAGCGCACCGAAAGTGTGACGTTCAGACTATACGCCAAGTGTGTTAGAGATGTGTTGTTAATAGATAACACACTATGAACACCATCGATTTATTTATAAAATGACCACATCAAATTTATTCGAATTATGAGCGTTTACATTGTGCGGTGTTTGACTCAATTAACAGTTTCATTTGATTGCCTCTATAGAAAGGGACGTTGTTTTCCTGTTACGTGTTTGAGAGGTCGTCATCACTTAAAGGCATTAGAACATGTTTCTCCTGCATTTAAATGCCGGAATTGTTGCTACATACCCATCGGTCGTTGCAAAAGAATACTGGACTGAAATTACGACAAAAAAAAGCAAGACAGCAGATTCTCGTCTGGATCCGCAGATGATTAATAAGCAGTACAGTCGATGTGTCGTTGGAAAAAATAGTACACCGTCTAGAAATCATGAACTTCGGAAGCCTTAGAGTTTTAACTCAGTGATGCCTGTATCATTCTGGTATTCTGTTGTAAGACTGTCGTCTGCTAATAGTGTGAAATTTGTTAATGAATAGTCATTGTAACGGCTTTAACAGCTGAAGCGGTAAAGCTGCTTGCAAAGACAGTCAGTAAAACTTCCGCTAGAGGCCCTTCAAACATTTTTTTTTATTTGAAAGTTGCGAATTATGGTCAAAACTCTGATTATCTCGACACTAATCACGGATGCAAAATGTAATTTTCAAGACTGCCTGTATAAATAATAAACACTGAGGTGACAAAAGTCATGGAATAGCGATTTGCATTTATACAGACAGTGGTAGTATTACGTACTCTATCTATCGCTTGTGCCGTTTTCCTGGGTTACACAGGGTCAGCATGGTTAATCGGATCTGGCAAGGTTAGTTTAAGGAGTGGCCAGTGGTTAGATGACCTTCCTGCCGCCATCCTGTACCCCCCCCCCCTGCCGCCATCCTGTACCCCCCCCCCACCCCCGAGGACGAAATTAGTGGACCCTAACTGTCTGTAGCTAGTGTAATCCATGGAAAAGTGCAAATGTCGTCAGATGTCTGCGAGCCGTGTAACTGAGGTGGGACGTGGGGACCAGCCCAGTATTCACTTAGTGGGATTGGAAAACCGCCTAAAAGCCATATCCAGGCTGACCGGCACATCGGCCGTCGTCGTTAATCCGCCGGGTGGAATCGATCCGGGGCCGGCGCGCCTACCTGAGTCCAGAAATCAGCGCAATTAGCGCTCTCGGCTAACCTGGCGGGTAAGGGGTAGTATCGCGTACACAAGGTATAAAAGAGTAGTGCATTGGCGAAGCTGTCATTTGTACTCCGAAGATACATGTAAAAGGTTCTGGCATGAGCATGGTCGCACGACGAGAATTAAGATTCTGAACGTGGAATGGTAGCTGGATCTAGGCGCACAGGACACTCCACTTCGAAAATCGTTATGGGAATTCAACATTCCGAGATCCACAGTGTCAAGAGTGTGGCAACAATATCAAATTTCAGACACTATTCCTTCATGGACAATGTAGTGGCCGACGGCCTCCACTTAACGACCGAGAGCAGCAGTTTTTGCGTAGAGTTGCCAGTGTGAACAGCCAAGCAAAAATAGACAGGAGTGATGTCAATAATTACCAACCAGTTTCATTGGTGACATCATTTTTGTGATAATGATGTACTTGAAAATAGTGTCTCATCTTTTTAAGAACAACAACAACAATAATAATAAAGATACACTTAGCGTATCGTAATTTGGATTTGAGATTTTACAAGGATTAAACAACAAAACAGTATCTGTCAGTATTTTTTGTGATCTATGCAGGCCATTTGACTGTACATCACTATCTTTTGTAAAAAATAAATAAATAAATAAATAAAAAATAAAAAAGTTTTACCTAATTACATTTACAGCTAACCGATGGCTTATGTAATATTTAACAAAAAACTGCAGAAAGTTATATTTCAAAATGCACCAACCGCAAACAGAAAATATTTTTCTCAATGGAACAAAATCATTAATGGAATTGCACAAGGTTGATTATTGCGACCTCTGTTATTGATGATTTTAAATTTAATGAACATAAAATAGAATTGGTTACTTTTGCAAATGACATAAGTGTTGTAATCAATCCGACTGGACACGCAGCAACATAGGATATTGTAAATAATGTGTTTAGAGGGATTATTGACTGGCTTTCTGCAGATGGTACCTGACGAGTTTAAGAAAATACAGGCTATTCAAATCTGCACATGGAGTGCCTCAACACAAGTGATAAATTTAAAACATAAGCAAGCCATAATTTTCAAATTCTTTCAGTTTACTTGTTGCTGAGAATTGAAATTGGAAAGAAACAACTCATTCAGTATTCTTGCATTGTGTGTCATTGTAAGCCTGGCAGAGGCGAAAATTAGCAAGTAAAAATTATCTGCTTATTTTCATTCAGTAATGTCGTACTGAATTGTATTCTAGGGTAACATATCTTTAAATAAGAAATTCTACATTTCACAAAAGTGTGTCATACGAATAACATGTGGTACGCAGTCTCGATCATCTTGAGGCATCGTTAAGAAACTAGTTATTTTAGTAGTAGAATCACAGTACGTATGTTCTGTCACGAAATTTGTTGGAAATAATCATTTACTGTTCAGGAAGAATTATGGCGCCTGTAATTAAAATACAGAAAGAAACAAATACCTTCATTACTCTTAATTAAAACTGAATTTAGCACAGAAAGGAGTGAATAACGCCGCTACCAAAATGCTTGATCGCCTACATTATAATGTTAAATGCGTGACATACATCAGAGCTAAATTTGAAAGTAAGCTGAAAGCGTTCCTTCTGGACAACTCCTATTTCAAAGACAGTTTTATTTGGGGACTTGTAACTTGTTCAGTATAACAGTGCTACATAAGCACATGTATTATTAAAATAAATATTGCTTTGTATAGTGTGAACTCCTCAGTACATGATCAGCATACAGCCACATTTAAATATCAATTAAGTTAGTATTCTGTAAACTGAAGCGTTACACGTCGTTACTAAGCATAGTGAAAAGTAAACCACGGAACATTAAACTAAAAAAAATTGGACGCGGAAAAATAATTTCATTTAACGAATTTTTAGAGTACAGTCGGTAAAAACGGAACTGTTATAGGATAACTTTGTTGTCTGTCTATCTGTTCGCCCCACGTTTAAGAACCCTTTTTATCAGGAACAGGAACTCGTATGCAATTGAAATTTATGTCACATATATGATCAATTGTCCCTTGGTGGTGTAAGAAATAGAAGCTTGTAAGTGAAAGCAGTCAAAAGATACCGCCATTTATGTCACATTTTTTGATATCTTTCCAGCGTCGCTAACGATAACAGACAAAAATCGTGGAAATTCTCGATTCCTGGGATGAATGAACCATCTACATGCATGATTAAGTTTTTACGGAAACCTCAGTGAGTCTACACGCGTGGCGTGAACGGACAGTCTTTAACAGCTGTTACGCCGTAATATTTCTTGTCTAGTTAGAACACATGATTAGAGAAAAAAGATCACTTCTTCAACTTAATTGATTGGAAAATCGATACTCAGGACGGACCAGACATGGTACTAGTAATTATTTTAACAATTAATCCTGTTAAGACCAAACAGTTCTTCAGCGACCCATTTCAACTTTCTCTTATCATCATCTCTACGGTTCAAGAGAAGTTAATATTAATTATTTCACTAATAACTTACAATTTTTTATCAGCCGTAATGGAGCGTGTTCTAGACCTCTGTCGATCTGTACTAAACATGTCATCTATGGAACATATCGTAAGGTTGTTAACTCCCACGGTTAATTGAGACCTCCTGAGATGTAACATCTATAGGATCAGTTAAAAGAGATTACTGCTTCAGTCTAAATACTACGGACTCTCTATTTTGTCACTACCAAAATAAAAATATATGAAGCGAATAAACAACAGAAAAGGCAAAAATTGTTGCCCGTTACCACAACACACAAACAAAACGTGGTTGTAGCATCGTTAGAAGTACTGTGTTATTGTAGTCATCAATCCAAAAACTGGTTTGATGCTGCTCTCCACGTTTGGTCATTTTGTACAAGTCTTTCCATATCTCCCTAACTACTGCTCCTTAAATCCATTTGAATCTAGTTACTGCTTTCAAGCCTTTGTGTTCCACTACAATTTTGACCCCCCAAATTACTCTCTATTACCAGTTACCTATTCATTAATACCTCATAAGATCTGATGTCAACATATCCCTTCTTTTAGTCAACCGGTTTTCTCCATATTTCAGTTCAGTACATCTTCATTAGTTACTCGATAAATCTATCTAATCTGCAAAATTCTTATCTAGCACATCATTTCAAAAGCTTCTATTCTCTTCTTGCCTATACTATTCATTGCCCACATTTTAGTTCCGTATAACATTACAGTCCAAACAAATGTTTTCAGAAAAGACATCCTAATTCTTAAATTTATATTCTCTGTTAAAGTATTTCTCTCTTTCAGGAGAGCTCTTCTTTCAGTTTCCGTTCTACACTTTATATCCTCATTACTTTTGCTGTCATTAGTTGTTCTGCTGCCCAAATAGCAAAACTCGCTCACTGCTTTCATCATCTTATTTTACAACCTAATTTCCCATCACCTGTCTTAATTCGACAGCACACTTTTGCCTCTGTTTTTCATTTGTTTGTGTTCAAGATTTTATCCATCATGTTCAACTGATGTTCCACGGCTTTTGCCATATCTGACAGAATTACAGTGTCAAAAGTAGTGGCGATACGCTAACCGTGTTTCTGAACTTACGAGTGCATTTGACTCAGTGCCACACGTATTGTCATTATAGAAAATACGATCGTATGGGGTATTAGGTGGAATTTGTGACTGGAATGAGGATTTCATGATAAGGAGATACAACACGTGATCTTGGATGGAGAGTCATCGACAGGATAGAAGCAAATCCAAGGCCGCTCTAGGGAAGTGTGTTAAGCCTCTTGCTCTTCATGTCCTCTATTACCGACCTTGCTGATAATACTAATAGTAACCTTAGACTCTTCGCATATGATGTAGTTATCTAAAGTGAAGTATTGTCTGAAAAAGTGGATAAACGTTCAGTCTGATCTTGATATCAGTTGAAAGTCGTACAAGGATTGGAAAATTTTGTACTTTTCAAAACTAAAAATCGTAACATCAGTGAGACAATTGGAATTAGTCAACTCATACAAACACTAAGGTGTAACAATTTGTAGAGATATGAAATGGAGTGACGACACATGCTCGACCGCCAATGAAGCGGGTGGCAGACTTCGATTAATTAACAGGATATTAGGAAACAGCAATCAATCTACAAAAGAGATACCGGAATCAATTTTCACTTTGCAGCGAAGTTTGTTTGATTTGAAAGTTCCTGATGGACTAGACCTGTGTGATGGAGTGGAAGTCGAACGTAGGATCTTTGCCTTTTGCGCGCGAGCTATCCAAACACGAGTTGCTACACCCCCTCACGGCGTTACGTCCTCCAGTACCCATTCACCTGCCTTCTAGGCCTCACAGAATATAACTTTAATCCACCGTTAAGTTTCAGATCATCTCGACTGCAGAGTGAAAATTCATTCGCAAACAGTCCGACAGGTTGAGCTTAGCCATTTCCTTTCTTCTAGGAGTGTTTGTCCCATAAGGTGTGCATAACAACTCACTTGAAGTTTGGAAGTTAACAGGTCCTGTCAGAAGTAAAGCTGTGAGGGCGGGTCGTGAGTGACGCTTGGATATCTCAGTTAATACAGCAATTAATCTGCCAGGAAACTACACAGGAGATGGCATACGAAACACTCGGGCACCCATCCTGTAATATTGTTCTGGTGTTTGCGATCTATACCATATAGGACTAATAGGAGGTATTGAACATATACTAAGTATGGTAGCAAAAATTGTCACTGTTTCTTTTTAAATTTATTGTCTTTCGGGATGTACCCATACTGTCATCTCAACAATGGAATGTCATTACGACGATGCGAACGTCAAGGCAACGCAACAACCAGTCCCCGAGCGGAGAAAATCTTCGACCTGACCAGAAATCGAACACGGGCCCCTTCGGTTAGCTATCCGTCGCGCTGGCCGTTCACACGTTTATATGACCCCTGGGAGAGCGTCAAGGAGACTAGCAGATGGACGCAAACTATCCCGTGAAAGCCTTCTCACAAAGATTTAAGGACCAATTGTAAGTAAGGAATCTAGGAAGATACTACAAAACATACGTATCGCTCCCCTATGTACCATAAAGACAAGATTAGACCAATACAGCTTGCACATAGGTTTTTAAGCAACCATTCTTCTCGCATTCCGTACTCGAAATGAAGCAGGAAGAAATCTAAAAAGTGTACAATGGGAAGTAGCCTGTGCCGTGTTGTCTGCGGAGTGTGCGTAGCTGTAGACCGTGTGCGATAGTGTTGAGACGTCAGCTGTGCCGTGGGCTGGTGACAGCGCGTGACTCCGCAGCCGCCTGTCGGCGACCAGGCTCGAGTGCCAGCGGCCCAGCTGCCGGCCCGACCTGCAACCGCTTGGCAGCGCCCGTCGACGCTAATTTTACCGACCACTGCTCAGTCAAGTGCTGTTACGCCACTCACCCAGTGGCCCCTGATCCCTCAGGAATGCTCACCGTGTTGCCTCTGTCCAGTAACACTGCGTCACCGGACAAGTCTATATAGATTTTCAGCATTGGTCTCAAATCTATACTACCATATAAAGAAAAGTCGTTGTTTAACATTGTCTGCTACGCAAATGTGGCTATGCCCTCCTTTTTTCGCGCCATACCGATCCTCGAATGCCATGCACTCCGCCTAGCTTTTCGAATCCGCTTACAGTCCCCTACCCACCCCCTCCTCTAACTTATCAAATTCCCCTCCCTCGCCGGCCGGGGTGGCCGAACGGTTCTAGGCGCTACAGTCTGGAACCGCGCGACCGCTACAGTCGCATGTTCGAATCCTGCCTTGGGCATGGATGTGTGTGATGTCCTTAGGTTAGTTAGGTTTAAGTAGTTCTAAGATCTAGGGGACTGATGATCTCAGAAGTTAAGTCCCATAGTGCTCAGAGCCATTTGAACCATCCCCTCCCTCCTCTTCCATCTTGAACACCTTCGAATATTCTCCGTGAGCCGTAAACTCGACGCTACTCCAACCCTAGTTTCCCCCTGCTCACTGCTCCTGGTACTCTGTCGCACCTTTACCACCACTTTCCCTCAGTGCTACACATTCACACTCTCCACATGCTCTCCCAACGAAATTTTAATCGCCTTACCCCACCCGACATGAAATCCGCCCTGATATACACCCGTCCTACCAGATCTGAACAGAACCCACACCGCCTCCCCTGGTCAGGCCTCCTTTCCTCTCCACTTCTCTTCATCCCTATCCCAAGGTTTGGTCTGGAATGGTATCCCTCTTCACTCTCCTGAATTCCTCCTCCAAACATCCATCCACACAATCACGATCTTACGCACTGCCCCAACTGTTGCATTCCCATGATACCCCGGCAGCCTAGGCACATTCATTATTTCACTCATGTAGGTCTTTATCTTAATTAGGTAGCACACCAACTTTTTTCATTTTGATTTGCGCAGCTGTCCCTTTGTCTGTTATTTTTTGTGAAACATTCATTTGCCATTTCATCGTGTCACTCTTTTATTTAATCACAAATCTGCTTTTTATGTATTTTAAATTATGCAATTGAAACTGTGTCTTTTTATCACGTCAGACATTCACTTTGTCAGCCGCCGTGTCCAGTTTTATAATATATTTTATACTTTTTAGTCTCTTATGGCCGAGGAGCGGCGACTTGTATCTGCTGAGAGCCCACTCATCGCCAAAATGGACGGAACAAAATGACAATAAAAGGGGAAAAAATTAATATTGTTACCAAATATTTCGAATAGCTCTTGATCGATTTATTTCAAATTTTTGCACGATACTTTAATGAATATTCGGGCGGACATAGACTGTACAGTGATGAGCCAGAGATTATGACCATTGCCCACCGTGACGGATGCCGTATAGTGGCGTTGTGGGCTCGTGACGCAGTAACAAAAGCATGTAAGCGAAGCAGACGCACACGGGGGTCGCCCTAGCGAAGATATGGGATGCAAATGGGGAAATCCGTTGAGATAAGCGACTTTAACAAAGGGCAGATTACTATTACAAAGATTATTATTACAGAGAGTATCGAATGTTTACGTGCTACTGTCGTGAACGTCTACGGAAAGAGGTAGGACAGTGAAACTAACACTAAGCGCTGAATGGTTGGACGTCTATGACTCTTTACAGAATGTGGGGTTCGGAGGCTTGTCTGCTTTGTAAAGTAGGCTAGATGGTGATCTTTGGCATTTCTACCAAAAGAGCACAATGCAGGTGCACGCGTAAATGTTTCGGAGCACACCGTTCACCGTTCATTGTTGAACATGGAGCTCTGCAGCAGACCACCCCTACGCACACACATGTTGCCCCACTGACATCATCAAATCAGATTACAGCGCGCACAGCACAATCAGGATTCGATCGTCGATCAATGGAAACGTTTCGGTTCTTCGGGTGAATCATATTTTTGTTACAGTAGGTCAATAGTCGTCTCCACAAACGCCGCCATCGAGGTGAACGGCGGCTCGGAACCCAGCGCACGACGGACGAAGGGTGGTGGGAGCAGTGTTATGCTATGGGAGATATTCTCCTGCGCTTGCGTGGGATTGATTTCGTCCCCGATGGCGATGTCATCTCCCAGCAGTATAAACGTCGGAGCCAGAATCGAGCTACAGTAGTTTGTAAAGCATTATAATGAACTTATGTTGATGTCTCGGTGACCAAATCGACCGATGTAAATCCCATGGAACCCATCTGGGCCTCTATTGGGCACCATCACTGCGTATCCAAATCAGCGACACATTATTTACGCGATTTACAAGACCTGTACGTAGACATCTAATGTCACATACCTCCACAAATCTACCAACAAACAAGCTGTTAAGCAGGTGGTCATGATTTTTTGCCTCATAGTGTAAAGTATATACAGGGTGTTCGGAAATTCTGGTTACAAACTTCTAAGATTTGCAGTGGAAAGTGCGTACATAATGATTTAAACAGGAACCCATGTCCGGAAACGTACCGTTTCCGTTCGACGACTGTTTCAGTTCAGATGTTTAACTCATTCATTTCTGCTTCAGGGACTGAATTAGGCGTAATGCAGTATAATTATTAGGCAACAGTTGTAAAAGAAACGTAGCGAAACATCCATTATCACTTAAGCACATTTGTTTGTATTAACACTTAAATATTGCGTCTTTACATTATTCCAAAACAAAATAGAACCAAGGATACTGTATGTACAGAACAGTACCGAAGAATTACAACGGCAAGCCGATGTGGCGACCACTAGCGTGTTACAGATATTGTTCCTACGAAGCAAGCTCTGTTGAGCGCCCTATGCATACCACCACCACCACGAAGCCTGTTCTGGTACACACTCTCCATACCACCTGGTGTCTCTTCTGTTTCTAGTGCAGAGGCCAGAACTCGTGCCTGCAGATCATCCTCTGTCTTTACAGGAGTCACATAAACTTTGCATACAGTCCCACAAGAAGTAGTCCATAGAAGTTGAATCTGTCATCCTGTCTACCCTATTGCATACCAGGCCAAGCAACATTGAGACTTTTCTTTTTCCCTCAGCTGTGTCCTTTCAAAGGCCCCTTTGTCTGAAGTGATTTAGGGAAATCACGGGAAACCTAAATGAGGATGGCTGGACGCGGGTTTGTACCGGCGTCCTCCCGAATGCGAGTCCAGTATGCAAAGCACTGCACCACCTCACTCCTTCCCCATCATTCCCTAATCCGAGCCGGCCGGAGTGGCCGAGCGGTTCTAGGCGCTACAGTCTGGAACCGCGCGACTGCTACGGTCGCAGCTTCGAATCCTGCTTCGGGCATGGATGTGTGTGATGTCCTTAGGTTAGTTAGGTTTAAGTAGTTCTAAGTTCTAGGGGACTGATGACCTCAGCAGTTAAGTCCCATAGTGCTCAGAGCCATTTTTGAACCTAATCCAAGCTTTTACTCCGTCTCTAACAACGGGTCGTTAAACACTATTCTCACTCTCCCCTCAGCAGCTGTGGACGCGCTACACGTCATCATTGGAACCATCGTAAAACTGAAAGGGTAAGTTTCCAGACATGGGTTCATATTCAAAATATTATGTACTCACTCCCCTCTACAAGTCTTACGACTTTGTAATGTGAATTTCCAAACATTCCGTGTAACATACAAATATATTTGTAATATACAAAGACGAAACGTTGTACCGAGAACTCTCGGAGAGTTATTGACATATTTAACTCAATTTCACATGATATTCCATTGAACATTCAGACCGGCATAGGCTATATATCTTTTTAAGTTATAAAATATGTAAATATATATGTAATATATAAATGGGAAACTTTCTTACCAGAAGACTCGAAAAGTTCTTGACCGTATTAATTCAGATTTTTATACAACACTCTAATGAACATAGTTACAGATGTACAATATATATGTATATTTAATGTACATAATATATAAATAGATATTTACTATTGAAAGAGAAAGGTTGTTGACCAAAACTCTCGAAAAGTACTTGACCGATTTACTTCTAATTTTTATCCGATACTCTAATGAACAGTCGGATAGTCATAGGCTATATATATTTTTAATATATATAAAATATATGTAACATATAAATATATATGTAACACATGAAGGAGAAAAGATGTTACCACAAGTCTCGAAAAGACTTGAACCAGTTACTTCAAATTTTTACGCCACACTCTAATGAACATTCATGCGGCATAGCCTATATCTTTTAATATATATGTAACAAATAAAGAGGTAACTATGTTGCCAAAAATCTCGATAAGTTCTTGACCGAATCAGTTCAAATTTTTACGCGGTACCTATCTTCTGACCAGCGTGAGAGCACGTTGTAGAACACGCACTACTGTCCGAGACCGTCACAAATCGTGGTGACTGCAGTGTAGTTATTGTCTTTGAATAAAGCTGTCATTTCTGTTCGTGTAATTGCGTATTTCTTTCGGTTACTCTCTGTTGTTCTTTCAATGCAAGCTCTAAGTTTCATCAAGCTACGTTTCTTGGCAGCGCTACATCATGCGAAAGTTACTTTCGTCATTAAGTTTTGCACACAAAGTGTCTCTACGTGTCTTGAGCGCTCATGGGAAATTTTTGTATATTTGTTTTGCTTCGTTATGTTAATTCCAATAATTTTGTTCCGGAGTTTATATGAAATTTTATACGCAATACATTGTAATCAAATGAGAGCGAGAATTTACAGTATATGTATCTTTGATTGCGAATTATTTCATTGGCACTAGAAGAACTGATGTAAGTTACTATCATCGTTTTTGGAGAAATCACTCCTTCTAGACTCCATTATGCTAACAGCCAATAAAACGTAATTTAAGTTCTTTCTGTTGGGAACCTATACTTCCCATCAACCAAAAAAAGAAAGAAACGTGTCGGTCAGTTTTAACAGTGTTATAGTTTTCCATTATTCTTCATAGGACGTAGTTTCCCAATCTATGGATGAATAACAATATATTATAAATTTATGTTCATATTATTCTATAAATGTCGTTTCCTGTTTTGAGAAACATATTCTGAAATATAAGGCCTAAAAGATTATTCTTTTAACTATAACTTTGAAGGTTATTAGTTTAATTAACTTTTTTAAACCCTTAGTATAATGAGATTAAAGTAGAACATTGGTGAACTTCTCAAAAATACACTAAGCTTTGATGGTAATCCCGTACCCACTCGTTTTCTACTTCCAAATTTACTACGAGATGATTGTCATGATGCAGATGGACAGCTAACCACTTGATGGCTCAAGTTCATAAACAAATGTGATACCTTCAAATTAGTTTTTGCGTTTATTTTCCTTGGACTCGGCCATGACCAACAGCTTTCAGCAAATTGCCCCACCATCGCCAATCACTTCATCATCATCATCAATTACTGGCCATTGCTTACATGAATAATACATTGGATATAGGACAAGTTAAATTTGAAAAACAGAAAGAGAGAGAGGGAGGGAGAGAACAGACAAATTTCAGTTTGGAAATTTCAAACATCAATTACAAATAAGAAACAATTAAAATGGCACATATTATCTAAAATATGAATTTCAGATTACAAGAACGGTATTTTATAATTCAACATTTTTTTAGAGAGTAAAAGCACCGTGTCGTCAGAAATGGCTTAAGAATATTTTTAAAGAAATTTTTACATCGATGCTTCTTTAAACGTTTAGATACGCTATCAAAAAATTTCACTGTTATGTGTGAAACATCTTTTTTTTGGTACGACACTACTCTAGATTGAAATACGTGTACACTACATGTGCTGTTTGTGTTGTGGCTTTTGACGTATTTATCTCAGTTGCCCAATTGTGTACAATAGATAATTATTTGCAAACAGGATGGATTCATATACGTAAAGGCTAGGCAGACTCATAATTTTCGGCTGAATGAAGTGCTTGACCGCATGATTCAAATTTCTTTAAGTTATAAATAACAAAGAGAGCTTTTCTCTTTATCCTAAAGACCTTTCAGTTTTATTTTTTTTCCTCTGAGGGCTGGTTTTCCCCAGGAGATTAGCCCATACTCGTGCAATGAATCAGTGTACGCACAAAAACATCCTAATCATCTAATCAGTATCATTCTTCTTGCACTTTGCAATAACACACAAGGATCGTAACAAGCTTTTGAAATTCTTATTTCAAAAGCGTTCAGATTACTGTCCCATTTTAATTTTGATTACGAATTTCAGCAATTCATTGTGAAGACTTAATGACGTATCAAATTCTTGTAGGAATTGGAAACAGTGGAAATTTATGAGCATAATTTTTTTTCTTTATTTGTTATTACACTAGCTGACAAACCCAGCATTGACCAGGTGTGCATTATGCCAGTTATTAGAAACGAAAACAAAAATTGAAATGTGTTTGCAGGGTAATAGATGGGAAAAAAATTCATTTCCATGTATTGGTGAAAACGCCTTTGAAATTTTGAAACAGCCATACAAAGAAATGTGCATTTGACTTAAGGACTACGAAGAGGAGACACGTGAAACTAGGACTCATGCGGAGGCATACAGACAGTCGGCTTTCCCCCTTTCTGCTTGCGAGTGGAACAGGGTCCCCTCCGCCACGCACGTACGGTGGCTTGTGGAGTATGTATGTAGATGCAGATGCATTATGTACAAATGTATAAGTACATGTGCTCCGCAAGTCTACAACGCGATTTTGTAAACGTCTCTATGGCAACCTCTCTTCATAGCTTCATAGCTACAGCCGTTTGCGTTGCTAGGTGTCAGGGATTTCAGTAAATGATTCGATTTTAGGATTCTATTAATAGGAAAGAATAAATGTTTGAAAACTATATGCTGCGGCTGTTTTCACACATCTCAGAGTTTATGGCGTCATATCTCTTGAACTATGTGTCGTACAATGATCTATTTGTACAGGCACATTCATCGGCATATGTGGATACTGTATGCGAAATACTTTGCGGATAGTGGTAGTAGGAAAGAAGTGTCAAAGTTAAACGTCATGCATGATGCGCCATTTTTTCACGCATCTCATTGTATATGACGTCATGTCTCCTGAACTATGATAGGTAGGTGGTTCTTACCCCTACAGCGATTGTTGCCTGACAGTAAGGGATGTATATACCAAGATGGGTTGAAGTCGGCCCAATAGTCTAGGAGGAGATGCCTAACATCCACATACATACAACTGTTTTTATAATATGTATGGAGTATTTTGTTGAAGCCAGCAAGGAACCAGATACACTGAAGTACCTAGTGCTGACTACATAGACATTTTACCTGCTGTAATTAAAATGATGGTGTCAGCTACAAATAAGGTATTTTTTTCTTCTCCAAACTCATTTACATCATCACTGAAAAGAAGGAATAATGGAGGTCCCAGGCGAGAGTCTTGTAGTACACCATACTTAATCAGTGATTCGATTTATATTGGCATATTTCAAACCCCACCAAAATAAAATAAAATGATACAATGAAGCAAGATGTCGAAACCTAAGAACTATTTCTACTATTCTCATCTCGTAAACCACTGCAGTACAAAAGAGGTCCAAAGAAGGGCATAGAGGACTTCCGTACATTAAACAGTGTAATCGACATTTGCAACAGAGAGTTATTATTTACATATTGCTTTTAAATGGTGAAAATAAAATGTTATACATGACGCAGCGGCTACTTCGTATAAACCCTTTACCATTTGATATCATACCTTAAAATATGTACGAGGGCGTGCTGAAAAGTAATGCCTCCGATTTTTTTATTCTGTTCTTAGTATCGGCTGAGTTATTGTTGCATGTTACTCGGCTGACTTTCCCACTTCGCTGACGCAAGTTGTAACCCTCACTCGCTAGAGAGCACCGAATTAGAATGCAACGTAACTATGTCGGTGCGTGAGAAACAGCGTTCTTTAATCGAAACCACAGAAAACTTGCCTCCAATTGAAATCCATAGAAGAATGGAAGACGTGTACGGCGATGATTGCACCGACATCAGTAATGTGCTCGTAAAAGCCGCTCGGGGTAGCCGCGCGGTCTAGGGCGTCGTGTCACGGTCCGGGCGACTGCCCCCGTCGGAGGTTCGAATCCTCCCTCGGGGATGGGTGTGTGTGTTGTCCTTAGTGTAAGTTAGTTTAAGTTAGATTAAATAGTGCGTAAGCTTAGGGACCGATGACCTCAGCAGTTCGGTCTCGTAAGACCTTACCACAAATTTCCAAATTTTGCTCGTAAAGAAGGAAACTGTAGTGATAAGCTCAACATGTGCTACAGAGCACGCCGCGCGGGATTAGCCGAGCGGTCTAGGGCGCTGCAGTCATGGACTGTACGGCTGATCCCGGCGGAGGTTCGAGTCCTCCCTCGGGTATGGGTGTGTGTATTTGTCCTTAGGATAATGTAGGTTAAATAGTGTGTAACCTTAGGGACTGATGACCTTAGCAGTTAAGTCCCACACATTTGAACGCAACCTACGAGAATCATCGGAGACAGGTTGATGAACGTATCAAAATCGTCGGATTAGACAGACATAGCTCTGAGGTAAGTGTGGCATATCACGACAGCGTGTACAGGCCATCTGTGCAGGCATGCGGTTCGGAAAACTGTGTGCACGGTGGGTTCCTCAGTCCCTCCTTCCTGATATGAAACGGAGAAGATTGGACATCAGTCAACAATTTCTTTTGCTTTGTGAGCGTGAGGGTGTGGGTTACTCAACAACATTATGGCAGGTGATGAAACCGGGATTCACCATTTTGACCACGAAAACAAGAGACCATCACTGGAGTTCCGCCACAAAGGATCGTCGACGCCAAAAAAAGTTAAAGACCATGCCATCAGCAGGCAAAGCCACGCTTACAGTATTCTGGGATGTTCAAGGTGTGGTGCACCTGGAACTCGTGCCTAAAGGCAGCATCATAAACTCTGCAAAGTATTGCGAGACCCTCTGGAAATGAAGGCACGAATTCGAAGAGTTCGTTCACGCATGGAGCACCTTCTCCTTCAGCATGACAATGCCGACCACATACGAGCGCTGCGACAACTGCAACAATACCACACCTTGGGTTCACTGTCATCGATCATCCTCCATACAGTCTCAACTTGGCCACATCCGAATATAAACTGTTTCCAAAATTAAAGGAGACCTTCGTAGACTTCACTTTAATAGTGATGAAGCGGTGCAGGCAGAGGTGAGGTTGTGGCTCTGTCATCCAAGTCTAACATCATACAGCGACGGTATCAACAAACTGGTATCTTGGTGGGAGAAATATGTTCGTCGCGTGGGTGACTATATGGAGAAACAAATATGAAGACATCGATATGTAGAATGTTAGTAAACTTCGCCTCGTTTAAAAAGCTGTAACAGTTTTCACATTAAAAAGTTTGGAGGCATATTTTTCAGCACGCATTTGTAGGAAGAACACATGACTTGCATGCGTCATTCGCTTTAGGCCGGTGCACGCCTCGCGTTTTTGTACCGCTATCAGTAGATAATGGCCTGGAGAATTATCGGCTGCCTGCGATAAGAGCGGGCCGACTCAGCGCGCCTGCCCGCAATGCGACATCGACCACGGCGCCACGCCCACGTTTCCATGGCAGCCCTCTGGTGTGGGCCGCTTTGATTCCGTGTCAGGTCCACGGCCGCAGATTCACGGCTGTGGGCGAGAACCAGTGACGCCCGCCACGCACCGCCTCTCCCGTCTCTCGTCTCCCGTGTCGTGTTACCCACAGCGTACAGTGGCCTCGGTTTACAAGCTGCACTACAAGCGGGGCCGGTTAGCGTGCACACGGCGCTAGCACTCGCCTCGGCGCTTCGAGTTGCTCTGCAAGCTGCTTAGTCTTCCTTCGCTCTGCTCTGGAAGCTGCTTAGTCTTCCTTCGCTCTAACAGTGAGAAAATTTATCTTTCTCTCGTCTGGCAATTATCTGTAACTAACGAATCTGACGAAGCTCCGCAATTGCTAAAAGCATATGGGAATAGGATGTACATCCTAATCTCCTTCCCCCCTCGCTCTCTGTCCATCACCTCCACTCCACTTTTTGCCCGTCTCCTCTTCCTCCACTCTCTCCGTCGATTTCCTCCTCCCCCTCTCTCTATCCGTCTACTCTCTCCATCTCCTCCTTCCCCTTTTTCTGCATATCTCCTCGTTCCTCTTCTCTATGTCCATTTCCTTCCATCCCTCTCTGTCCCTCTCATCTTCTGCCATCCCCCTGACCTTGAGCCACGTTTATTGTCATCGCAAATTCGGATTTCTTAGTAGCATTCTAATCACAAGTCGATAAGCCGCAAACACGACTTCTCTATTTTCTGTGAAGAACGACTGCGAGGAAGAAACCAAAACAACACATTGTTTCATATACAATTTTAGTTTAAAACGTATATAATTAGAAGAGCATATATGGGAGAAACAATTTGTCTAATGGTTTAAATGCCCTAATTAAAAAACAAGACCACACATTTTCACAGTAGGTTTTAAGGGAAAACCTGCACATTGTTATTTACAAAAGATATACTCTATAACTGGCAGAACGTTTATTAGTGTAACGTGAAAAATTTGAAGTAAACCGGTCGAGAAATTTTTGAGATTTTTGTTAAAAACGTTTCCCCTTTCTACACATTAAATATATGTTTATATATTATACACATTAAAAATGTATAGTCACTTTCCATCCGAATGTTCATTAGAGTATCGTGTAATAATCTGAAGTAAATCGGTAAAGTATTTTTCGAGATTTTTGGCTACAACGTTAAACAGCGACTTCTCTTTACACAGTACTAGTGATAAAGTACTGTCTGACAATAGGTGCACAACTATTCAGTTAGCTGCCGGTAAGATTTGAAAGCATCGCAAAGATTGGCAACTCGCTTTAAATGTTCAGAACTGTAAAATTGTGCCCATCAGTAAATGCAAGTAACGTCATATTCACGAATACAACATCAGTAGTTGACAATTGGTATCAGTCAACTCACACAAATTGCTGGGCGTTGGGATAAGAAATGGGAGGATCACATAGGCTTAATCGTAGGTGAAGAAGGTAGTAGACTTCCACATCTACATCTGTACTCTGCAAACCACTGAAGTGCATGGTACCGAATACTTTCCATTTTACCTGATATTACGGCTCCTTCCAACTCCATTTACGTGTAGAGCAAGAATAAATCTATGTACACCCTCTAATTAATTTAATCTTGTCCTCGCAAAGATTGGCAACTCGCTTTAAATGTTCAGAACTGTAAAATTGTGCCCATCAGTAAATGCAAGTAACGTCATATTCACGAATACAACATCAGTAGTTGACAATTGGTATCAGTCAACTCACACAATTTGCTGGGCGTTGGGATAAGAAATGGGAGGATCACATAGGCTTAATCGTAGGTGAAGAAGGTAGTAGACTTCCACATCTACATCCGTACTCTGCAAACCACTGAAGTGCATGGTACCGAATACTTTCCATTTTACCTGATATTACGACTCCTTCCAACTCCATTTACGTGTAGAGCAAGAATAAATCTATGTACACCCTCTAATTAATCTAATCTTGTCCTCACGATCCATAGGGGAGTAATACGTAGGAGGTTGTAGTATATTCCTAGAGTCATCTTTTAAAGCTGGTCCTTGAAATTTCGTAAACAGGCTTTCTGAGGATAGTTTACATCTGACTTCAAGTGTCTGCCAGTCAGTTTACAAATAGTCTTTCACATGCTGACCGCCCATGTACGTAGGAGATATGTTTTCCCTAAAATGCATCTTATCTGCGGCGATGTTAAGATGTGTTGTTTTAATGTCTGAAAACGTACCGACATCCAAAGAATACGCTGAATGCCATATGCTCCTAGGTTCGGATCTGAGATTACTTCAGCGATGCCTTTGTTTTCTTTATTTTATCTTTTCTGTCATCGACAGAAGTAGAAGCGGCTTCAGTTGTTACTTAGTGAAGCATATTGTTCAAATTGTACAAATGTATTAATGGCCTGGCGGACAATGTTGTAGTGACCTTCTACTTTTCTTATAAAATGATGCAGTTACCTGTAATCAAGTACTGTCTGAAACTAGCTGCACAGATATGCTGCCTGATGCTATAAGATTTCAAAGCCGTGCAACTTACAGTGAAGTGACAAAAGTCATGGGATACCTCATCATATCGCGTCGGACCGCCTTTTGCCGCGCGTAGTGTAGTAACTCGACTTGGAATAGACTCAACAAGTGGCTGGTAGTATCCTGCAGAAATATTGAGCCTTGCTGCCTCTATAGCCGTCCATAATTGCGAAAGTTTTGCTGGTGCATGATTTTGTGCACGAAAGGAGCTCTCGATTGTGTCACAGATTTGTTCTAGGGATTTATGTCGGGCGGTCTGTGTGGCCAAATAATTCGCCCAAATTCTCTAGAATGTTATTCAAACCAGTTGCAACCAATTTTGGCCCGGTGACAATTCTATCGTTCTTTGGGAACATGAAGTCCATGAATGGTTGCAGATGATCTTCACGTAGCTGAACATAACCATTTCCAGTCAATGACGGTTCAGTTGGACCAGTGGACACAGTCCATTCCATGTAAACACAGCCCACACCATTAAAGAGCTACCACCACCTTGCACTGTCCCTTGCTTGACAACTTGGAACCGGCAGCTGTGACCGAGCGGTTCTAGGCGCTTCAGTCCGGAACCGCGTTGCTGCTACGGTCGAAGGTTCGAATCCTGCCTC
Organism: Schistocerca serialis cubense; assembly: GCF_023864345.2. Taxonomy (NCBI): domain Eukaryota; kingdom Metazoa; phylum Arthropoda; class Insecta; order Orthoptera; family Acrididae; genus Schistocerca; species Schistocerca serialis. The sequence goes on from NC_064642.1 coordinate 608,835,004, forward strand.
GGGAATGGATGTGTATGATGTCCTTGGGTTGGTTAGGTTTAAGTAGTTCTAAGTCTAGGGGACTGATGACCTCAGATGTTAAGTCCCATAGTGCTTAGAGCCTTTTGAACCATTTTTAGAACTTGGGTCCATGGCTTCATGGGGTCTGCGCCACGCTCGAACCCTACCATCAGCTCTTACCAAATGAAACCGGTACTCATCTGACCAGGCTACGGTTTTACAGTCATCTAGGGTCCAACCTATATGGTCACGAGCCCAGGAAAGGCGCTGCAGGCGATGTTGTGCTGTTAGCAAAGTCATTTGCGTCAGTCCTCTGCTTCCGAAGCCAAATAACGCTAGATTTCGTCGCACTGTCCCAACTAATACGTTCGTCGTACGTCCCGCTTTGATTTTTGTGGTTATTTCATGTAGTGTTGCATGTCTGTTAGCACTGACAACTCTACGCATACGTCGCTGCTGTCGGACGTTAAGACTAGGAAGTCGACCACTGCAATGTCCGGCGTGAAGGTAATACCTGAAATACCAAGAATACTTGGCACGCTCTGGACACTGTGGATCTCGAAACATTGAATCCCCTGGCGTTTTCCGAAATGGAATGTCCCATGCGTCTAGCTCCAACTACCATTCCACGTTCAAAGCCTGTCAGTACGCGTCGTGCGGTCATAATCACATCGGAATCCTTTTCACATGAATCTCCTGAGTACAAATGACAGCTCCGCCAATGCACTTCCCTTTTATACCTTGTGTAGGCGATACTACCGTCGTCTGTAAATGTGCATATCGCTGTCCCATGATGTTTGTGACCTCAGTGTATAAGTGTTGTCACTGAGCGCCACACTGCGTACTGTGCAACTCCAGCAGTGTCTGTGCTTGTCTTTGAGACAGTCCTACGCGAACTTTTGATATCGCCGTCCTGTTTTTCGTAGTTACTGTAGAAATGATTCATGGAACACGGACCGTCAAAAGACACGATCTGAGATTCATAAACACTGCCTGGCAAGAAAAGTGACGCAACTAGAAGACATGGTCGGATGTCAAAGTAACTTTTTATACGTACAAAGTATCAGCGGTTATGTAAATGATTAGTGTTGCAATTCTCTGTGACAGGGAGGATAGCTACCAGAGTGCGTTAGTATTGTACGTGTTTATTGTTGCTTCCGGGCCTGGTAGGGCGTATAAATGGCGTGAAATGCGTCATATGTTAATGACCACTGTGAAAGACACTGAGATATAGTGTACTCGTCTGAGACAGCATCATCAGCACCTGACAGAAACTGAAAGGGGCCTCATTGTGAGTCTCCATTTGATCGGCTGATCTATCGAGCAATATGCAGATTTGTGGGGCTATGGATGTGACAGTGACCCAATGTTGCATTGCATGGGAAGGTGACGGCAGGCATACTCGTCGGCAAGGTTCCGTTGGACAACACCTGACCTGTACAAGCATCGCCATATTTTGCACCGAGTACATCGTAACCCCTTCACATCTGCATCTGATACCGAGACCTAGTAACATTGTGTGATCCTGCACCATTTGTCGGAGACTAGCAGCAGCCGCACTAGGGAATTACCGTCTCACTCACAGACTGCCGTTCACACCACAACACAAACGCCTGCGTTTGGAGTGTTGGTGTGACCGTGAAGCAGTGACTGCTGATGAATCGCAGTTCTGTAAGTACTCAAATGACCATCGTCGATGTTCCATCTGGGGAGAGACCCCATTCTTCCAGTGTTTTAGAGACGGACAGTGATATTACTCTTGGCGTCATGGTGTGGGGAGCCTTCCGTTATAACTTCTACTAACGGCTGGTAGTAACTGAGGCTATTGACGGCACAGTGGTAAGTCATAGACCTACTGCATCCTCATGTGTTACCTCTCATGCGACATTATCACGATGTCATTTTCACTAGGACAATGTTCGTTCACAAATGGCATACGTCTCTATGAACTGTCTGTGTCTTGCTGAGATAGTCCTGAGGCCAACAAGATGCCCAGAGATGTCCCCGGTAGAACATGTCTGGGACCAGCTCGGAAATCAAACAACGTCTCAGTGGCACTATTCAGGATATCATGGACGAGCTACAACATCGTGGACCAGCTTGCGTCAGGAAACGACAACGATTTTATGAAGCCTTAGGAGGATGAGTGCCTTGCGTGCGCAGATCAGACAGCAGAAGCGGAAGGCAGATTATTTTGATAATGCAAAAAACGCAAGATGCAGAAATTCTAACAGCCAACTAATTGAAGTTAATGACAAAGTTGGTAGAAAGAACGAACGTGATATGCAACTTAGAGAAGCAGGAACAGCTACATAAGTGGAAACGAGAGGGACGGATACATCACAGAAAACAAAGAAAATAGTTGCACGGTAGGCAAGAACATTCCTACGGATTACTAAACGCTAAGTGTCAAAATATTTCATTCATTGGAGATGCGCCATGTCAGTGACTGAACGACTATTTTACCTGAAACGAAATATAACTGATGTTTGGCATTAACCTCGCTTCTAAAATTGATATGTTTGAAATATTACATCGGGTTGTCTGTTGGAGACGCCTACAATTCTAATAGAAGAGGTGAAGTAACTAGTTTTTACAGATCGAATTTAAGAAATTTCAACTTAAAGACCAAGGACTGTTCTGAATTGCTCATTACTCAGACTCACTTTCCTTAGGTGACCTATCACTTTCGCGTGGTTGTCATGGACCAGTGATGGTTAGCTTCTGGAACATTTCCCCTCTTCTGAACTCGCCACAGGCCCCATCGTCTCAACTACTTCTCTGCATTGTCAGCTGCGGCAGTTTCTCCTGACGCCCACCCTTAGTACCTTAAAATCTTTTTTTAAACGAAAGTAATTCTGTGTGGCAGTGTACTTTATAAATTCCTATTTTCAGAACTTATTTCTAACTCTATGATTTTCACATCCATATGAATTTGGTATCCGCTGCCCAGAACCCACAGTTGACCATATATTTACCCATCAATGGGTGAGTTTGTCAACCGCTTTCTATTCGAGTACACTACGTACGACTATAAAGACGCAATTTTTTAGTTTTTTAGTTCCAAGATTACACATGCCTTCTTGAGAAGATTCACTACAAGACAACAAAAAGACATTATAACAATTGTATGATATATTATTACTAAGCATCACTGTGTGATGAATACGTTTTGTGTAAGAAAGTATTCACCATCAGCTATAAATTTACTTAAAAATAAAAGTTTTCTTGTGAAATTTTATATAGTGAATGGAATTCTAATATACGACAAGATTTACCACAAAGTCGCATCACCCGCTGTAACATTCCTTGGCTACACGTAAACTGCAACTGTTCGTTTGTGAAAGAATGTATGCAGTAATTTCATTTCTATAACTGAAGAAGAGAATACGGGAAATCATCCCTGTGTACAAATAAGATTAGAAACCTCTTAAAAGACGCAGGAACCATGCGACTGATTGTGCCACGGAATTCACTCCGGAACTCCATATGGATCAGAGGCCCTATTTTTGGAATGCAGTGCGTGATGGAGCCTAAAATAGACCAAGTCGCCAGGCGCCGGTTGCTTGCGTCTACCACTGGTTGTGGGGATTTAAATGCTAGTAAACTTCAATGACAATCACGTGGACGACCGCTGCTCCGATAGACTGATCCGATTGCAGTTTCCTTCTGTTAACACGTCCTCTCATCCGCCCTCCTGCATAGGTTGGGAATCATAGAAGATAAAGACGCTAATAAATGCAGTTTCCTTGGGAGATTTACATGCAAACAGTTAATGTATTTTTCTACAGCTGCAGTTGACAGAAAATTTTGCTAGTGATCTACGGGTTTCCTCGATTTATTGCTCATCTTTTTTCTCCTGAATAAAGAGCGGCTTTTTTGTAGCCCAAATTTAACTAGAATTACCGATACATCTCTTTAAATAGACAATATGTGCAATACTCTTACCAGTCTTCTTCTGATATTAACATCGTCTATTCAACGATATTGACGTCCTAGGCTGTCACTTAACGCCCAAAATTATGTCTAGATGAGATAGTGTAACTAATGTGGCGACAGTAAAACCATACTGATGCAAGTGGCATTCTCATCATTTCGAGAAAACTAGGGAAACTCGTTTGTATTTGTTTTAAGAAAACGGGTCAGTTTTTATGGTTTAATTATTGATGTAAGGTCGACTAATATGTTAGAATAAATTTAAAAAATATTTTATTGAAATCTTTTTGGGAAGATATGAAAGTTGGTTTCTGGATTAGACAAATTACTTGGATCCAGATAATGAAATTACAGTTGCATTACATCGAAACACTGAAGATGTAAGGAGGTAAAAAAACTTAACCATCTCAAAATACGGAGGCTAGCACGTTTTTGTCGTCCTGGGCCTCATTATCCCTTCATTCCTCTTCTGGCTGCATGCGGAATTGATAGGTGGAACGAATGATTAACCAGCGGAACAAATTTAATATTTTCTTTGTCTTGCATCTTCTTGTATGGTATTGGCTTTGCTATTCTAGCCTTTGCAGGTATATAATTCAGGAAGCTTAGCAGAAATGCTTGCAAATCTGTTTCATTGAGGTTGAGGGCAATCGTATTATAATTTTCTGAATAGCCATCATTATAATGCGTAAGATTGACACGATGAAGAATTTTAGTCTCGCATTTGTGATATCTTTGCACCATCTCCGAAGACAGTTTGGTAGTCTTTGTAGTAACCTGATAGGCTTTCAAAATCCAGGAACTTGTCAGGCATGTCTCGAACTATGAAAGGTTTACGTTTTCAACAGGCACGCACGAGGTCCGTCCATGCCTGAGGCGTGAAGATATATGTCCTCTTCTTTTGCACCTATTTTGACTTTAATGTAACAGGTTATACGAATTCCAAACTATAAGTTACAATCATTATAACATTTTGCTCTTGAATCATTCAAGTTTCACACTAAAGCGGAGACATAACTATCCAAGTGCGGTTTTTCACTTGGGCCAGTTTGGCACGATATATTTTTCAATGTAATGTAATGTTACACACACATCTCAATCTACAGTATCGAAAAGTAGTGAACACTCTACACTTATAGAACAAATTATGACTTCTGTGGCTGCCAATATCCACAACGTAAATCTACCTGTAGATTGAGATATGTGTGTAACACAGGGTATATACGAGGGGCATTCCATATTGATTTACACTTTATTTTTTCCCGTCATTCATTTGACCCATCATTACAGTAGGAAGTATGTAGCACTTTGCCCTAAACGTAGGTGGCAGGGCAATCACCATATATGATAACAGTTGGTCACCCACGGCTACCATCGCTGAAAAAGGGTTCCTGGTAGTGCCACACCCAACTTACTCTGCTCATTTGGCCCCTTCTGTTTCCCTCATGGAACCACTTTTCTGGAGCCTGTCGCACCCATCGCAGGACAGCTGCAAGTCTGTGAAGTATATTTGTATATTATCTCTGATATTCTACTCTTCACTAATCAAGATAATTTTTTTGCTGTAGCTTTTACTGTTTTTATTATTTCTGTTATTATTGTTTCTCAGTCTTAAGTTATTGTAACATATGAGCCATGATTAATGTAATAATGAAATACAAAGAACAGTTGATTAATTGTAAGAGACTACCTTTTCCATTAGTCGCTAAGAACGAATGCTGTCAACTGATCTAGTTTATTGAAGTATGGTGGACTCCGAGGTTTAGAGTTCGGTGAGAATAGAATGTAGGTAGAATATACTATGTGTTATTATGGAATGCAACCTATTGGTAAAACTTGTTTCCAAAGTTTTTATGTGATGTTTAACTCTGATCTTTAAAAGATAAAGAAATAAATAAACTCAAGACTCCTCTTTTCCAGGAACATTACTAAGGTCAAAGAGATACACTTCTTTAAATTCATAGTGATTTCAAAATAGAAATCCGTCTAGTATACAGTAGGGTAAATAGATAATTTGAGTGACGTGCAAGTAAGCGTATGGTTTTTCAAAAACTAATCGTTACGAAAAGTTATTCGGTTGAATTTCATGAAATGGAAGGGGTAAGATAACGTTTGTTACGGAAAATACACAACATTTGAAGCAATTTTAAATTTTCTACATTAAGTACTAGATCAGTTATTAGCATACGCACTTAGTGAATCATAGATCATGGAAAGTACAGTTCATGCAGGTCAGAAAACTTTTATTATTCTAGAATAGTAAATTAATGAAACTCCAGATTTTTTTGAGCGCTTGACACAGCTCACCCTGACATATCATCAAGATCCCTAAAAAATGCTCTATAGGTAATGTTGTTACAAGAGGTCATTCAGGTAGAGTATCAATGATATCCTTTACTTCTGTTTGGAAACTGAAAAAGGGATCAAATGAACTACAGACACTAACATCCTGCAAACTAAAGAAGTGTAAATCTATTTTCTGTTATATGTGGGTTATGCACACAGTTTCCTCTTCAAATAATATGCATCTGAGCAATCTTATGTAGTTGCGTATTACCATAATGGTCTACTTTGAAAGAGAATAACGTACTGTTGTAATGTAATTTTGTGATTATGTATGTTACATAACGTTTAGTGAAAATCTACTATTGGAGTAACATTTCCTCCCCCCTCCTCCTTCCTTCATCGTTCCTCTTCATCCCATCATGCCTACCTTTCCTTCTTGTTCCTCAGTCCTCCTCCCTCCTCCCAACCCGGCCTATTTTCCCTGATCCCCCCAACCCCCCCCCCCCCCAACAACCGTCTACTATCCTACATATCTCCCCCCCCTTCCCCCTCAAGTAATTGAATATGGTCTCATTTGCCCCCTTTCCTGTCCTTGTTGCACCTCGCGCCCCCTGTCCCTCGCCCCAGAACCCTCCCCCTCCTCTCTGTTCCTATCCACTCCCACTCCACCCTGACACAGTCGGAAAAATTGCTTTTTTGACAGGGTTTGTTTTTTAACGTGACCCAATAAAAGTAATTAAAAAGTGTAATGCACTTCTTTATACTGGTGGCCTGTACATTGCTCTCTCCCTCAGTGGAATATTTGGAAATTGTGCCTAATTGCCTAGTGTGCTGTACGTTCTTTGTATATGTCCGATGACAGGTTTTGGCTCGTAATGTATTCTGTTTTGTTTTTTCACTGAAGATATAACGCTTACTGTAAAAAAAAAACCAAATGTAATGTGGTAGGAATATTTACATTGTTTTGTATATTATAAAAGCTATGCCTTGGTTTGTCTCGATTTTTGAGATCACCGCCATCTGGCGCCAAGTTGAAATAATACAGTTCTCGAGTCTGTTGTCTTCAGTCTGGCATGCGACGTCTCAGAATAACATCTTTTGCAAATACACCTAACAGTAACTGCACATGAGATTGTACGTTTCTCTTCTGTTGCTTGCTTTTATGAGCTTTCCTAAGCATACTGTAAATACTTGTACTTAGTACGTTCTTCCGTCCCTGGTGTGACATTGGCCGTGCAATACTTGCGTAGATGCTTTTCTAATTTGTCTTTTGTGTAAATGTTGCCACTGTTCCATGATAATTACACGAAACGCGTTATAAATAAAGTTATTAGTGTTCAAGGACGCTTTCATGGAACTACCACATTAATAGATAAGTGTTACAGGCTGCTAAATGCCTGTACATCTGTTAGGCATCAGACAGCCAGAAGCCTATGGCTTCTCTCCGTTTCTAGATTAACAGTGTGAACGTATGTATTGCGGTATCTTTTGATTTTCTAGAAAGTCTCTGTGATTGTACTGAATCTAGTGAAAGACATAGTTTCTCAGCTCACGCCTCTCGTCTTATGGCAGTCTCTCTGACAGTGTTTACGCCATTAATGAAACGTTGAAGTTTGCAGTAATTTGGATGTTGTATAGGTACTAGATAGTTGTAGATTTCTCTCATAGATTCGGAGATGATTTATGCCCAGCACTTTTAAGGAGATGTGGTTTTCACAGAATAAATTTAGTCTTGCGCATTTTGTCTGACAGTAACGTTCGTCAGGTTGGTAAAACTGAGCGTGCACGATCTTTACGGATAGCGCCTGACTCAGCGTGTGCAGGCAACGTGCCTCGCTTCTGCGGCGTTGGAGATGCATAAGCCATGGCGTCCTATCTCTGTAACTAGCTTTCCTCTCAACGACTTTAGTCCGTCAGCTGCAGATTGTGGCAACTTTAGAGAGTAATTCAAAAGGCTGCACATAAATTGAAGGAGTTAACAAAGGAGTCGAAATACAACAACTTTGGATTACGTACTTGTAATACTGGAAGTAATTCTGACCCATAGAGAGCCCTGTAATGGCAGGAACAATAAGGACAATCAATGTACACGCGCCTTAACTGTAGGAAATATATGTGCTGTTTACTAAAAAATGCTGCACATTACATTTTTTTGAATTATCAGTCTTCCAACTGGTTTGATGCAGCCCGTCGCGAATTCCTCTCCTCCGCCAACCTCTTCACTTCAGAGTAGCACTTGCACCCTACGTCCTCAGTTACTTGCTCGATGTATTCCAGTCTCTGTCTTCCTCTACAGTTATTACTCTTTAAAGCTCCCTGTAGTACCATGGAAGTTACTCCGTGATGCCTTAACATGTGTCTTACCATCCTATCCTTTCTTCTTGTCAGTTTTTCTATATATTCCTTTAGTCGCCGATTCTGCGGAGAACCTCCTCATTCTTTACCTTATCAGTCCACCTAATTTTCGATATTCTTCCTTAGCATCACATTTAAGACGCGTCGATTCTCTGCTGTTCCGGCTTTTCTAATGTACATGATTCACTACCATAGAATACTATGCTCCAAACGCACATTCTCAGAAATTTATTCCTCCAATTAAGGCCTATGTATGACACCAGTAGACACCTTTTGGCCAGGCAACCCCTCATTTTCTGTGCTAGTCTACTTTTTATGTTCTCCCTACTTCATCCATCGTGGGTTATTTTGCTTCCAATGTATCAGAATTCCTTAACTTCATTTACTTCTTGACCGTCAATCCTGTTGTTAAGTTTCTCACTATTCTCATTTCTGCTACTTCTCATTACTTTTGTCTTTTTCCGAATTACTCTCAATTCATATTCTGTACTCATTAGACTGTTCATTGCATTCAACAGATCCTCTAATTTCTCTTCACTTTCACTGAGGATAGCAATGTCATCGGCGAATTGTATCATTGATATTTTTCACCCTAGATTTTAATCCCATTTTTGAATCTTACTTTTTTTCCACCATTGCTCCTTCGATTGAACAATAGGGGCGATGGACTGCATTCCTGTCTTTGACCCGTTTTAATCCGAGCACTTCGTTTTTGGCCTTCCAATCTTATTGTTCCCTCTTGGTTCTCATATTGTATATTTCCCGTCTTTCCTTGTAGATCACTTTTGTTTTTCTCAAAATTTCGAAATCTTACACCATTTCACATTGTCGAACGCTTTTTCTAGATCGACAAATCCTATGAACGTGTCTTGATTTTTCTTCAGTCTTGGTTCCGTTATCAACCATAATGTCAGGACTGCCTCTCTGGTGCCTTTACTTTCCTGAAGCCAAATTGATCGTCGTCTAACAGATTTTCAGTTCTTCATCATTATTAAATTATTATTTGAAACTAATCTTGTCCTAGATACGCCTCACTAGTCAATACCTGGTTTCGGAATCTCTGTCTGACGGTGATGTAATTCAGTTAGAACCTTCCCGTGTCTCCCGGTCTTTTCCAAGTATACTTCCTCCTCTTATGGTTCCTGAACAAAGTATTCGCTATTGCTTGCTGAAATCTATTGCACAACTCAAATACTCTTTCTCCTCTTTCACTGCCACTGCCTAGCCCGCATTCTCCCGTAATTCTTTCTTCTAATCCTTCCCCTATAAATGCGTTCCAACCCCCATGATTATTGGATTTTCATAGCCCTTCACATACGGAATTACCCGTTCAGTGTCGTGGTATATTTCCTCTGTCTCTTCTTCATCTTCGGCTTGCGACATCGGCTTGTATACCGAACTATCGTTGTCGGCGTTGGTTTGTGTCGAACCTGATGAGAACTCTATCACGTAACTGTACACAGCCTACTGCCCTACTTTCCTATTCAAAAAGAATCCTACTCCCGTTATACCATTTTCTGCTGCTTTTGATATCATATCATTTCTCAACGGTATTTTTATGTCGGTATGCCGCATCTCCCGTATTACTTAATCAAAATTAATAATTGAGACATCATGATCAAGATTTCGTTCACCACTAACGACGATAATTACGCAAATAGTTTAAAGTTATTGTTTTCGTTAAGAAGCCTTATTTTGAAAACATTTTTATAAAAATAATGTATAACATGTCATCTATTGCCAATCTGTTTACCTAACATGGTTCAAATGGCTCTGAGCACTATGGGACTCAACTGCTGAGGTCATTAGTCCCCTAGAACTTAGAACTAGTTAAACCTAACTAACCTAAGGACATCACAAACATCCATGCCCGAGGCAGGATTCGAACCCGCGACCGTAGCGGTCTTGCGGTTCCAGGCTGCAGCGCCTTTAACCGCACGGCCACTTCGACCGGCGTTTACCTAACATGCATGACAGCTGATGCAGTGTTTAGCTTCTTTATGCAGGCGAAGTCTGTCACTCAATGTCGATCATACACTTTGATGAAAAAAATTAGAAGGCACCATCCATTGACAATCTAATTTTACTATTATACATAACAGCGGCTGGGGTTGTTTATTTCCTTTAAGCGAGCGTTGCGTCCAGAAGATTTTCAGAGACAGCACTCGCCACGAAAATTTAGACGAAGAACAGAAGACAACAGCTGAGGAAGTTGTACGTTCAGTAAGACATAAGATACCTAGCTGTTACTTCGTTATCGGATCGGGAGGATCCGGTAAAACATATGTCTACAAAATTTTGCGTTTCATTTTACGGGGTGAAAACAAGATTGTTTTGTTAAGTTTCATGGTCAGGCATTGCTGCTAATATTCTACCGGCGGGGGACACACATCACATTCTATTTTCAAGCTACAGTACCTATACCCATTTCGAACACATCGGTCTTATCGATTTGCACTCACACCAAGGATGCACAACATCTCCGTAACGCTGATCTCATCTTTTGGAACGAGATTTCATTGGTTCCCAAAGACTTTTAGCGAACATCATGATAAAAAACCTCGTTTATAGAGGCAAAATAATTGTGTTTGGTAGAGATTTCCGTCAAGTATTACCCGTCATTAGATACGTCAACAGAACAGCCGTTGTCGAAACTGCAGTTAAACGATCACCCTTACGGTCTCATGTTAAAATTCATAAGTTAACTCAAAATAAAAGGGCAAATGGTGATCCCATTTTCACTGAATGGTTACTTAAACGGGAAACAGTGATTTGGAAGATCAAACATATTACTTCAATGAAACAATCAAAATTTCGGAACATTGTTATTGTAACTACTGTAGTTTATTACCATCATTTTCAATGCCACAGAGCTCAATGAACAAAATATTTCGCTATTCTACTCATCGGCGAATCTATGTCCAAAATACTATTATTGCACAACAGCTCATGAATGTGTCATTTCCAATTTGTTACCTGGAGAGACAAAGGTTTACCTCGGTTTTCATTCCATACAACTTAAAAAAGTAAACAGCGTTGAGTTGTACCTCTTAGAATTCTTGATGTCCTTAAATCCGTCCTGTTTACCACTTCATCAATTGCTATTAAAGGAAAAAGTTATTATTACGTTAATTAGAAACCATAACGCTAATCAGGAAATAATTAATGGTGCAAGATTAGTGGTAATTCACTTAGGCGAGTACATCATCACTTCTAAATTCAGTGACTCCGACAAAAACATTTATGAGACACAAGATGAAGAGTTACAATAAATAATTTCAGTGCCAGATGAAATATTGTGATCTTTGTAGATAAAACAGTAGATATGTTAAGGCTGATCTTGTTTAGTCATATTCTGGTATCTTTACCTCTTTAGCGTTGAATAGAGCTTGGGCAAATGGCAATATGTCTGTTCATTAATTAATATTAACCATTCAAGTGAAGAAATAGGTCAACATAATTATTATTGTCCTGTGGCGCCTATTAGTGTAGAGAGGGCGAAGAAGTTTAACTATTCTTCGAGGCTGTAAAAGGAGGTTAGTCAAAACGGATTAATTCCTGGTTGATTTGGACTGTGTCAAAATGGCCGCTTGTGCAGTACTTGAAAATTAAGCGAGTATAATTCTCACCCTTTCCAAGAGCTTGCAGTCTTTAACTTTCCATTTCACGGTCAAAACATAAAAGGAAGAATAATTTTCTCCAGGTCAGCTCATCAGAGAAGCGAGACAGGTATTTTTCTTCAATGTAAAACTAACCATGATCATGAAATATGGCAAAAGGCAATGACCCGTTCGTACCTCTCTCGCTACTGTAAATCCCTTTTGTGTGCTGCGACTAAAGATTCCATCGAGAATCATCCTCAAGTTGCGGTAGTATGTGAATTTCAAAATTATTAAACGATTTTCTTCCACTAAGCAGTCAACAGTTTCTATATCCCCGTCAGTAAACGCAAGTCACACAGAAGGAGATTTGACAAAGGACAGACGCTTCAAAGGGCATAGATACGTGGCTTTCTTACGACTTTGCACGTTCATTAATATTTATGTTTTTACTAAAAACACATGCGGCCAAAAAGTAAACGGCAATCACATTGTAATTACTAATAGTGATTTTAAAGAAATTCTGTAAAATAAAGAAATTTTAAGAAATGAAATTATTCTGACCTTACAGTGTGAAAATATTTGTTACTACTATTCAAAATATAATACCTTTTATTAAGAAATACTTCCATTCACATATTTCTCCATTACTATATTGCTTATGCGTGACATATCAGGATAGAGTGCGAATTACACGGGTCAACTAGTTTCCCTACAATGAAGTGAATACCCCTAGCTGCAGAAAGGCGTTGATCTACGTCAACGGGGACAGTTGAAAACGTGTGCCCCGACCGGGACTCGAACCCGGGATCTCCTGCTTACATGGGAGACGCTCTATCCATCTGAGCCACCGAGGACACAGAGGAGCCACCGAGGACACAGAGGATAGTGCGACTGCAGGTACGTATCTCTGGCAAGCTCCCCGTGAGACCCAAATTCACAACTTATTGTCCCGCACTATATTCATAGTGCCTGCCCTTTATACTCGTTACTCGCGGCTTTACTGCCGATTCCCGTAAGAGTTCGGGCACTGTTTGATCATCCGCACAGAAGATGGTCAAATGGCCGGTGATATACGAGTATATATGGTATATGTTCTTTCGGACATGGAATCCTTATTTTCTTTCTATTTCACTTCAGTGGCCTCCACTATATCGAGTTTGAATGTTCGAATTTCCCTTTCCATATTTTCTAGCTAGCTTTGGTACTACGTTCAGACTTCTGACGTTCCATCCTACGACTCGTAGAACGTTCTCTTTTCGTTCATTATTCCATCTTTTTCTCATAATCACTTCCGCTTGACAGTCCCTTCCAGAAATCCGAATGGGGGCTAGCTCGAAATCTCTTGCCCATGGAGAGGTCATCACGACATTCTTTTGAATTACAGGCCACATATACTATGGGTACACGTCATGTATCTTTAATGCAGTGGTTTCCATTCCCTTCTGCATCATCATGCCGTTGATAATAACCGATTCTTCCGCATTTTGGGGCAGTTTAGCACTGCAAGGGCAAGAGAGTCCGTTGAACCTGTGTCCGCCCTTCCACCCTCTTTGACAAGACCATTTGCAGAATGAGGTTACTTCTTATGCTGGAAGTTCATTGCCGCCATTGCTGAAGAATTTTATTCAAAACCGGGTTAGAACACAGGACCCATGATGTTTTGATTAGTAATCAAAGACGCTTCCCATTTTTAGTGTTATTTCGTTTTTTTTAATAATAACCCCCCTTATTTATGGGAGAGGCACAGCAGTTGTCTGCTAGTAGAGGGCGAATAGGGCAGAGGACGCAACCTGAGGCATGGCTTTGACTTCCCCATCATCTATTGCGAACGTCGTGTGGCGTCAGGAAATGTATAGATTTCTTTTTTGTTTTATTTATTTAAGTTTTATTTACCCATTTATTTATATGTGTATTTATTTTTTGTCCCGGTTGTAGTCAATGAGGGTAAACTTCTCTAACGGCTCAAGGCCCACAAACATTGGAGGTATGACAAGAAACAGAAACGAAAAAGTAGAAACAAAAAGAAAACAATGAAAGACAAGTTGGAAGGCATAGCGTGCACTTCTGCGGGCTCATCTCCTAATCACTGGCCGGGCGTAGGTTGTAACATCTTACCATTCCGAAAGACTGTCGTGAGGTGTCAAGCACGACGAATGTCTAGTACGCTCCAACTTACAGGGGGGGGGGGGGGGGGGTCGTTAATTACACTGTGTATGTAAATTGACGGTATTATGACATTCGCTCAAGTGCAGTGTGACAGTGTGAGCATCCAAAACATGCTACCTGTCGCTGAAAAGATTGTCATACACCGTGCGTCGAAAGACATGTGACAGGATGCTCATCAGTATCCTCATTGTGGCAGCGAGTACAAAGCGGTGATTTGGCCAGTCCACTATGGTGAAGCCGCTGGCTTGATCGGTATTTACCATTAATAACGAGGTACCACAGGACTTGTGCATCGGTTATAAGGAAGGTCACATGGGTGTTATTCCACTCCGTTGTTCAGCGAATATCTAGGCGGAGGTTCTCCAACAAATTGCGGCGTGTGCGTTGCAAAAAAACTTGTAAAACACTTCTGCTCGTCGTGCGCAAATGATTGGAAGGGCATCACGTATGTAACTGAGTTCGACAAAGTAGTTCGATATTTGGGAAAACGTTGGGGCAATGTGGACCACATTGACTGGCGAGACAGGAGAGGCAGTCATAAGAATCTCCAAGAGGCTGCGCATAAGTAACGCGGAAGGCTCATGCCAACGCCTTGTCATAGTAGTTAAGTATAAAGCGAATGTCCTGGCTCTAACATGAACGAGACCGAGTCCTCCTGCTGAAGTGGGGAGGGTGAGGGTTTTGTAGCGGATAATAAAGATGGTTCCTGCTGATATGAGTGCCCAATGATCTCTTGGAATTGACCCCCCAAGGACAATTGGTAGAGAGAAGATTTGAGCAACGTGTACCAGTTTGGGCACTACATAGGCGTTAACAGACGCCACTCGCTGGAGCGGATTCAGACTGCAGGGGAGATTGTGTTGGATATAGGCTTGTATTGTCTGAAGTAAACGGCGGTAGGTGTACGCCACTGTGTGGTGGGTATGTCCGGTAAATGTGATACCTAAATAATGGAGTTTGTCGATGTGGGCAGAGGCAGTGCCCCTTCGTCTTGGAGTCCACGAAAAATGTTCAAAACCGCTTATTTGGCCACATTGGGATGCTTCCCAACGTCCTTCCGTACTGTCTGATCCATGCAATGGTATTATGTATTTCCATGGACGAGTGTTCCAGGGGCAGGCCGTGCACATATGCTCGGCAGTGGAGGGTATGGCTGTATAAGGTGAGTCCCGTGTCCCGTAATACAAGGTAGGAGACTTCCAATGAGGGGTTCGAGGGCGATAGAGAACAGCATAGTGGGCAGGGGACAGCCATGTCTGATGGAATGCCGTATTGGAATCAGTCCCGCTAATCGTCCATTGACTTGAATACTTGTTTTGAGGCACCGGTAGGCAGACGTCTTAGAGTGTCGACGAATGACGGAGGGAAATCCATATGCATCACCACCAATAGAAGGAACTGTTGTCAGATCCTACCAAAGGTACTGTCGAAATCGATTGATATCAGTGATGCAAGGAGGTGGCATGACGTGGCGAGAGCAGTGAGATCCCGACGTTCGCCCCTGGCAGTTTGTAGGTTGACAGAACAGCCGTGTGTCATTTGTTCCAGTGAAAGGATTGAGGCCCATACCATGTGTATGTGTGACGCCAATAGTCCGCACTGAGAAGAGTAAGCGGGCGAAAGTTTGTGATCTCCGGACCTCGGGACGGTTTACGTACCGGAGTTAAAATTTTGGCCACAAAGTTCATTGGCACATGGAAGTTGGGAGTAAGCAGCTCCTGGAACATTTTTGTTCACCGCTGGATCATCAGGTCACAGAACGCCCGCTAGAATTTAACCGGAAGGCCGTCTAGACATGACGATTTATTCGTTGTGCCTTTGGCGATAGCGTCTGCCACCTCGTCTGTAGTAACTACCGCCACCAAGGATGTTGCTTCCGTTGCATCGAAAGCACATGTGACATGTTGGAGAACATCCTCATACGTTGCATCGTCCGCGGTTCTGTCGTCATAAAATAGTCAGTAGTGGTCAGCTAAGATGGAGACAATAGTCGCCTGTGTAATGACACTGATACAGTCTCGCTTGAGGACGGTGGAGATAAGCTGTGACGACGACGACGACGATGGTCGGACGTTGTACGGAGTGTAGATGGTGGTTCTTCGGTGTGATATCCTGTTTGCGTGATTTCACCACCATACCCTGTAACTTATTGCATGTCAACGTGGCGTTGTTTCCTGTGCGTTATGCAGGTGATAGAGATTGGTTGTCGAGTTCCCGTAGCATGGTGTCACATTGCCATTCTCTCGTGATTATTGTTTTGGTGCAGTTGAGCCACCACATCGGTGTACAGGGATAACTGGAGTGTGGCATTCACAGGAAGTCAACTGTTGTGACGTGCTATAGACAAATCGGGGTGCAGAGGAGGGACATGTTAAGGCTCCACGTTCCACGGCTGCGCCAGACTGATTGCTGTGGAAGTAGAAGGGAGCTGATGAGCACGCAATGGAAAAAGCGAGTGGCCTCATTCCGCGGCGAGCAATCCAGACTGGGTGGTGTTGGACACGTAGATGTGATCTATCTTGCTTACAGAATGACTTTTAAGATGTGTAAAGCCGGGGTGATCGTTGTGAACCTTCTCCCAGGGGTCAGTAAGGGGGAGTTCTTCCACCACTGTACGTAGCTCCAGGCATGGTGAGCAGCCTGGGTGTTGGTCTTTCGGATGCAATACGCAGTTAAAGTCGCCTCCAACTATAGCGTGGTCGAGACGACCAAGGAATAGGCGGGCAATGTCTACAGAGTAAAAATAAAAACAGTGATGTCAGTTGGATGTGCCCTACGGAGCATACAGATCGATGATAAGCATTCCGAACATGGTAAGGGCCATGCCCCTTGCGGATGAAAGTATGGTCACGACCATGATTTGGTAGCCCTTCTCGGACATAATCGCCACTCCACACCTGGCCTGATCAACAGTGGAGTGGTACAAGTCGTATCAGTAAATATTTGGAATATGCACCTCTCGTAATAGGGTGACGTCGACATTTGACCCGCGAATTATATCTCGGAATAATTTATCTTCAGTGTACTGATAATCATTTTGGTGTCGACTGTAACCACTCTGTACACTTGTCGCAGGCTCTATGGAACATGATCCACCATCACTAAATGGGTTTGGTCAACAGGTGACGTTGCGAGGTGCCGGGGTGGAGAAGAGTTTGTACCTCTTTAATTCAGACGAATCTTGCATGAGAACGAGACATTCACTCGACCCCCTTCTTATCTACCAGCTAATTAACTATGCGACCAACGGTAACGGAAGGAAATGATGGTGAACCCTGCTAGTTAGTAAAATAAGGAGTGCCCACCACAATAATTTAATAAAAATCGTAATCTACTAAAAAAAAAGAGAACTTTATCATAATAAACAACAGGAAATGGGATTATGCCTATATCTACGAAATGATATGCGGATTGAATATCATAATGAGATTTATTATATATCAGAACATAAATGCACATTATTGTCGACACACACAGTAGGTTAAAGGATAGGGTATACTGAAATATGAGAATAAGAGTTGGCTCGAGAACAAGGGGCTCCTACTCTCTGTGATGCAATAGATTGACGATAATGACTGGAGGTCCTAATTGATTAAATATTAATCTCCCGACTATATAGCAGTATCGCAATCAGTAGTGAGAGCTCAAATGTGATCACATGGAGAAACAAGCAAGGTGGCCTTGTAGCAAAGCAAACGCGCGTGCTGCTGAGGGATTCAGTATAAAATTGATAAGGTCCTACAGTGCCGGAGCCGCAAAACACTGTACCAGTGCTGAAATCTGCAGCACGTCGACGGTAGTCAGCGTCCTGATGATGTAGGCGCCGACTTCTGCCGTGCAGCAACTCTGTGTCAACCCCTGGCCGTGAAAAGTGTCCGAGAATTTTAAGTTCTTCCGAAAACGAGCGACCAAGTCGCAAGACCGTCCGACTCCAAGGAAGATCAGATCCTGAATGCCTCTGTGATACGATGCAAGCAGCGAAGCCAGCATTGCTCAACTCCCTGCTCTCCTCGAAAACCGCGAATCAGCATTCAGTGCTGATTCCAAAATTCCTCCATACTGTCTCGAAACATCATTCGCGCCAATAGCGACCGTTCCCTACAATTTCGAGCAGGGCTTTATGACGTCAACTAGCCTCAGTTTAAGTTGACCAATCATGCATCTGCTATTCAGCTGAGGGCACTGAACTTGCCGTTTGACCGGCTACGAAAACAACCTGCCTAGACCGCCGGCCATCCGGCGCCAGACAGTCGCACACAGCAGGGCACAGTCCACAAGTATTCTCAGAATCAAGAGGACAATGCAGTCAGTCGGTGACAGGAATCTTCGTTCCGGACGCGCTGGAACGGTAAACACATAAAATGCAGCGACACTCAGACGTCTCGCAGGCCGTTCCCCCCTGCATTCAATAGGCGAAACTCGACTGACGTCAGTCGTTCCGCCAGGCGCTTAAGCCTATTCTACGAGCCACACAGAATTCAGGGATGTGCAGCCACCAAAAGGAAACGCAGTGTGCCGCGTCCTCCGATGCTCGCCTCGCGCAGGCCACCCAGGGCAAGTGAACAGTACTTTTTTGAGCTCTCAGTACAAATACTCTCTTTACATTAACCTTATTCGGTCTGTTACTACCGTGCAATGACATGGAACACTAATAAAATTGATGAAAATGAGAGGAGACATACAAAAGAGGGCATGGAACCTCTCAACGTCACTCTGTCCGGCCTGAGTGCAGGGGGAACACTTGTAAGTCATTGGTCGGTGGGGTTAATTGGGTGTGTCGACCTCAGTGGAATCGGCAAAGTGTTATCTTCATCGTCTCCCCGTGACATTGTCACGGGGGAGTGTTCAGAGTCCATACCATCTTTCCCTGAAAGGGATCCTAGACCACAAGTGCTCGCGCGAAGGTGTTCAAAATGATGACTACCACATTAAACACAGGCGTGACATCTTTGTAGAAAATACTGGCGCATTGTACCAGGTATATCAAGCGTCACACAAGCCTCACCATACGCTGCAAGTATCCGGGAAAGAAGTGTTCCTTTGTCGGGAATCGGCGTCACGCACACGAAGCTTTTGATATGTACCCATAGTAAATAAATAAGAGGCGTCAGATCAGGGAAGCATTGTACCCATGCAATTGGACCTGGATTCACCCTTCCGAGCCAATGCCCGGGATGTGTGGCATTAAGTACGGCACATACTTGCACAGAAAAGTGTGCAGACATTGTACATTATCGTTCTTACACAGAAATAGTACCTTATCTTTGCTGAATTTAAGGCACATGTGAACTGATTGCCTAGTTGTCTCTGACATTCCAGCGCTTTCACTGGCTCAGAATTTCTTCCAAGACCGTAAATTCCTCTTCCAAAGTTGTATTTAGACTCCTCCATCAAGTTCTTCCATTTATGCACATTTTGAATCACCTAGTAGTGTTAAGAATCTGGCGAAATTTTAGTCACTCCCTTAAGAGAGCACACTGGGTGCTTTGGAACATTGTAGATATGTAGAACTGGTACCAGGCGGTCATGTGACGCTCCACAGCTGACGTAAGTCATGGCAGTGAAGAGGTGTATGCGTGGCACTCATCAGCACAGTATGATAGGACGTCGCACAGACGTGTCAGAATGACAGAAAGCAGCTACTGTGTTTGGACTTGCCCTTACCACATCGTAATAAAGCAGCTACTGTGTTTGGACTTGCCCTTACCACATCGTAATTGAAGTTGCCCGGTTTGCTGGTATATCGACGTGGACTGTCCATCGTGTAGTCGTGTGAACAGTGGTCGTTGGAAGACACTGACCGACAGGAATCGGAGACGAATGTCACGCTGCAAGACAGTCGATGTCAAACCCATCAGGTATTGCTGCTTTCAGTGGATGCTGGCCCACCTCAACCAATTTCCGAGCGAACATTTCTAAGGGAACTGCATGCGAAGGTCATTTGGATTCGGATACCATGCAAAAGGACATTAATCACAGCAGCTCATAAAGCTGCAGGTCCGCAGTGGGCAAAACAGCACAGAAACTGGACAATGAGGTGTTTAAACGACAGTGTGTGGAGAGTGTAGTTCAAGCCAGAAGAGGTTCTGTGATTTTTTTGGCGATGTTTTTCGTACCATGACTTAGGATCTTTTATTCAGGTTACCGTGAACATGCAACAGGATGTTTATTTCAACATTAGCAGCGTCCAAATTTCCTCTACATCTCACGACGAGTATTCTGTGGACACTCCCGTCTTCCAAGCAGACAACAGCCTTGTTCACAGGGCTACACGCATTACGTCCCTAGTGTGACAAACACTCGCTCACCGTGTCGGGCCTTGAGTGGCCCTCTCAGTCTCCAACGCACAGAAAATATGTGGCACTATTTGACACAGTGGATGAAGCAAGCAGTCAGTATGTTTGCAATCTACAAAATTTTTCTGGGTTTGTGACTGCATTGTCGATATGTAAAACTACCGACGTTTCGGTCACTGTTGCAAGTGACCTTCTTCGGGACCTGAAGAAGGGCACATGCAACAGTGACCGAAACGCCGGTAGTTTTACGTATTGACAAATTCGATCACAAACCCAGAAAAATCTTATTGACTGTGACAATGGCCGCGGAAGCCTACGTTTATAAGTATCCTCGCAATCTGGTCGGTCTATGGGACATAATCATTAATGAATGGCTTCAGCGGGGTAAGGCATAACTGGAGAAAGTTATGGACTTTCTTCCTCGCCGAATTGAGACAGTTATTAAGACCATAGCCGGCATTACATGATATTAATATCATGTCTCTTTCGGGTTGTTAATTTCTTGTCCGATCTCCTACATACAGAGCAGATAGTAGTAGTTAATTAGAGGAAACAACAGATTGTGGTAATGGGTAACAAGTAAATTATTTTAGATTATGTGGGGAAGAAACTAGAAAACAATACAGTTACACTAATTTGTTCCGAAGTGACATTGCCATATTATCTTATACATGCACGTTCAAATATCTTAAAAAGCGCGTCATGATTCTGTAAAATTTTACATTTCCCGATGCGAGTATAGTGGTGATACTAGCGGGAAAGAGGCTTTCAGTTTACTTAGCATTTTTCAAGAAGTGGTTTGCTGATTGCGATACCAGTCCAACGACTAAATTATGTGCCTCAAATTGTCTTCTAGTGTTGAGTCGCTCGAACAAGATGGGCAATTCCTGACTGTCCTCTGGAGGTTCAAATGGTTCAAATGGCTCTGAGCACTATGGGACTTAACATCTGTGGTCATCAGTCCCCTAGAACTTAGAACTACTTAAACCTAACTAACCTAAGGACATCACACACATCCATGCCCGAGGCAGGATTCGAACCTGCGACCGTAGCAGCAGCGCGGTTCCGGACTGAAGCACCTAGAACCTCTCGGCCACATAGGCCGGCGTCCTCTGGAGGTGACTGGGGAAGTTTGCGTAAAGCAAGTTCATCGTTATTACTGACGCTATGTGTCGTCTGAAGTAACATTTTATCGAAGAAATACTGTCAAGTTATACACCGCGGTTTCTTGTGCGGCTACGGTGGGCGTGCGAGCTGCAGTGAGTTAGCCATTGCAATGTAGGTCACTCGCCTGCCTGTATCGACCGGCGAAGCCAAACCCCTGAGGTTCCTCAGCCCTCCTGAACACATCTGAAGCGCTGTCTTGTCTCCGGCTCGTCAGGTAATCAGCAGTTTTTTCGCTCCACAACATTTGAAGGATAAAAAATATAAGGATGAATGATCCCTTTGTTTGCCGTCAAGAAAATTCATCATAAGATCAAAACTAATTAAAAATGATTTAGACAAGATATCTTTGTGGTGCAAAAGTAGCAGTTGGCACTGAACGATAAGGTGTGGCGCTCTCCGCACGAGTACTAAACAAATTCTGTTATATTACACGATAAATCACACAGATTTGAAGGTCGTCGATTTAACTGAATACATAAGGATTACAATTACGAACAAATTACAATGGAACCAGTACACAAAAAGTGTTGTGGGAAAGGTAAACCAAAGACAGCGTTTTATTGACAGAATGAATAGAAAATCCAACAAATCTACTACAGAGACTGCCTACACTACGCTTATCCGTCCTCATCAGGATTATTGCTCCGCTGTGTAAGATCATTACCACATTTGATTGAAGGATTATATCGAAGAAATTAAAAGACGATTAGCTCGTGGGTGCGATGAGGAGTTGGGGTATCAGTCATTAAAAGAAATGTGTTTCTCGTTGTGGCATGATCTTTTCTCGAAATTACTGTCATCATCTTTAATGTTAAAAGGCCAAAATATTTTGGTTACTCCCGCCCACACAACGAGTATTGGTCATCATAATGAAATAAGAGAAATCAGAGGTAACACGAAAAGGTTCTGGTGTTCATTTTACCCACGTGCTTTTCGATAGCGTAGCGGTAAATATCCCAAAGTAGTTCTTTGCACCTTCTGCTAAAGATTTAAAGGTGAGTTGTAGAATAATCATTTATATGTAGATAATTAAGTCAACAAAAACGTAGACCCATATTTATTTGCCAAAACAAAAATATGTATTACAAGTATTTTCCATTGTGTTCAAAGCATATGATTCAACAAGCACCCAACTTTTTTTTTAATTCTTCAGAAAACGAACTTGCTTAAAACTCTACATATGATTCGTATGTAACGTTTTCATCTAACAAATATTTCTTACATATAAGACCTCCATGAAACCTTTTAGTTACGAGGCAGGAAATTTCTTATAGAACTGAATTTTGGGAATACAGGAAACTATTTAGAAATTCTGATGACAACCTCGACCATCGCATCGACTGATCTTTCAGTAGGGGCATCGTATTCACGTTCTGTTTACAGAACGTACCGACGCCAGAATAAGTAAGATTACGCTTTACCGTTTCCGTACACGATCTTAAAATAATTGTCCTATAAACTTTCAGTTGCAACCTAAAGTTCTCGGCAGCCATGAAGAAATGTAATGCTCCTGCTACCCTCGAGCTCGAATTGCATCACTAATAGGCTTGTGTGAGCGCAAATTAAAATACAGCACGAAATTAAGTGGAATGTGGCAACCATTCCCACATATTTTGTTGATCTTAGGGCCGCCACGCACTTTCATGGGACATTATCCTCTGTTGATTGAATTTAGTTACATCTATGATTATATCTTGAAAGTTGCAGGGAAGTACGTCTACTACAACGGCATCTTACCAAAACGATATGGAGTCATCATCATCCTGGGTCCAGCTAACAAATGACCAATCAGAGCGCTAATATTTCCCCGCCACGTTTTAATGTTCTTATTATTTACTTATATCAAAAATTAACTTAGCCTACAGCTACATGTATGGTCATGCGTTATGTTCATAGGTTTTATGACAATCAAAAATTCAACACAGAGAATTAAGAAAGCTCACTTCCATTCGCTCGCACACTTGTATGTAGGAGGACGAAGCTTTTCCCACCTCATCTGTCAAGTAACTGGTATGCGATTCAGCAATGAGTAAGCAAAGAATAACGAAATTAACTTCAAACCAGATATCACAGACATGTTGCGAACCATTGAGTAAGCTATAAAAGATCGTTCCAAAATAAAGACGCAGCTGGTACAGAAAACCTTAATCTGGACGGAAACTGTATATGTACAAATACAATATTCGTTAAAGAGAGATTCGTGGAAAAGCCCCCAGTATAGGATGTTTCAAGAAGTATCATTCGAATTTACAAGACTATATGAAGATAGAAAACCGGTGAAAATTTTATCTTACACTAAACTAAAATTTTAATTTGGCATCAGTTACCAGTTCATGTAGTTGCCGGTAGCGGTCTCCCTGGCGCATCTAGGTCGCTAGATCTTTACCGAGGCCACGCACGTGGCATTGCAAGCAGAACTTCCGAAGAAATTTCAGGCCTCAGTGGCCAAAGACAGTGGTTATGTGTGTGTGAGTTGCACTTGCGTGAATATGTGTTTTCTACTTTAGAAGAATGCCTTCTGGCCGAAAGCTTATGGCAGTCTTTGTTGTGCTTGTCTGTGACTCAACATCTTTTATATGGTGAGTTGCAATCTATCCTTTTCATAATGTTATATGAATCATTGAACAGACAGCTTCACTATATTTTTTGCAGCACATTCAGGGTAAAGGAAGAGCTCTTAGCATTTGATAAACAGTGGATGTTGAAAGCATACACAGACAAATGCCATTTATAGTCTGCAGCGTTAGTTGTAATGTTAGGCAGAGGCACATTTTGCATTTCCATGAATGCCTTACGACTTCTTTCACTCCACTCCCTACTTGTAGCTTGCATTGTTAAATCTTGCTTCACATGTATCTTTGCTAACCCTTCTACTCAGTATTGAAAGTACAAAAATGAGACCACATAAATAAGCATTTTGCAAATTACATGCAGTTGAATTCTTTAAAAATACTTCGTCTCGTATCTTTACACATACCTTCAAAACACTCTAATCAACAACGGCAGTTTTCTCCCATCTCAAATTAGTCTTTTTGCTTATCTGAGATAGCGGCCATGGTTTTTATTTTTCTTTGTTAGTTGGTGACCTTCTCCCATACTTTCACAACAGACATCACTCAGTGGGACGTATGAGTAAAACTGAAGCAAAAAGCTTGGGAGATAGGGGTAGAAGTTATAGCATTTACCTGTCAGCAAAAGGAAGAACCAAAGCTTTTGCTTCAGGTTATACGAACAATCTTTACCTTTTCCTCCTACGTTTTACTTAGAACACAAAAGCAAAAGCTTCTAGTGACCTGCTTCATCTGCATTGTCTGTGACCTTCATTGAGTAAGTACTTCCATCCAATTTCGCTGTTTTGTTCGCCGTAAGACATCCTTTCGGTGCATTTAACCTAAGTGTGCAAATGTGATTTGTCGATTAAAGGTATCCTCATCCGATTCAGATGAAAGCTTGATATTACAAAAACTAAAAAGCTACAATAGTGTTCTTAAGCACGGGTTTATAACGTGTCCTGCATTGTTAGAGAAATCACATTCTCTGAAAACAAAAGAAGGAAACAGGAAGCAGCTCCTCATCTACGACAAGTTCATATGATAGGCCACTGTCCTCGAAGAAAGCAAAATGTTTGCCAGAAACGGATGAAACGAAGGTGCTCGGTACCACGGAATTACACAGGATGATGCCACTGGAACAACTGAAACTGACAAGATGGCAAATGGAGAAAAAGCTATGATAATGAACTTCCTTAATGCGAAGCTGAACTACGAAAATAATGCTGACGAGGAGGAAAATGAAAATAGCTTTAGGCTCTTTATATTACCAATAGCTTGTTGTAGGCGATAAGCAGTTTTGCATGTTTTCATAAATAAAATAATTCAAACTCTTGCATTTTGTTTTAAAGCTGCAATTTGTTGTCTTTTTTTCATGTCCTCTCCTAAACATTTCCCTCTCAGTTACAGGCGCCGCTTCCTTATCGCCATCGTCATGAAAATCCTGTGCAGTAGCTTCAAAACCTTCATCCTGTAGCTTTTTCGCAACATATGCAGTACAAAGCAGCGAGCTATAATCATTGAAACATTTGATAAGACAACTCTAGACACATATTGTAAAATAGGAAACAGCCTCTTCAGCTCATCCCATGAAAGCTTTAACGGCCGGCGTCTTCATCAGTAAACACTTCCGGGCTAAATTGCCGTGGTCGATCTGTAGAACTTCTTCTCCCTGACGTTTCGTTCTCAACTACGGAAAACATCTTCCGAGGTGAGTCGACGACTGGCTACTAGCTGGGACCGCCGCTTATATGGAGGTCGTAGAGGGCGCCACCGCACGTCACGTGACGTCGATGTGTAACTATCTCTGGCTATCGTCTGTTCTCTCGATTGCAGGCAATCGATTGTCACGTGATTGATGCAACGTCGACCGCCATATCTTGTCCAATTTTAATCCTTCTTCTTTACGATTAAAATTGTATTGATGTTTGTGGATTTCAATTGCCTCTCTATACATACGTGTATAATAATGCGACGTCCTCGCTAGCACGCTTGTCTCACCAAATTTTATTTCGTGATCTCCATCCTTAAAAACATGTTCCGCTACTGCCGATTTGTCGATATGTCCCAAGCGACAGTTTCTTTTGTGCTCCGTCAAACGTGTATTGATGCTTCTTTTTGTAGTTCCTATGTAAACCCTGCCACAATTAAACGGAATTTTACATACCCCTGGGGTGGCTAGGGGGTGACGAGCATCTTTTGTTGATCTTAGGCATTCACTAATTTTCTTAGTAGGTCTGAAAATAGTCCCCACCTGAAACTTGGCTAGTACTTTCCCAATGCGATCCGTGATGTTATGGATGAACGGAAGAAATACTTTTCCAGCTGATGGTTGTTGCTGTCTCCTATTTTTAGGCATTTTCCTACTTGGGTGAAGTGCTCGGTTAATCTCGTTTTTCGTATAACCATTTTTCGCAAAAGCCATTCGTAAACGATTTAGTTCTTCTTGTAAGTAGCCTGGTTGACAAATATTATTGGCCCTATCCACTAGTGTTTTTATGACCCCCCTCTTTTGCCTAGGGTGGTGGTTTGAGTTCTTATGGAGGTAGCGATCAGTATGTGTACCTTTCCTGTAGACCTTATGGCCTAAGGTCCCAATCGCCCTTTTGATAACTGATACATCCAAAATAACTGGGGAGCAAAATAACTGATGACGGTCGAAGTAGAGAGGATATAAGATGTAAGTTGGCAATGGCAAGGAAAGCGTTTCTGAAGAAGAGAAATTTGTTAACATCCAGTATTGATTTAAGTGTCAGGAAGTCATCTCTGAAAGTATTCGTATGGAGTGTAGCCATGTATGGAAGTGAAACATGGACGATAAATAGTTTGGACAAGAAGAGAATAGAAGCTTTCGAAATGTGGTGCTACAGAAGAATGCTGAAGATTAGATGGGTAGATCACATAACTAATGAGGAAGTATTGAATAGGATTGGGGAGAAGAGAAGTTTGTGGCACAACTTGACCAGAAGAAGGGATCGGTTGGTAGGACATGTTCTGAGGCATCAAGGGATCACCAATTTAGTATTGGAGGGCAGCGTGGAGGGTAAAAATCGTAGAGGGAGACCAAGAGATAAATACACTAAGCAGATTCAGAAGGATGTAGGTTGCAGTAAGTACTGGGAGATGAAAAAGCTTGCACAGGATAGAGTAGCATGGAGAGCTGCATCAAACCAGTCTCAGGACTGAAGACCACAACAACAACAACAACATCCAAAAAGTTAAGTTGTCCATTATTCTCTTTCTCCATGGTAAATTTGATCTTTGGGTTGTTCCTCATGATTCCATATTACAAAGGTATCATCAACATACCAATACCACTTCGAGGGATTTTTTTTTTTTTTTTTTTTTTTTTTGCCGACTGCTGTGCTTGATGTTCAAAATATTCCATGAATAAATTCGCAATTGCGGGGCTTAGGGGGCTTCCCATGGCTACCCCATCAATCTGTTCATAAAATTCACCATTGTACTGAAAATAGGTCGAGGATAGACAGTGTTGGAACAAGGCCACTATATCAGCAGGGAACATATCGGCTATATGAGAGAGAGCTTCATCAACTGGAACCATAGTGAACAAAGACACTATATCAAAACTGACAAGGATGTAATTAGGACCGACAGTAATTTCCCTCAATTTCTCAATGAAGTGTAGAGAGTTTTTAATATGACTCTCAGTTTTGCCTATGTAAGGTTGTAACAAAGAGGCAAGGTGTCTGGCTAGTTCTTGGGTAGGAGCTCCAATTGCGCTGACTATCGGTCTCAAAGGAACATCAGGCTTATGTATCTTTGGTAATCCATATAATCTCGGAGGATAAGCCTCCGTTTTACAAAGATACTTTTCAACTTCTGTAGGAATTGAAGACTGTTTTATCAGACGATTGGTGGCATTCAGCACATTCATTGTGGGATCCTTTTTCAACTTCTTGTATGTGCTGGGTTCCAGGAGATCACTGATCTTCTTGTGATAATCCTCAGTATTCATTAAAACAGTAACATTTCCCTTGTCAGCGGCAACTATAATAACATTCTTGTCTGCATTGATCTCCCGCAATGCCTTCCTTTCCCCTTGAGACAGATTGCTGCTGGGTGGCTTAGCTTTACGTAATATCCTGGAGGTTTCCATCCTAATTTCATCAGCAGAATATGATGGTAACTGACGAATTCCTGCCTCTATATTAATGTCCTCCATAGGAACCTTGGATGGAGTGATTGCAAAATTCCCTCCTTTAGACAGAACAGAAAGTTCTTCCTTAGACAATTCTTTTTTCGATAAATTAATAACCGTTTGGGAATTGTCTGGAATCGGTGTTTCCTGTCGACCCTCTTGTAGACGATCAAACTTCTCCTTCTGCCTATTGGAAGACACTTCTGCACTAATCTCCATAGATCTAAATGTTAAACTGTCCACTTTGTTCCAATGACAAAACTGCATAGTATTGCTAATAAGTAAATGAAGATTTAGCAGTTGACTATCACATACCGCCAGTCCTCGTCGTGTCTGATGTATCCGCTCACGTAGTAATGCCAGTTCCATACGAGAATAAATACGGTTAGCTTGTGCCAAATGAAACATTCTTCTCACTCTTCAGCTGACCAAAACAATGCTCTAACACAACCCCCTCTTTTTTCTAGAAGCCTGTTGAATGATTTGTGACTCTCCTCTATTGGGCTGCGATAGGGGATCATCGTCTTGGCCAGAGCCCTCATCACATAAAAGAACAGTGTTCTTGAATCCAATTAGCACTTCTCTGATAGCTGAATTTATCCACATTCGATTGCCATGTAGAGACCCAGGTTAGTTGGACTCAGCGCTAGGGAGCTGTCCCTTTACGTACCATACAGCCTGCACATTTATATCAGCGTAACCCTTTCCATTCATATACTCGTTACTATATTGCGTAGATTTAGGAATTAACACATATGGTACGAACAGTGCACAACATCTACAGCACTTAGAAATTTCCATTTTTCTAGCCACTCGTTTTTATGCCACAATCACATCATGTGGTGACGACGGATATTTGATCCGCAAGTCAGCTTTTTCCATTATCTTATTAGGAACTGCACTCACAATTTAATTCGTTGTAGTTTGATGAATCCCCTTTTCTTCTGCTGTTCTGGACTGGAATTCTAGTTTAACTGTATACCTAAGGAATATCTCCATCCTCAATTCTGACTACAATGCCCGATTTCTTCTCTTTCCTGTGTCTAATACGGAGTTTTGTAATTCTCTCCGTGTGGATATCGACTTGGTCCGTAGCATTTTTTACAGTGTACACAAGCTACTAGTTAGCCATATCTGCTGATCAGCGTTCACGTTTTAGAAGTTATTGCTTCCAGAATGAAGTCAGAGCTTCTCTTTAGTCATACAGTTCAACTAATGCCGAAGGCACAGCTCAAGGCGATGGAAAAGCTTTTATTCTCTGTTTTGTCCTCACGAGCTACAGCTCTTGCTTCACATTTTAAAAACAAATTCGGAAGCTTAAGCTTCGAAAGTCGAAGGAAAAGCGTTTGCTTCATTTTATTTATGCAGCCCAATGCCTTACCCGCCCCCCCCCCCCTCCTCACCCCCCCCCCCCTCCCGTATCAGTAATTTCACAAAATTGCAGAAACTTCAGTACATTATGTAAAGACATGCACACAAATGCTTAATGTGCCAGCAGTGTGTAGAATGTTTGATAACAACTGTTGCCTACTTACATGTTGTTGTTGTTGCCGCTGCTGTTGTGGTCTCCAATCCAAAAACTTGTTTGATGCAGCTCTCCATGCTACTCTATCCTGTGCAAGACTTCATCTCCGAGTAACTGCTGCAACCTACATCCTTCTGAATCTACTTCTGTATTCATCCCTTGGTCTCCCTCTCCAACTTTTACCCCACACACAACCCTCCAGTACTAGATTGGTGATCCCTTGATGCCTCAGAATATGTCCTACCAACCGATCCTTTCTTCTAGTCAAGTTGTACCACAAATTTCTCTTCTCCCCAGCATTATTCGTTACCTTCTAATTTGTTACGTGATCTACACATCTAATCTTGGGCATTCTTCTGTAGCACTACATTTCAAATGCTCGTACTCTCTTCTTGTCTAAACCTTTTATTGTCCATGTTTCACTTCCATAAATGGCTACAATCTACACAAATACTTTCAGAAAGAAGTTCCTGACACCTTGTTAACAAATTTCTCTTCTTCATAAACGCTTTTCTTGCGTTGCCAGTCTGCATTTTATGTCCTCCCAACTTCGACCATCATCAGTTATTTTGCTTCCTAAATAGGGGTAAATCCGTGCAGCCACACTATATCCGAAAGAACAGATACCATCTTCGTATGAAGGGCTTATTTCAGTAGTAGTACGAGTCCACTTTTGTTCATTCTGAGATACAGAGTCCTAAAGTTAAATGAGCGCTGAAAAATCTGCAGTTGAGGTACCAGAAATATTCAAGCATATGGCTTCTTGCTAGAGATGAACCTTTCTTTCTGTTTGTATGGACCATTAATGTCAGAAGCATTATAGACAGAAAAGTGGAGGTAATCGACTTGTACCACTATTGAAATAAGCCCTTCATATATAGTTAAGGCTAACCGGCCATTGACCTTCTTCTTCTGTGCTGGATGCACACGTATTGCCCGAACTCTTACGGGACTCGGCAAGATTGTCTGCCGCGAGTAATGAGTGTAACGGGAAGGGGCACTGCTAATGTAGCGTGTGGATGTTAAGTTGGGAATGTGGGTTTCACGGGGAGCGTGCAAGGGATAAATCCCTGCAGTCGCACTATCCTCTGTGCCCTCGGTGGCTCAGATGGATAGAGTGTCTCCCATGTAAGTAGAGAGTCCTGGATTCGAGTTCCGGTAGGGGCACACATTTTCAACTCTCCCTTTTATGTATGTCAACGCCTGTCGACTGCTTAGGGTCTTGATTTCATTATCATTTCATTCTAAGAGAGCTGCATGGTCATTGACGGTATCTTTCTGTTTCTATCCTCTGTGCCCTCGGTGGCTCGGATGGATAGAGTGTCTGCCATGTAAGCAGAGAGTCCTGGCTTCGAGTCCCGGGAGGGGCACACATTTTCAACTCTCCCTTTTGATGTAGGTCAACGCCTGTCGACTGCTTAGGGTCTTGATTTCATTATCATTTCATTCTAAAAGAGCTGCATGGTCACTGACGGTATCTGTTCTTTCGGTCATGTCCGAAAGAACAGATACCATCTTTATATATAAGTCTTTCAGTGTTTTGTCAAATTCTTCACGCATTATTATATCTTCTTTCTAATCTTCATCTACGTCCTCTTCCACTTCCATAATATTGCCCTGAAGTACATCTTCCTTGTACTGACTCTCTATACACACCTTCCACCTTTCTGCTTTCCCTTCTTTCAAATGTTCAGATGTGTATGGATTAGGGGACCAACCCAGTTAGCCGAGTGGTCTAATGCATTGCTTTCCGGAGCGGGAAGTAGCGCCTGGTCCACGGCAAGAATCCGCCCGGCGGACTTGCGTCGAGGTCCGGTGAGCCGGCCAGTCTGTGGATGGTTTTTAGCCGGTTTTCCGTCTGCCTCGCCGAATGCTGGCTGGTTCCCCTTATTCCGCCTCAGCTACACTATGTTGGCCTTGCTGCACAAACAAGTTCTCCACGTATGCGTACACCACCATTACTCTACCACTCAAACATAGGAGTTACACTCGTTCGGTGTGAGACGTTCCCTGGGGGGAGGGGGGGGGGGGGCGAACTGCACAATAACCCTGGGTTCGGTGTGGGGCGGCGGAGGGGTGAAGTGGACTGCGGTAGTTGTCGAGGGGTTGTGGACCACTGCGGCTGCGGCAGGGACGGAGCCTCTCCGTCGTTTCTAGGTCCCCGCTTAACATTCAGCATACAAGGGACCAAACTGCTGAGGTCATTGGTCCTGTTCCCTTCTTTGCTTAGGACCGGTTTCCCATCTGAGCTCTTGATATTCATACACATGGTTCTTTTCTCCAAAGGTCTCTTTAATTTTCCTGTCGGCAGCATCTATCTTACCGCTAGTGATGTATGCTTTTACATCCTTACGTGTGTCCTCGAGCCATCTATGCTTAGCCATTTTGCACTTCCTGTCAGTCTCAGTTTTTAAACCTTTGTATTCCCTTTTGCCTGTTTCATTTATTATATTTTTATATTTTCTTCTTTCATCGATTAAATTCAATATTTCTTTTGTTACCCAAGGATTTCTACTAGCCCTTATCTTTTTACCTACTTGATCTTCTGCTCCCTTCACTATTTCATCTCTCAAAGTTACCCACTCTTCTTCTACTGTATTCGTTTCCCCTATTCTCGCAAATCGTTCTCTGATGCTCCCTCTGGAACTCTCTAGAACCTCTGGTTCTTTCAGTTTATCCAAGTCCCATCTCCTTAAATTCCTGCCTTTTTGCAATTTTTTCAGTTTTAATCTGCAGTTCATAACCAATAAATCTGCCCTTAGAAATGTCTTACAATTTCAAAAATGGTTCTGAAATCTCTGTCTTACCGTAATAAAATCAATCTGGTAACTTCCTTTGTCTCCAGATCTCTTCCACGTATACAAGCTTCTTTTATGATTCTTAAACGAGTGTTAGCTACGATTAAATTATGCTCTCTGCAAAATTCTATTAGGGGGATTCCTCTTTAATTCCTTTATCCCAGTCCGTATTCACCAACTACTTTTCCTTCTCTTCCTTTTCCTACTGTCGAATTCCATTCTCCCAAGACTATTAAATTTTCGTCTCCCTTAACTATTTGAATAATTTCTTTTATCTCATCATAAATTTCCTCTATCTCCTCCTCATCTGCGGAGCTAGTTGGCATATAAACTTGTGGTGGATGTGGGCTTCGTGTCTGTCTTGGCTACGGTAATGCGTACACTATGCTGTTCATAGTAGCTTATCTGCGTTCATTATTAAACGCACTGCTGCATTACCCCTATTTGATTGTGTATTTGTAACACTGTATTCTCCTGACCAGGAGTCCTGTTCCTCGTGCCACCGAACTTCACTAATTGCCATTATATGTAAGTTTAACCTATCAATTTCCCTTTTTAAATTTTCCAACCTATCTGCCCGATTAAGGGATATACTTTCATACACTGTGAAAATTCAAAGAATGAAAATAGGGATTGGGCTCTTTCTTTTCCTGGGCCCTTCGTTTGTCTCCGTTAAGCAAGGTGCAAAAGGCCTTATAAGATTCCACTTAGGAGAGTGGTACTCTTCTGTTACCAAGTGATTAAGTGTTTTATCAATATTGATCAGACAATTGAGGAGTATGAGTGGTTGATATTTCTGTGTTCTACAAGTTATTCCAAAGAATGAGTTTAAGGGGTAAATCTTATAACTAGCACAACCTAAACAACAAGAAAATTATATTAGGAGATTGGTCTTTATCACAAAATTCACTAGTAAGAATCACTAAAGTATGGATGAAGGCAGTCTAACCTATAGTTTCATCTTACGATGATGCCAGTAGGCATCGTGTCACCGTTCTTTGCCCTTGTCAAATATTTAAGGAAGGGACTATGCGAATGAAAATGAGGCTACTTAACTGTGCTGTTAATAAATAAGTCTTTTAAAATTACTTATTCCATTTGTCAATGAAGGCTTCAAGAAACTAAATAGTTGTAAAAAATATTAAGATTCTCAAGATAACTTTTAACCTTAAATTGTAGTGCATGTTGTGCTAAGGTGTGTCAAAGTCCTTTTGTGTGCTTTTTTATTTTTCGTTCTGTGTTCTAAGGCAGTCACACACGTAGTTAATTTTCCTATGGTCTCAAACCACAGCCTCGTTTTCCATCTCTCTATGACAGATATTCATAATGTAAAACCAGCTGTGTAACAAGGCAGGTTAATTACATAGCTCAGAGATATTAGTGAATCTTTTATTATTACAGCGGACTTTAGTATTGTGGAACATAGTAATATAAACAAAATCTTATGGATCATTGCTCATTTCTGAAAGCAGCTCATATCAATGCAAAATACAAGAGAAGGAGGACATTAATGGGAAAAGCCCGTCGACTGCGAGGTCATTAAAGACAGAGCACAAGCTCGGGCTAGGGAAGGGTGGAGAAGGAAAGCAGCTGTGCCCTTTGGAAGGAACCATGACGGCATTTGGCTTAGAAAATTTGGGGAAATCACAGAGAAACCTAAATCAGGATGGTCCGACGAGGGTTTGAATTGTCATGCTCACGAATGCGAGTCCAAAATACAAGAGGTTTGCTAATCAAGTCACGTAGCTATTCCACAAAATACACAAACGCTGATAAATAAACGAAAAAAACACAAAAAAACCTATCCTAATCCGGAAGTAGGGCACTTCATTTGTGAAGTCTTTGTATCGTGAAATGGAGTACATACATTTTAATATCATCATGGCCACACTTGTGGCTTGTCCACAAAATAATACAAATGCACACTTAAAACTTACGCCTAAATACAATGTCTGGTGTGCGTGTGGGGGAGGAGACTAGTCGTCCCTTCTCATGAGCTATGGGTTGATTAGTCGATCGTAATAGAAAATTATCCGTGGGGGAACGAACCGCACAGTAACCCTGGGTTCGGTGTGGGGCGGCGGTGGGGTGAATGGACTGCTGTAGCCTGTTGTGGGGCTGTGAACCACTGAGGGCTACGGCGGGGACGAAGCCTCTCCGTCGTTTCTAGGTCCCTAACTCAATACAATACAAGGTAGAGTGGATTCTCGAATGCTGTGATCACAGTCATGATATTAGCTAGAGTATATAAAAATAATTTAGAGGGCATCAAACTGGGACTAAGCTTTTATTGTAATCCCAGTTGGATAGTCATATACAACGCATTCACGTAGAACTGTATGGCTATACAACGCATTCACGTAGAATTGATGTCATGGGAGCTATAGATGTAGATTTGCAAAGATTTATCCATTTCTAATGCAGTGGCTATGTTACATAGTTCCTCGTGCATCCGTACTAGATCACGCTCAGCAAGGTTCGTGGGCTCTTCGTACTGTTGCACAAGTCCTGTAACGCCGACTCGAATTTGCTGAGTATTGACAGGCAAGTTGTTCTCTGTGCCCACTAATCACAAGTGCTGTTAAATAACTATGTCTTGGGCAGTAACAGCAAGTGATGTGACACAATGGATGGCCTTATCCCATCGGTCGGCATTCAAATGATCGTGTGTTCCGAATACTGTCTTGAGTACCGTTCCACCGACATTGAACAAGCTCTCTTTTTTCGACGTTGGTGAACAGCATCAGAGAAGCTATTCATGAATATTGTTAATCACTCGGATTATATCCTACGAAGAATGGAGAGTCCCATTTTGCACAAATCGCCTCAAAATTGCATCACAATCTAACAGCTGCTAGACTATTGTGAAAATCTTCCCGAAAAAGCGTCAGGTAGACTACAGCAGAAATCACTACTTGGTGGGGCGTATACAACAAATTGTTCACCTGTTCAAACAATACTCCAGAAGTGGAGGGTTGGATTTGAAACGGTGGTACTCCACCAACAATAGTTAATAGAGAAAATAAAGTATAACACCTCATCTCAGCGAAGAGTTTCGGAATGTAGAAACCTCATGCCACAATCTAGAACACAGCAGTAAAACCTGGCGAAACTATTCTCACACACACAGGAAGGCTTTGCAAATGATGACACATGCGTGCAAAATGACCACATCTAAGATTATAACTGAACACATCTAGAGTGAAATGGACAAAGAAACCATAGAGGTCATTCGGATGGCGAGGAGACATAAGTTGTTACCGGCGTGAATTTCTAGGAGTAAGTGCGGGATCAACTCAGAGTGGTGACCGATATAACCACAATATCTTAAGTAGACAACTGAATAATCAGTTGAACTGATCAAAGCTCACGGACAGTAGAGAAGAGGGACTGTAGGAGGAGAGTGTATGGGAGATTTTCGGGGTGGAACACAAGTTCTTTGATGGCGTTTACTGTAATACACTGACAGAAAAAAATCACAACACCAAAAATAGATAATATAGACTAATGAAGTGTCGGGGATACATTTGTCTAGGTAACATATTTAAGTGATTAACACTGCATGATCACAGGTTAATGTAAGCGCCCATGACTGTTGCACTTGCTCCATCAATACAAGAACAGTTAATGCTGTTTGTGAATGACGCTGGAGTTGTCATCCGATGATGTCCCAAGAGTGCTCTATTGGAGACAGATTTGGTGATCGAGCAGGTCAAGGCAACATGATCGACACTCTGCAGAGCATGTTGGGTTACAACAGAGGAATGTGGACGAGCATTATCCTATTGTAAAACGCTTCGAGGAATGCTGTTCATGAATGGCAGTACAACAGCTCGAATCACCAGATTCACGTAAAAATTTGCAGTCAGGGTGCGTGGCATAACCATGAGAGTGCTCCTGCTGTTATACGAAATCGCACCCCAGACCATAACTCCACGTGTAGCACGCAGAACAGGTTGATTGCAGACCATCAACTGTCCTTCTTCTAACCAACGCACTATGATCACTGGCACCGAGGCAGAACCATCTTTCATCAGAAAACACAACACACCTTCACCCTGTCCTCGAATGAACTCTAGTTTGACACCACTGAAGTCGCAAATGGCGATGATTAGGGTTCAGTGGAATGCACGCTGCATGGGGTGTGGCTCGGAGCTGTCCTTGAAGTAATCGATTTGTAACAGTACTTTGTATCACTGTGGTGCCAAGTGCTGCTCAAATTGCTGCAGCAGATGCAGTACGATGCGCCAGAGGCATACGCTGAACACTGTGGTCTGTAGTGCTGCGTGGCCGTCTGGAGCCCGGTCTTTTTGCGATCGTACATTCTCATAACCACCGCTGCCGGCAGTCGTGTACCGTGGCTAGATTCCTGTCAAGTCTTTCTGTAGTACTGCAGAAGGAACTTGCAGCCTCTCGTAGCCCCATTGCACGACCTCGTTCAAACTCAGTGAAGTGCTGATAATGGCACCTTTGTCGCCTTAAAGGTATTCTTGACTATATCAACTCACCATGTCCAATTTCAATGGTAACTAAGCTCACTACCGTTACAGTGTGTATCTGAAGCGAACCTGAACTGCATCCTTACAGTGGCACTACTAGCGCCACTCTTAAGCGACTGGCGTGAAATTTGAATAGATATCATCTTTCAGATTCGTTTATGTCGCACAACTCCATCTTAACGTTGCGATTTTTTCCGTCGATGTAGAAAACTTGGTATCCGCTGAATTTATGTAGAGCACGGAATCTCGTAAACAAGGCATCAGCAATCGATTCTGGTTCTTATGAAAACCCAGAGTCGGCTCGAGAAAGCCGAAAAGCTTACAATGTGGGAATCTGTTTCAACACCATAGGCTAGAAAGGAATGAGGAGATACGTGAAACCGGTTTGTAGATGCATCTTGGCTGAATGGTTGTGCTGGGCAACGTGTGCCAAGCGCATAGCAAGGAAAACTGTAGAATATAAATTAAAGCGTGGGAGGTTTTGTGAATAAACCAGAAGGAACGCTTTGGACAGCACTAAAAAACGTGACCACCTGTCCATTCCATAGCGTGCCAAACAATCCAATGCACTGCACAATTATCTAGGGCCGGCTGCTTCATACTATAGAGTGTATAATAATTACGTGTTATTTAGGGTTGTCCAAAGCAGAAATATGCATAAAGACGTATTATAGGTTAAGTGAATATTTTAAAGACTTTGACACAAATATGCATAAAGACGTATTATACGTTAAGTGAATATTTTAAAGACTTTGACACAAATATGCATAAAGACGTATTATAGGTTAAGTGAATATTTTAAAGACTTTGACACAAATATGCATAAAGACGTATTATAGGTTAAGTGAATATTTTAAAGACTTTGACAAGTTAAGCCACAAGATTCGGAAGCCTGACATTGGTCACGTTTAACCCCAACGTGAGAAACATAAATCAACGACCGAAGAGTCAGTCACCGCCTTAGAAACTTCGCGACATTAGCAAAAGCACCGAATAAATACCGCCGACAAACGGGCGTGAGGTGGTCCTTTGAGAAGGTCCTTCGAGGGGAGAAAGAAGACACAAAGAAACGTCACTTGGACGGACGGATTCTATACAGATGTACAGGAAACGAGGCGTGGTTAAAGCGGAGTCGAATGATGTTGGAAATCATAGACCGGTCCAAATGTGCCCCCGTAAACTACGGCCTTGTAGTAATTTGAGGTTGTAATGCAGCATAATATCCACCTTTGGTGTGGTGACACACATTCCACTTCGATTGCCAATGCTGTTTTCCGTGGTTTTTTTTTTCTTTATTGTGATTTTAATACCAGTATAACAGGTAGGCTGGCAGCAGCACAATACGCCGCTCTTCAGCCAAAGATAGTACAATGATAAAACAGAGAAGACACATGGGTTGGAACAAAACGGCGGGAGAAAAACAGTAGACACATGAACATAAAAAAACATGAAGCCGTTCACACTCGAAGACAATACACACTACAAACTGTTGACACGAGGCACAACACTGAAGATGTCGATGGCACTGGTGAACGATGGAGTGTGACGGTGAACACTGAACACTAAACATGACGGCACACACGAAACACTGATGGCGGTGATCTCCGGCGCGCGAATGTCCACTTAGCGTGTGCGAGTCCGGGGACCTGCCAAGAGGGGAACAGGGGTGTTTTCCGTGGTTTTTTTTTTCTTTATTGTGATTTCATTCCCCTGCCTCATATGGGCAGGGGAGGGCTGTCAGCAGCACAATCCGCCGCTCTTCAGCCGAGTGACATGACAACTAAAACAAGAATAAAATAATACATACATAAGGAGGTAAAAAAGGGAAACATAAAACAGAGTAAGGGGAGAATGGAGGTAAAAATACACTGACACGTAGACGTTCATTGGGGACAGTTAAAAAAGTCACCAGAAAGTTAAAAAGCACAGTTGGCGATTCTTAAGACACAGAGAAGACACTGGATGGGCATGCACAGGTTAAAAGTTGGCCACAGTATTAAAAACACTCCGAAACAACACACTTAAAACCCACTTGGAGCACACACGACGAAGAATAAAACTACCAGGTGGGACCTGCCGAGGGAAGGGTCAGAGAGGATGGAAAAGGAGGGGAGAGCATGGGGCAGCTGGGGAAGCGGCGGCATGAAGAGAGGAGGGGCAACCGTGGGTTCACGAAGAGGCAGGAGACACATGGGGCGGGAGAGGAAAAGGAAAGACAGGGCAGGAGGGAGCGCAGAGACACAGAAAGAAGGCACAAGAGATGGAGGGGGAGTAGGAGGGGAAATCCGCTCAGAAGGAGGGACGGGGAGGAGAGGGAGCCTGGAGGAGGAGGCAGGAAGAGGGGGTTAGAGTCGGTAGGAAGGGTAGATGTCAGGGCGAAGCTCATCATCCGGGAGTGGTAGACGGTGGAAGTTGTGTTGGGAAAGGAGATGGAGGGTGTGGAGATGGAGAGAGGGAGGGACACAACGGTAAAGGCGCGGCAACTGGTTGGGAGTGGAGAGGAAGGGAGACACCAGGGGGTGAGGGGGATCAAGGCGGCGGACAATATATAGTGTGCGGATGTGTTCAAGGAAAAGGAGAAGGTGGGGGAAGGGGATGAGGTCATAGAGGATGCGCGTGGGGGACGGAAGGCGGATGCGGAAGGCGAGGCGGAGTGCATGGCGTTCGAGGATTTGGAGGGCGTTATAGAACCGGGGAGGGGTGGAAATCCAAGTGATGCTGGCACAACAAAGGATGGGGCAGATCATGGATTTGTAGGTGTGGAGGATGGTGGAAGGATGCAGACCCCATGTCCGGCCGGACAGGAGTTTCAGGAAGCGGAGGTGGTTGTGAGCTTTGTTTTGGATGGTAAGGAGATGGGGAGTCCAGGTGAGGTGGCGGTCGAGGGTGAGGCCAAGGTATTTGAGGGTAGGAGTGAGGTGGATAGGACGGCCATAAATGGTGAGGTAGAAATCATGGAGGCGGAAGGAGCGGGTGGTGCGACCTATGATGATCGCCTGGGTCTTGGAGGGATTAACACGGAGGAACCACTGGTTACACCAAGCGGTGAATTGGTCAAGGTGCATTTGGAGGGTACGTTGGGACCGTTGAAGGGTAAGATAAAGGGCTAGGAAGGCGGTGTCATCAGCGAACTGGAGAAGATGAACAGGAGGAGGAGGTTTGGGCATATCAGCAGTGTACAGGAGATAGAGGAGACAGGAAAGGACAGAACCTTGGGGCACGCCGGCAGAGGGGTAGAAAGTACGGGAGTTGGAATTGTGGATAGTCACATAGGAGGGACGATGGGAGAGGAAGGAAGCAACGAGACGGACGAAGTTGATGGGTAGAGCATAGGTCTGGAGTTTGAAAAGGATCCCAGGATGCCAGACACGGTCATAGGCGTTCTGGAGATCAAGGGAAACAAAGATAGCAGAGGGACGGGAATTAAGTTGGAGGGAAAGAAGATGGGTAAGGTTAAGGAGCTGGTCGTCAGCAGAGAAGGAAGGCCGGAAGCCACATTGGGTAAGAGGAAGGAGGCGGTGCTGGTTAAGGTGGCGGTGGATACAGCGAGAGAGGATGGCCTCAAAGACCTTACTGAACACGGAGGTGAGGCAGATGGGACGATAGGAAGAGGTAGCAGAGGGGGGTTTGTTAGGCTTAGGGAACAGCAGGACACGGGAAGTCTTCCACAGGTCAGGGTAAAATCCAGTAGAGAGGAGGACAATGTACAGGGTAGCAAGGACAGACAGGAAGGATGGAGGGGATTCCTTGTGGTGACGGTAGGTGACGCCATCATGACCAGGGGCGGTGTTGCGTTTGGAGCGGAGGACGAGTGTGATGTCTTGCATGGTGATGGGAGTGTTGATGTTGGAGGGGGGTAGCCGATCCAAGTACTGGAAGCTAGGGGCGAGCGGGGGGACAGAGGTGTCAGTGCGGTGAAGGACAGTGGGGAAGAGGGAGTAATCAAAATGGGGATCGTCAGGAATGGAGAAGACCTCGGATAGGTGGGAAGCAAAATGGTTAGCCTTACTGAGGTTGTCAGGAAAGGGTCGATCGTCATGGAGGATGGGGTAATGCGGGGTGGGATGGCTACCAGTAAGGCGGTGGAAGGCTGACCAGTACTTGGAGGAGTTGACAGGGAGGGTGGAGTTGAGGCGTGTGCATGTTTGACGCCAGTCCCGATGTTTCTTTGCTGTAAGGAGGTTCCGGATATGTCGCTGTAATTGCCGGTGGCGGGTGAGAGTATCCCGGTCACGAGTGTGGAGGAAGGAGCGGTAGAGCCTGCGGGATTCACGCAGAAGAAGGACGGCCTGTGGAGGAAGCGTAGGGCGGTGAGGGTGGATGAGTTTGGTAGGGACATGAGTCTCCACAGCGTCAGTGATGGTCTTCTGAAGGAAGGAAGAGGCATGGGTGATGTCATCAGGGTGGTGGAAAGTGAGGGGGTGGCTTTCGACCTGTAAGGCAATGGATTCCCGGTAGGCATCCCAATTGGCACGGTGGTAGTCATGGACAGACTTTGGAGGGGCAGTTGGGCGGGTGGCTGCATGGCAGGACGGGGAGAGGAGATGGTGAGAAGGACAGGGAGATGGTCACTACTGACGGGATCGAGGACATCAACGGCAATGCGACCAAGGAGGTTGGGGGAAGCGAGGATAACATCGGGGGTGGAGTTACTTTCAGGACGGGTGTGCTGTGGGAGAGGAACAAGGTCACCATGGATGGTGGCAAGGAACTGATGCCACCGCCAAAGGGTGGCAGGGTCACGGCTGTGGATGTTGAGGTCAGTGGCGATCACATAGGTGGAGAAGGTACGGTCAACATGGGAAATGAAGTCAAAGGGAAGAGGAGCTGCGGGGCGAATATAGATAGTGGCAAAGGTGACGGTGAGGGAGGGAAAAAAGAGGCTGAGGAGAAGGTGTTTGGTTGGGTCATTGA
Source organism: Schistocerca serialis cubense (assembly GCF_023864345.2). Lineage (NCBI taxonomy): Eukaryota > Metazoa > Arthropoda > Insecta > Orthoptera > Acrididae > Schistocerca > Schistocerca serialis. Next base: position 608,877,259 of record NC_064642.1, read on the forward strand.
GGAGGGGTTGTGGCCGGACAGGGAGATGCCTGAGGTGGCCGATAGCGACCCCGCCTCGAGCTAGGGGAAGGGGATTGTCATTGCGGTGAAGGAGATAAGGGGAGATGCGGACCACATGGTGGGGTTGGAGGAAGGTTTCATTAAGGATGAAGGAGTCAACCCGGTGCTGGGAGAGGGTATGCATGAAGAGGTATTTGTTTGCAGGGAGGGAGCGAATGTTGAGGTAGAGGAGACGATACTGTTGACGAGCCATGGGGTTGGGTGTGGGAAGGGTGCGGGAAGGGGAGAGAGGGGCTTAAACGAGGGTGTCTAGGCGGGTGAAGGTAAAGTGGGCCTAGTTGTGGGAGTATGTGGCGTAGGTGTTTAAGTGGAAAACAGAGCGGGCAGCGAGGGAAATCTGCTGGAGTGTGTGGGGGCGCTGGAAGGGGTGGATGTTCTGCAGGTCTACGGTGAGGAACCGGATGATGTCTTCTGCTGTAGGGGGAGGGCGGAGGGAATTGTTAGGGTGGATAGGTGGGTCAATGGGGTGAACGGGGACAGTGAGTTCAGGGTCGGTGGGAGGGGGCTTGGCTTTGCATTTGGAGGAATAGGTGGGGTGAGGTTCATTGCAGGTGTTGCAGGATGGGGGGAGGCGAGGTTGGGACACTGTTTGAGGAAGTGGGCGGCTTTACAATGGGGGCAGGTGGGTGGGTTCTTGCAGTTTTCGGTGAGGTGGTCAGTGTACAGAAGACAACGCTAGCAGCGGTAGGATTGAGGAGGGGAACGGGACGGGTCAACAGGGTGGCTGCGGTTGAAAATCAGGGCTCCCTGCGTGAGGAGGTGGTCGATGGAGGAGGTGGACTCTGTAAAGATACGCATGAGGAAAGTAGGGCCAGAGGAGTTGTAAATACAGCGGGCAGAGCGGACTTCCAGGGAGGGGTGGGCATTCAGTTCCGCCAACACCTCAGCCTCCGTGACCACAGGGCTGAGTTTTGTGATGACGGCAGTGAGGGTTGGTGGACGACGAGGCAGTTGGGGTTGACGAGGAGAGGAGGATGTAAGGAATGGGGTGAGGGATGCGTGGGGCCCAAAGGTGATGCGGGGAAGGCGCCGGAGGAGATCAGTATGGAAGGACGGAGAGGGAGACTTGATGAGAACAGAGTCTCTGCGAGGGATAAGTTGGGTGATGGGTGCACTGGGGATGTACTTCCGGATTTCAAGGGTGAGGGTGCGGGCATCCAGGAATTTCGGATCAGGGTTGGCTAGGACAAAGGTATACAGGGAGGGGGCTGAAGAGGAGGAAGGTGGGGTGGTATCCATAGCGGGGTCAGTGGGAGGTGGGGCGGGCAGTGGCTTTTTGGAGGAAGGAGTAGAGGAGAGGTCGCCACTGGGCCGTTTGGAAGATTTTTTGGCGGGTGTTGCCTGGGAGGAAGGATGAGGGACTGGATGGATGGGGAGGTGGTGGGAGGCAGGGCCCTCCTGTGAGGCAGTAGCACCGGATGAGAGGGTAGGGCGCTCTGTGGCGGCGACTGTGGCGCGGCGGGCGGAGACTCTGGCAGGGGAAGCAGTGGTAGTCGCAGGGGGGAGAGGGGGAAAGTCGTCTCGGCGGGCGACAGGAGCGGGAGGGGGGTTTGGAGCAGGGACAGAGGCAGGAGCGGGAGAAGCAGCATGGGCAGTAGCAGGGGTAGGAGCAGGAGTGACGTACAGGTGCGGATACATCGATGGAGAGGAGATAGATGGGGAGGAGACTGTGAGTAGGGGAGGTGCATGAGACGAGTGAATCCCAGAGGAAGCACTCCATGACGTTACAGTGGGGGCAGGTGAAGGAGAGGTGTAGCTGATGGTGGTAGTTGGGGCGTCCATGATCGCAGGCGGCAGCGAACACCGAGAGACGGCGGCAGCGGCGAATCCCGAGAGACGGCGGCAGAAGAAGCGGCGAGCACCAAGAGACGGCGACAGCGGCGGCGGCGGCGGCGGCTGAAGAAGCGGCGACCAGGTGGCGGCGGCAGAAGAGGAAGCGGCGAGCACCGACAGACGGCGACCAAGCGGCGGCGGCGGCGGCGGCAAGCACCGGGCGGCGGCGAACAGACGACGACGACGACGGCGGCGGCGGCGGCGGCGGCGGGCAGCAGTGACGGCGTGCTGAAGGGCAACAACGCGACAAGCACGGTTGGGGCTCTTCCACGTCGAAGATACACCCTGAGAGTAGCCCAGGCAGTGGGAGTCCTCGATGAGGAAGTGAGGGAATCCAACCCTCGAATGTGTTTTCCGTGGCTCTTGACTTCACGTAAGTAGTGTGCGTACGGTAATTTCTCATCGAAAACAGTTCCTGTAGATGAAGTTTGCTTCGCTAAGACTGCACTCAGAGCAAAATGGTTGTCTGCCCTCTCCATTTACCGCGAATATACTCCAATACCACGACCAAAATATAACAATTGGTAGTTTTATTCCAATTTTCGGTGTTAAATAGTCGTAAGAACACTCTGGGAGTCGGACACGACTAATATCTTTAAGAAGGTAGTTGAAGATACAAACCTAATTGCTTCTGAATTTGTCAGTCTCCGTCGTAAAAACTGAAGCACTTTTGGGCAGTTTTAGGGCTTTACTGATTTGGATCTGAGGGCATAGAAAATCACATCCTCTTGTGGAAATTTCGATCCATCAGTACAGATTAAACCAGGCCACTAAGCTTCAATAAGACAATTAAATCTGCAGTTTACATTAACATTCAAGTTTGTCATACTATGATAATAGGCTGGAATCTGGCAGCTGGGTGTGTCAAACTCATATTCAAACGAAGAAAGATGTGAACATCGCAAAGAATGTATGACAGTATACCATGAGTCAAAGCTTGTGCAGACGGCCGTAATTTTAATTTTTCTGTTAAAGGCATCCCGTAATTGCTAAATGCAGTTGGGTTGGGTTGTTTGGGGGAAGAGACCAAACAGCGAGGTCATCGGATTAGGGAAGGACGGGGAAGGAAATCGGCCGTGCCCTGTCAAAGGAACCATCCCGGCATTTGCCTGGAGCGATTTAGGGAAATCACGGAAAACCTAAATCAGGATGGCCGGATGCGGGATTGAACCGCCGTCCTCCCGAATGAGAGTCTAGTGTGCTAACCACTGCGCCACCTCGTTCGGTGCTAAATGCAGTCTCTACTCTTATAGAAAGGACATTCCTTGAATAAAAAATTTATCAGGTGGCATTTGAGGTCTAATGCTTAAGGGCATCTCTCCCACATCCACCAAAAGAGCATTTGTAGGCGTCGAACGCATTTTGGTCAGGCACAACAGAAGACCATACGAGTGGAGACCTGCCGAATGCATTAAGATGGGAAGTACGATGCCTCATCATGGATGGAAAGACAAGGTATCAAACCGTTACTACTACCGGCAGGGTTTAACGTGAGCTGCTACCCTTATTGAAAGAAGGACACAGAAAGGTGTTGTTGACACAGCAGGAAGGCAAGAAATAAACAGGGGAGGGTAAAAAAATGTAGGTGAGTAGCATCAGAGAGCAATCTCATACAAGTGTAAAACCCAACACAGATCGGCAGTACTGATGATTATGATAATGCCTCTCTAGCAGCATAATTGTCGCCGAAAAATATTCGTAGTCCCGGTCGGTCGGTCATGGGAATGGGTCAGTCACACATAATACTTAACCGATCGGCAGATAACACTTAATACGAGTTGAAATACATCCTACAGATCTTCATTATAGGATTACGAGGTGCATTCAAGTTCTAAGGCCTCCGATTTTTTTTTTCTAGTTAACTACTCACCCGAAATCGATGAAACTGGCGTTACTTCTCGACGTAATCGCCCTGCAGACGTACACATTTTTCACAACGCTGACGCCATGATTCCATGGCAGCGGCGAAGGCTTCTTTAGGAGTCTGTTTTGACCACTGGAAAATCGCTGAGGCAATAGCAGCACGGCTGGTGAATGTGCGGCCGCTGAGAGTGTCTTTCATTGTTGGAAAAAGCCAAAAGTCACTAGGAGCCAGGTCAGGTGAGTAGGGAGCATGAGGAATCACTTCAAAGTTGTTATCACGAAGAAACTGTTGCATAACGTTAGCTTGATGTGGGGTGCGTTGCTTGGTGAAACAGCACACGCACAGCCCTTCCCGGACGGTTTTGTTGCAGTGCAGGAAGTAATTTGTTCTTCAAAACATTTTCGTAGGATGCACCTGTTACTGTAGTGCCCTTTGGAACGCAATGGGTAAAGATTACGCCCTCGCTGTCCCAGAACATGGACACCATCATTTTTTCAGCACTGGCGGTTACCCGAAATTTTTTTGGTGGCAGTGAATCTGTGTGCTTCCATTGAGCTGACTGGCGCTTTGTTTCTGGATTGAAAAATGGCATCCACGTCTCATCCTTTGTCACAACCGACGAAAAGGAAGTCCCATTCATGCTGTCGTTGCGCGTCAACATTGCTTGGCAACATGCCACACGGGCAGCCATGTGGTCGTATGTCAGCATTCGTGGCACCCACCTGGATGACACTTTTCGCATTTGCAGGTCGTCATGCAGGATTGTGTGCACAGAACCCACAGAAATGCCAGCTCTGGAGGCGATCTGTTCAACAGTCATTCGGCAATCCCCCAAAACAATTCTCTCCACTTTCTCGATCATGTCGTCAGACCGGCTTGTGCGAGCCCGAGGTTGTTTCGGTTTGTTGTCACACAATGTTCTGCCTTCATTAAACTGTCGCACCCACGAACGCACTTTCGACACATCCATAACTCCATCACCACATGTCTCCTTCAACTGTCGATGAATTTCAATTGGTTTCACACCATGCAAATTCAGAAAACGAATGATTGCACGCTGTTCAAGTAAGGAAAACGTCGCCATTTTAAGTATTTAAAACAGTTCTCATTCTCGCCGCTGGTGATAAAATTCCATCTGCCGTACGGTGCTGCCATCTCTGGGACGTATTGACAATGATCGCGGCCTCATTTTAAAATAATGCGCATGTTTCTATCTCTTTCCAGTCCGGAGAAAAAAAATCGGAGGCCTTAGAACTTGAATGCACCTCGTATTAACCCATCCGAAGATCATATCTGCAACTGATGTCACTGTGGTACTAAAAACTGTGTATTTCACGCCTGCCGAACACCAGATTTCTTGATAGTAGGTATTCCCTTACACCGTGAAAAAAACAACAATTTCATAGCAAGTATGCCTTCACTCGTGAATTCTTGTGGAAAAGATATTGGACTTGAAAGAGCTTGTGCACGATGCATATCTCATACCATGCCTCTTTAAGTTTCTTGAGATCAGGCATTATTAGACATAAGTATAAACTCAGCTAATCTCATGGAGACGAACATGGAAAGCCGCATACTCATGCAATGACACGTAGAGGATACATGCCAGGAAACAAACTGGTTCATAGAATGGTCACAGTAGTCAGTAGTACTGACTTTTTACTCAAATATACTCTGCTCAGCACAAATTACAAGTGTTATAGAACGATTTTGGCAGACGTGGGAAACTTATTAGGGCATGTCACTGGCTGCCTAGTAGTACAATGGCATGTGGATGATTCAGAAGCAACAGCAAGGACAGTGGGGTGTAGAATGTCTTTTATTTTGTAATTATGAAAGTTAAATGTCTGTATGAATATTAGGCCATGTAGCAAATGGCGGGTAGGCAGGAAACCTCTAACCTTCGTTAAAATACTTATATTATGTGAAGTGGCTACATAACCGTATGTAGAGGCTCTGAACATAAACAGACAAGGTTAGCCAGTGCACAGACCACGATAGCAACAATACAGCAAGTGGATCACGGCATGAAACAGCATATTCCAGATTGGGGGAGAGGCGGGAGCAGAGATGGTTTGAACAGAGACTCCGTGCGTCATGCGATAATAATATGAATGTCCTAATGCTCCTTCACCTGCTATAACCCAAATGGATAACCAAGTGTTGTTTCTGGGCTGTAGTATAGGGTCTTGATACCCAGTTTTGTTTCAAAGCTCTTTCATAGAATCTTCCAAGCATTCCTCCAGTATGAACACAAAAAGGCACTCGATTGTTTGAAAGAGCACTTCAATGGATTTGCAAAACGGAAATGGACTGAATTGTTCTGGTGTGTAATTGTTGCTGAATCGTGTCTGGTACAAAGTCAGTGTCTGCTACAAAGAATCAGGTATACCACGGACCCAGGATAAAAAGAAACAAATGACAAGCTTAAAAAAAGTATATTGCGTGGGTGTGTGGGCTGCCGTGTCGCTGGACTACTAGAACTGCTGTGCAGAAATGTATCTGTCCCATGATTAATTTAAACACATTCTCTTTGATAGTTTAGGCATTAACTCCCATTGAAGATACGAAACATATGAGCGGGT